>NW_019154108.1:22248885-22461779 GCF_002288905.1 Enhydra lutris kenyoni | reverse complement strand
TTCTCAAGTGTCTTTGCCCCGGGCGGAGTTGTACCGCCCTTACCAGGGGCCGGGCTGAGTAATCCGCTCGGGTTTGCTTTCGGGAGCTTTTGTTCCCTGAGCGCTTTCCGTCGAGTTCCGGAGGGCGGGAATGAAGATGGCGGCCTCCTGGTCTCCGGCCCGGACGAGCCGAGAGCCCGGGGCCCCACTCCTCAGTGCGCCCTCAGAGAACAGCGCCGATTTACTCCCGTCACCCTGCCTCCGGCCACGCTCCGAGCTGACCGAGCCTGCAACCGGTTCAAGGTAACCCCGAGCTGAGAGTCACTCCTCAGCTCTGTCTCTGTAGCCGGCTTCCCTGTTCTAATACCTGTAAGCTCTGCGACACTCAGACGCCCCCGATCCTTCTGTGACCCTGCGGGACCTGAGGCCACGCTGACCCTGCGTGGGCTTCACCCCGGTTAAGCCTCTGGAGCGATGTCCCTCAGCAGAACAGACTTTTAAAAGTCCCGATTTTGTGCTCCGTTGCTCCGCCGCTTGCCGGGAGCCGGCCCCTCCCCCCGCGGTCTATCTTCCCGTCGCTTTGGATTCACTTCTCCGCCCGTCCTACCTTTCAGAAAGTGGTTGATTTTCTGTTTCTAGAGTTGCTGTTCTTCTTCTCTTCGATCTCCCGTTGGATTTGTAGGTGTTTGCAATCTTTAGATAAGCTATCTAGCTGATCTCCCGCTACCTGAAGTAGTCTCAGCCTGCTACTTCTCCGCCATCTTGACTCCTCCCCTCATTGGTGAATTCTATCAAACATTTAAAAAAATAATAATAATGATGATGACCGCCTTTATCAAAATCTTACAAATAATAGCATAGAGTGAACACATTCAAAACCATCCCATGAAGCCAGTACTACCTGATACTGAAGCAGGACAAAAATAAGAACAAAAAAGTCTAGCTCATTGGATATAAATATTGTCACTCTTCCTTTTGACATCTGTTTGCATGATAAATGTTTCTCTACCCCCTCAGTTTCTTTTCTTTTCAAGATTTTATTTGTTTACTTGAGAGAGAGAAAAAGAGCATGAGCTGGGTGGCGGGGGGTTGGGCAGAGGGTGAGGGAGAAGCAGGCTCCCCACTGAACAGGGAGCTCCAATGTGGGGCTCAATCCCAGGACCATGGGATCATGATGAGAGCTAAAGACAGAGGCTTAACCAACTGAGCCATCCAGGCATCCCTCCCTCTTGACTATTTTAAATTTTGGTTATTGCGTTCTTCATGTCTGGTTTTTTTGTTTTTGTTTTTTGTTTTTTTCTATTTCTTTACTGAAGGTCTTACTGAGATCCTCCACTCTTATCTCAAGTACAGTATCTTTATGACCATTACTTTGAATTCTCTATCAGGCATATTGGTTATACCTGTTTCATTTAGCTCTTTTGCTGTGATTTTTGTTGTGCTCTTTCATTTGGGACATATTCCTCTGTCTCCTCATTTTGTCTAACTCTCTGTTTCTCTGTATTAGGAAAGTCAGCTATGTCTCCTGATCTTGAAAATAATGGCCTTATGAAGAAGAGGTCCTGCAGTGTCTTGTGGTGCAATGTCCCCTGTTTACTAGAACCTGGAACTTCAGTGGTGTCCCCTATTTGTATAGTATGCCCCCTACTGTTGTGGCTGAGCCATACATGCCTTTAGTCCAATCAGCTACAATGGCCCTCTTTGCCTGTTGTGGGGAGGGTTTGATCCCTGTGCTGATAAGCAGCCAGTGTTGGGTCACCTTGTGCTTGAAGTTGGGTCGGACCAGATGCCTGCCTTAAGCCTATCTGATGGAACTATGGTTACACAAACTGTAGGGCGCTCACCCTGCAATGCCTCCTAAGAGGCTTTCATGAGTAGGGCTAGCAGTCAGACCAGATGTCTGTCTTCAGTCTGTCTTTTGGGTTGCAGTGACCCTGAACTACAGGGCTCTCTCTCTGTGCTGCCTTCTGTGAGCTTTTCCATGGTGGGTGGAGCTAGCAGTCAGATTAGATGTCTGCCCCCAACCCACCGCTGGGGCTGCAGTCTAACCGGTAAGTATGGTTATCTGCCCTTTCCACAGGGCAAGAGTAACTTTGGAGTGGTGCTATTCACTGTTGCAGAATGAGGCACACCAGACACTGTTTTGGAGGGACACCCGCTGAGTGGGGCAGGTTGGATGGGGCACTTTTTAACTTGAGCTATGTATCACTTTTGACTCTCCAAAAACTTAACCTTTCATAGCCTACTGTTGACTGGAAGCCTTACTGATAACATAGTCAATTAACACCAATTTTGTGAGTTATATGGATTATATACTGTATTCTTACAAAAAAAGTGAGGTAGAGAAAAAAATGTTATTAAGAAAATCATAGGGAAGAGAATAAACACTTAAAGTACTAGACTGTATTTACTGAAAAAAATCCACATATTAAGTGGACCTGCACAGTTGAAAACCTGTGTTGTACAAAGGTTAACTGTATATGTTTTATTTCATTTCATTTTAAGATTTTATTTATTTATTTGACAGACAGAGAGAGAGAGACAGTGAGAAAAGGAATATAAGCAGGAATAGTGGGAGATGGAGAAGCAGGCTTCCCATGTGGGGCTTGATTCCAGAACTCTGGAATCATGACCTGAGCTGAAGGCAGACACTCAATGACTAAGCCACCCAGGTGCCCCAACTGTATGTATTTCAAATGATATGCAGTGGTAAACTATGAAAAGTTAACATTTTTATGGGACTGTAAATAGAATAAGATTTCCCCAATTCTTTTTTTTTTTTTTTTAAGATTTTATCTATTTGCATGAGAGAGAGAGAAAGCGCAGAGGGAGAGGAGAAGCAAACTTCCCTCTGAGCAGAGAGCCCGAGGAGGGGCTCGATCCCAGGACCCCAAGATCATGACCTCAGACAAAGGTAGACACTTAGCCAATGAGCCACCCCAGCACCCCAATTTCCCCAATTCTTAACACTAATTCCTCCAATTGGCAAGGAATTAACAAAAAGTCTTAGAGGAAATTATGCCTACTTAGTGGTATAGCAATTTTAGGAGGATCTAATTTCTCCCTTCAAGAAGTTTTACAAGCTGAGAATCAAATTCCAATTCCAGCTTTGCTATTTTTTTAAGTGTTGCTGCATAATATAAACCAATAATTTTGGGGGGTTTTAGAGAACTAAAGGAAGAATTTTAAAGTGTACAAATTGACCTCATGTCTGTGTCCATTAAAAGAACACCTAGAGTTGGATCAAATTCTAAGCCAACAGTTATTTAGAACGGCTGTTGGGTTAGATGTTCCCTCTGTGGAAGTGGCTAGTAAGTGGGTCTTTGGTACCAAGTTATAGGCACTGCAATATAGAAAAAACTTTTAGACACTATGGAGACATCTGTGTGCACCAATCACACTAATCTAGATGGTCTAACCAATGAACCAAAACCCAAGAAATGAAACACTAGTTTCTCTAGACTTAGCATTATATCATCTTATCTCTCTTGTTTACTAAACTTAGTTTTTGTATCTGTAAAATTGGCCTAATAATTTAGGATTATCCAGAGCTAGCAATATGGTATAATTCCAAGATAGTGTGTTCATGGCTAGAACTAGTTAATTTACAAGACGGTTTTGGTGTCATAAAATCTAAAAGTAAAGGATGAGAGTGTTCAAGGGTCTCAAACCAATTTCTTTTTTTTTTTTCTTTTTAAGATTGTATTTATTCAATTGAGAGAGAGTAGAGAGAGCATGAGTGGAAAGGAGAGGGAGAAGCAGGCTCCCTGCTGAGCAAGGAGCCTGACGCTGGGCTCCATCCCAGGACCCTGAGATCATGACCTGAGCTGAAGGCAGAAGCTTAACCGATTGAGCCCCCCAGGTGCCCTGTCTCAAACCAGTTTCTAAAATTACCAATTTTCACCGTAATCTGGGATGAAGGAATATAATGCGTCAGTTATCATCATGACTGATGGGAAAGGCCTGGCAATGTGTCCTGTTGGTAAATGTTGAAAGGTAAGGACACAGCATTCTCTCACAGGTCAGCAGGGGGTGTCAGGCCACCAGACTTCTTGCTCTAATGGTAAACTGCAGTTGCCGAAGAAATCTTTCAATGAACAAAGCATTCAAATGAAATTCATCCTTGACGGCTGTAACTGTTACTTCGTTTCCTTCCATTTTTTTAATATTTTGATTTTGAGAACTACTTTCCTAGACATCTGTAGAAAATGAATACATTGCCTCATAAATAAATTGGGTTCCTGGACCCAATTCTGATGTGTTTGTGGAGGCTTCCCCACACCAACAAGCAATTCTTAGACACTAGCAGGGTGACCAAGAATTCAACTCCATTCTGACACTATCCACCTGAAGATAGAGTCAGATGCTACTCGCAAAGAGCCCAGTCCCACAAGATCACCCCCCAACACCAACTTGTTACCTGTGCTTCTGACCTATAGGCTACAAATTGAAGGTTCCAACAAACCCTCGGGGGGTTGATTAATTTGCTAGAATTGCTTACAGAACTCAGGAAAGCCCATTTACTCACTAGATTACTGATTTATTTCAATGGATGTTAAAAGATCCAAGTCAACAGTCAAATAAAGAGATAAGTTGAGGTCTAGAACAAAGGAGCCTCTGCCCTCATGGAGCTTGGAGCCCAGCCTGGTGGCATGTGGAAGCATTCTGGTACCCCAGCATGGAAACCCCCCATCCCAACCTCATCCTTTGGGTTCTTAATGGAGGCTTCATTGTGGTAGGCATGACTAATTAACTCATTAGCCATTGATTCAACCTCCAGCCTCCCTCACTGCCCAGAAATCAGAGGGTAGGACTAGAAGTTCCAAACCTCTATTTCCAGCTGGTTCTCTTGGCAAAGAGCCTCCAAGCTTCGGTGCTTTGCAAAAGTCACCTTCATTAACATAAACACTGTTCTGGTGGAAAGGACTTGTTATGAATAACGAGACACTCATTTTACCTTTATGACTCTGAAGCAACTGAGGACAAGAGACCAAATATTATGACAAAAGGTGCTTCCACTGCTCTTATTGCTCTAAGAGTTTGGGGAGCTGTGAGCCATAAAATACTTATATATATGTATTTTATATGTTATTTATATCTTTTTAAAATATTTTTTTATTTATTTGAGAGAGAGAGAAAGAGAGCATGGGGGTGCATGGAGAGGCAGAGTGAGAGGGAGAAGCAGACTCCCTGCTGAGCAGGGAGCCCTATATGGGGCTCGATCCCAGGACCCTGAGATCATGACTTGAGCTGAAGGCAGACACTTAACCAAATGAGCCACCCAGGTCCCCCTATATATTTCTTATAAAGCACAATATTGTAATAAATATATTAAAAATTCTTAGCTTTTATTTTATAAACATGTCCTTATCACTGCCAGGAAAATCAACTCATTTAAAAATATGATTGAATCTAGTTTCTTATGCTTTTTCCAAAGATACAAATAAACAAAAAAATCAGCTCAGGAAAAACTGTAGAATCTTCATGTAATTAGGAGGATTGCAGAATGTAATGATATAAGAATTTTGAGAAAAGTGGTTATATTACTAACAAATAGGCAGCGTTTTCCTCGATGAAATTCAAATCACACACTAAGAAATACAATGATACCCTAGAGCTGGCATGACATATGGAAAGCTGGGAAAGGTTCACACAATCAGGGCCAGTATACCAAGGCAGTCTGGTACGTGGAGACAACAGATGGGTGGCGAGATAAGATTGAGAAACTGAGGCTGTAGGAAATCTTTTCATTTTAAATGTAAAACAAAATTAAGAACAAATATAAAATGCTTAGCTAGGGGGCCCCTGGGTGGCTTGGTCAGTTAATATTCTGCCTTTGGCTCAGGTTGAGTCCCGCATCGGGCTCCCTGCTCCATGGGGAGTCTGCTTTTCCCTCTCCCTCTGCCTTCTGGTCTCCCTGCTTGTGCTCTCTCTCTCAAATAAATAAATAAAATCTTAAGAAAGAAAATGCTTAGCTGGAGGCAAATAAAAGATGAAACAATTAGCAATTTTTAAAGTTATTTATTATTTTTATTTTTTTTTAGATTTTATTTATTTATTCGTCAGAGAGAGAAAGCTCAAACAGGGAGAGCAGCAGGCAGAGGGAGAAGCAGGCTCCCTGCTGAGCAAGGAGCCCCATGCTGATGCCAGACTTCCTCCCCGGACCCTGGAATCACGACCTGAGCTGAAGGCAGACACTTAACTGACTGAACCACCCAGGGGTTCCCTGCACTTTGTTTTTTTAAAACCTGGAAAAATTACAGTAGTCCCCACTTATTCATGAGGAATACTTTCCAAGACCCCCCAGTGGATGCCTGAAACTGTGGATAGTATTGAACTCTCTATAGACTCTGTTTTTCTTTTACATATATGCCTCTGATAAAATTTCTTTTATAAATTAGGCACTGTAAGAGATGAACTATTGTTCATAAATAATAAAACAGCGCAATTATAACGGTATACTGTAATAAAAGTTATGTGAATGTGGTATCTCTCAAGTTGTCATACTGTACTGTACTCAGCCTTCCTGTGATGATGGCATGAGATGATAAAATGCCTAGGTGATGGGATGAGGTGAGGAGAATGACAGGTTTTGTGTTGTGGCCTTAAGCTACTATTGACCTTCTGATTATCCATCTGAAGGAGAATCACCTGCTTCCAGACCATTGGCCCAGGTAATTGAAACCTGAACAGCGAAACCACTGATTAAGGGAAGACTACTGTTGTGGAGGTAAACAAACAAGCAAACCCTCTTTGAGGGAAAATAAGAGAGGGAAAGCCTACATTCTTCTCATTCTGTTTGTATACCCATGGAAACTAGGAGGCTGGGCTTAGCATCCTACGTTGTCACACCTAGGATCTAGCTATGTGTCCTCACCTACTACCGACTCCCCGACGATTGCAACTCAACTGATGTTAGCAACTCGTGTGTTTTGGAGGTTGTTGAAAGTAAACTAGTTACGTAATGTTTTCTGCACTAACAGATAAACATAGGTTCTGACCCAGGACGCCTGGGTGGCTCAGTTGGTTAAGCACCTATCTGCCTTCCTGGGATCTGTCCTACATCTGGCTCCCTGCTCAGCGGGGAGTCTGCTTCTCCCTCTGCCTGCAGCTCCTCCTGCTTGTGCTCTCTCTCTCTCTCTCTCTCTCTCTCTCTGACAAATAAATAAATAAAATATTTAAAAACAAATATACAAAAAAACATAGATCTGACCTATATGTGACTGTGCAATTAGTTCTCATCAGCTTGGTGATTTCACTCCTCAAGTGGATCAGGCAATCTGGATCTAGGGGACAGATTAGGACCGTTCATAAACGTTTGAATAAAAGTCAATGGTTCTAAAGGAAAGGAATCTAAATGTGGAAAAAAACAGAAGTTTCTGTTTGTTTAACCTAACTCTGCATCCAATTATTCACCTCTATGCCTATGGCCTACATAAGTAATATATATTTTCTACCTGTTTAACAGAGAGAACAAGACCTGAAAGACAAGTGATGTCTAAATATTAGGTGCTTGGTGACATTTCAATAATGAGTTGATTCACTCTGTGTTGTCAGAGAAGGCTCCAAGAGGAAGCCGTTGATGGCCACTGCGCTGGAACACAGTTACTCAAAGCATTTATATCGCACTAAAAAGTTCCCCTGTTCTGTGTGCTGGATGTGGATACTGGTTAAAAACAATATTTGGGGGTTAAGGGAAGTAGGTAATCGAGAGGCAGTAGTATGAATAACCTTGTATGCCCTTCAGAAAATGCGTAATAACCGTGTCCTGCCTCGAAACAGCATAGTTCATTAGGTTTCTGAATACCCTATTCAATCATTTCGAAGCTTGTCCATGGTTAAAGAGTAACAACGTGATTATTTCCCTTTCCCCAAGGGAATTACCAAATTGCAATATCCTGTTATGGAGACCCAGGCCTCTGACACACATACTGAATATTAAAGCCTCGCTCACTCAGAATAATTGTGGTGCGTGCGGTGGCATTGTTCTGAGTGGGGTCTCGGGTGTGCTTTCACAAGCACTTCAATTTATACACTCTTTTGAAAAAAAAAATGTGGCTTGTTAGTTTCTGGAACATTTTGTAATGCACCAAGATATCAGCGAGTTCTGCTATTTGGAGTTCATGCTATGGTTGAAGCCATATTGTTGCAGAAGAATCAGACAGAAACTGATCTTTTCTCCAGGAAATAATAGCAAAGAGCAAAACAAGCAAAATTGTCAAATTTGAAACTCAGATGTTGGTTGTAAGGATCTACAACTGCTCCAAGCAAGGATAGCTTGCTATCCTCTCTTCTTCAACTGCGTCCACTCTTCCTTCTGAGGCCCACTGGGACCGCAGTTTTCACTCCCATCACTCAAACATAGCCCTGAAAATAAGTAAAGACAAGCACTCATTCACACCATCCTCTTAACTTGTAAGAGTAACCGGTTTAATACACAGACGACCCGCTCTTTGAAAGTAATTGTAGGCAAGAAAAAGCAGAATGCAAAAGACTAGGTTGAAAAAAGCCCAAGACTACACAGAAGTTTTGCCTGGGCCAACGCACTTCTCTTCTCTATCCACCCCTGCTATCCTCTGCACCGAGAACTTCGGACTCCAGAAATCCCAAAGGTGCCCTCATTTCAGAACGCTCCCATCCCTGATCTGTGTGTCCCTGAATAGTCATCCTTGCTGATTTAGAGAATATGACAGTTTTCCACATGAAAATTTGTTGGGCGCTGGACCAGGCTGTAGCAATTATGAATAAACGGCCAATACTGGACACCTGCCTTTCACAGTAGGATCCTGCTTATGGGAAGAATGTTGCCCCAAACCAAGCCGTTGCTGTCAGGCACTCAGAATAGCAGCTGCTCCCTAAGGGTGAAGAGAGGAACTACAGAGAGATAGAAATGTTAACTTGGAAACCCTCTCAGCCAGGGCAGCTGGAGGCAATGTAAACAGAGGCTAAAACCCAACAGAAGAGATATTCCCCAGCATTGGGATTTAGGAATGTCTAATCTCCACATTTCTCAACTGGGAGATACTCCTGAAGACCAGCAGAAAATTCCATCTAGGAGATAATTAGCAATGGCCTTGGCCATTTGCTCTCTCTCTCAATACTACTTTCATATGGAAGAACAGAGCATTGCACATTGCCACCAGTTGTTACAATGTTTCTATTAGAGAAAAGCAGAAGCCTGCCTGCCAAAGTGCCAAAGGAGGAGTTGTAACTGGTGACAACTGGTTGGAAAAGAAAGAACCTTTCCAGCAAAGAAAGCAGCCCCGCAGGCCGAGAGCTAAGGAATCAGTGGGGGTGATGTTTGAAAATTATTCTTAATTTTATCTTGAGTAAATTATAAAGCAGACCATGGTGAAAAATATTTGTGCTTGCTATCTTTTTCTCAGTGCTCTTAAAATTTTGTTATCTTAAAAAAGCAAATTTAAAAAAAAAGCAAATAAATTTCCTTGGTTTCAATAGAGATGGGAGTCTCTCCTAATCTTTTGTCAAATATTGCGTTAAAAAGCAAGTTTAGAACACATCACAAGTTTTCTTTGGATCTGTGAGGCCAAGTAAAGAATCTAAAGAAAAGACATCATTAGTGTCTTTTGGCGTTTTTTGAAATCAAGATCATGAAGTTGCTTGATTTTAGGCGCTTCTTGTGAGTGTCTCCATGTTTTGCCTATAATAACTTCTTCTCCATTCAAATTTTCTAATAAGTAGCACAGTAAAAGGAAGAAAACATATTGATTGACAGTGTGGCTCCAACCTCACTGGTCACTGATCTAACTTTAACTTTGGAAATTAATTATTAATTAGCTAAAATTTTTCTCACTTGTTTAGTCTTCTGTGTTTTACGGCATTCTTCCAACAGTGGGCTTGGTCAAACTCCAGAAAGGTGACCAAAGAATAAGTTGCAATAAATAATTTTAATGTTTTATAGTGTATTAATTTTTATATTAAAATATAACACTGGTTATTTTTTTTATCCCAAATTTTGCTTTGGTTATCTCAGATGCAAGTATCTGATATATGTTTATTACCCATATGTGTAATATTACCCCTTTATATACTATAATATTTAAATATCTGTGACTTTTGTAGAGTTTATGAAAATAACTTATTTTAAAATAATAATTAAATAAAGTTAATGCAATAATTTCCAAGGTCTGCCGTATTCAGGCAACTAATTCAAAAATGAAATATCTTTCCAAATCTCTAAAAGACCAAAGTTAATGCAATTGTGATCTTAGGAGTTCATTCTTTGCTGTCAGTTTCTAATTGTCCCCCGAAACAGTGTTTGCTTGCAGCCAGAGTTAAGGAGGAAAGGGGTTTGTGAGGTTGAGGAAGGTAGGACATAACATCTTGTTTCAAGTCTGCCGCATTAAAGCTGTGCATCTAAGTATCCCCCACATCAAAATACCATCAGCCAAAAAAGTACAAGTTACACATCAGTGAGTAATAACATCTTGTCTGGCAGGAGCAAGAAAAACATGAGATATTGTTTTAAAAATACATGGTTTATGGGTGATTAGGGGGCTCAGTTGGTTAAGCATTTGCCTTCCGCTCAGGTCATGATCCCAGGACTCTGGGATCTCTGGGATCAGTCAGCATGGGGCTCCCCGCTCAGCAGGGAGTCTGTATTTCCCTCTCCCTCAGCACCCCGCCCCCCCACCGTTCCTGTGCTCTCTCTCTGTGTCAAATAAATAAATAAATAAATAAAATCTTTTTTTAAAATATGGTTTAACTGAACACAGTGTGATAACATTTTTAGACAGATCAATTTGTAAAAGGCGAAAGATTTATGCGATCTGAAGAGAAACCACAGTATAGACAGATCAATTTGGAGGCAATGTGTGAGTCCGCAAATGAGCAGCGTGGATGTGTGCAATCCTAAAACCGAGTGAAGGAAGGCTGGGCTATGAATGAGGATTAGGGCAACACAGCAATGGCATCTCATATGCACAATGCATTTCTACACTTTTCTTCCAGTCTAATTGTCCTCAAAGCAGTAGCTTGGGAATGCTGGTAGCAATTGCAGTGAAACAGCCTTTGTCATGCTTTGATACAAAGGTTGGCAGGTCTGTCTAGCATGATGATGTATGTTGCTATGCTCTACGTACCATGCGATATTACATAACACTGCGATCGCAAGAGTCCTATCATTAAGTATATATATATTCATCAATCACCTACTATTTATAAAATACATATAAATGTACGGGTTACGCTAAAGGATGATAAGCCCATTAGGTGATAATATCCTTACTTGCGTCATAACTTGAGGACACACCTAATAAGAATATTTGTGATCTTTTGGGAGATGCCTGGGTAGCTCAGTTGGTTAAGCATCTGCCTTCGGCTCAGGTCATGATCCCAGAGTCCTGGGATCCAGTCCCACATCGGGCTCCTTGCTAAGCAGGAAGCCTGTGTCTCCCTCTGCTTGTTGTTCCTCCTGCTTGTGCTCTCTTTCTCTCTGATAAATAAATAAAATCTTAAAAAAACAAAAACAAAAACAAAAAAAAACCCTACTCTTTTTTTTTTTTTTTTTTTTTTTTTTAAACGAGTGCCTGGGTGGCTCAGTGGGTTAAAGCCTCTGTCTTCAGCTCAGGTCATGATCCCAGGATTCTGGGATCCAGCCCCAAGTCGGGCTCTCTGCTCAGAAGGGAGTCTGCTTCCCTTGCTCTCTCTCTGCCTACTTGAGATTTCTGTCAAATAAATAAATAAATAATCTTTTAAAATAAATAAATAAATAGAGAGTATTTGTGATTTAAAAAATTTTAAAAAATTTTTATTTGTTTGTTTGTTTATTTATTTAAAAGATTTTATTTAGTAGGCAGGGAAGTAGGCAGGGAAGCAGGCAGAGGAGGAAGCAGGCTCCCTGCTGAGGTCTCTGGGATCATGACCTGAACCATGTGATTTTTTTTTTTTTTTAATAAAGGGAAAAGCTGGAATGCAAAAAGAAAAAATTGTCTTTATTTTAATATCTTTCACATATGATACTTTCTGAATATGGGAAGGGAAAATGTAGGCAGACAACTTGAACAAGTGTCTATGAGTAGACAAATGACTTACATGGTGATTGTAAATCAGTTCAGGAAAGGAAGGCAGGAGGCAGAGAGGAGAAGGAGAGGGAAAGAGAAGACATTTAAGGAAAAGAAAAATTGAGGCAATTCAGAAACAATAAAGATTATCTTAAAAGGGCAGTAACTTCACAATACTATAAATTATAGTGTTATTAACCTTATAACACTATGAATAAACAAAAATGTATTATTTACCCAATGCCCAAGGTAAACTTTGAGAGTTTAAAAGGAATTAGGCAACTCCTGAATTTTCCAGCTCAGTAATTACTGGTACCATTTGGCATTATTTTAGTTATTTAAAAGTAATATAATTAATGACTTCAGATTACTATTTTTAATTCGTTCCACTTTCTATTCTATTTCATCCTTCTTCTCTAACAATTGAACGTGCTTGTCATGTTACGGAAGCAGAGCTAAATCATAGTGCAAATGTACAAAATCTCACTAGCTTAAAAGACATTTCTACCATTATCAAATCAGTTACTGAAATAGAACAAAGGGTAAGAATTCGCATTCTCTGACTGTGATTTCCCCTCATAATAAACAATCTGTTCAAAATGTCCTGTATTTTTAAATGGACAACATGTTTCTCCATGAATTATCTGCAAGGCCATACTGAGAAATGGTTGTACAGAGTGTATCTACATTTGTTTTATCAATCTTATCAGTGACACTGATCTGAAATCAGAGGTTCTGGAATACTGGAATCTCTAAGTGAAAAAATGATGAAAACACTTGAGAGGAGTGCTCTTTTTTTTTTTTTTTTTTTTTTGGTTTTAAGATTTATTTATTTATTTGCTTATTTGACAGAGAGAGAGAGGGCAAACAAGCAGGGAGAGGGAGAATCAGACTCCCTGCTGAGCAGGGAGCCTGATGCAGCACTTGATCCCAAGACCCTGGATTTAGGGACTGATCTGAAGGCAGACGCTTAACCAACTGAGCCACCCAGGTGCCCAGTGAGGAGTGCTCTGTATGAGAAAGGGGAAGTCTGGTTTGATATGAAACTTGTATCTGCTATAAAGCTTGTCTCCAGTCACCAAGAGCCTCTTTTTACTTTTCCCTTTTTACCTCATCCCTGGTGCCTTCTCTGATCGGGCTCCCTCACCAACCCGATAGACCCGTTTTTACCATCTAGTGGTCAGTTGTGCCTATTAGGAAATTATCTGATTCACAGAGTCTCACTGAGGTATATCTGAGGGGTTATGTTTTATTAATTACCATTCCTAGAAGTATTTGCATCAAAAAATACAAGCTTTAATAGTAAGAACTGAGATACTAATGGTGAAATTTCAGCATCGCTTGGGAAAAGGGTCTGGGAACAGGGAGAAGAGGGGAAGAGAGAATACTGAGTTAATGGGGTCACCTGATGCACTGCCCAGAGATGACAACTACCACATGCCCACGTAGCCCCCAGTCCTTCTACCACATTCTTCCTCATGATCGAACCCAACCGCATGGTGCTGTGCAAAGAGCTTTGGATTAAGAGTGAGGACACCCGACATCTACTTCTAGCTCTGTCTCAGCTTATTTATTTGATCCAGACCAGATCGTTCATGACTTCATTCCCATAGCACCTGTGAGTTCTTTTAACGGTGACAACAAAACCAAAAAAGCCTGTAGAAACTGAGGTAGAGTATGCGTAATAAAGTAAAAGGCTCCTGACAACATAGCAAATTTCAAAGTTTCCCAGACCACCATGCTTATACCTCTTACTTGAATTAAAGTTTTGGCTCCTGAGACTAACTTTGTAAAACTTCCTACTGCGGAACACTGTCAGGAGTTCCATCAGTAAATCCAAATGTCATTATTTAAAATGAGTTACGCTTTCCTGTTCAAACTCCCACAGGAGCTCTGGACTGATAAAGAATAGCTTGGAGGGGACTGTTCCTCTTCCCAAGGGATTTACAACCTAACAAAGATGAATAAGATAAGTAAATACTTACTAATGTTTTGGAAACTGGAAAACAAACAGCCCAGCGAGCGAGCAGATTTAGCATGAGCACACTGATAGTAATGTGACTCTTAAGGTCTTTGAGATTCATGCCTTACTGGATTTTCTCTGCTTGTTTTACTTTGCTTGAAGAACTCTAATTTTTTACTCAGGGGTTTGTTATCTATTTGTGATGATGCAATTTCTTTAGTAAATAACAATAACCTTTGCTACTCTATAAAAAGTTTATAAGGAAAAAGTATAGAAAAACCACAGAAACATGGAAAAACATCTGACCCAGGTATAAACTTGTGAATAACTAAAGCTCTGAAGTACATCATAGAAAGGCCTTATGATCAGAAAAGGAAAGGATTAGTAGGCTTGGCATGTAAGCTGAGAGAATTGTTTGCTGCATTGCAGGAGAGGACAGAGCGGTCTGACCAGGCTTCGTGAAGGAGGTGGATACTAATTCAGGATATCGTGTTATTCCTGCATTTTTATAGGAAAGTCCAGGAAACTCACTATATGTAAATGACTATAGTTAATCTTGTATTTAATGTTGATAAGATACTGATCGTAATAAACAGATTTTTTTTCTCTTTATGAGATGTAGTAGGCCAAAAGACTTTCCCCTCATTAACTTTTCAAATTACCTAAAATTCCAAGCTCTAGACATATGTGTCCCTCTCTTTGTCTGTCATCTCCACCTAGATGTTTTGACATGACCAGCACTTAAAACCATAACCTTTGTCTCATACCTAGTCCTCTCCTGGTGTCACCTCTGTGAATGGCATACACATGTCATTGTCGTCCTTGACATCTTGTCCCTTTCTAAGGGTAGAGGTCCCTCACGACATCCATTGGTTATCACCTTCAAAATACCTTTAAATCTAGGCACTTCTCTCTCTCTCTCTTTCTCCCCATTGTCACCACTCCTAATTCAAATAACAAGGTCTCTGGGGTGCCTAGGTGATTAAGTCATTAAGCATCTGCTTTGGGCTCAGGTCATGATCCCAGGGTCCTGGGAAAAAGCCCCTCATTGGGCTCCCTCTCAGCAGGGAGCCTGCTTTTCCCTTTCCCTCTGCCCCGCCCCCTACTTGTGCTCTCTCTCTTTCTCTCTCTCTCTCCCCCTCTCTGTCAAATAAATAAAATAAAATAAAGTGACAAGGTCTCTCACAGTAACTTCTTGATCTGGTTTTCCTGTACAACCCTTGCTCTCTGTACTAAAATATAAGTCTCATCCTGTTCTCTTTCTTCTTAAACCCTTCAAACAGAATACAGTGCTCTTAAGATAAAGAAGAGTCTCCTTAACGTCTCCTATGGTGCTCTGACTGCTCAAATCACCACCAGATCTCCTCAGCCCCAGCCTCTTTGCCTGCTGCTTTCTTCCTCACTCTTCCTGTAAGCTTCCTGGCTTCTTTCCAATTCTGAATGTACCTTCCCCCTCCCAGCAGGGCTATTCCACTTACTGTTCTATCTGCCTGAAACACCTCTCATGTGCACATTCACTGAATGACTTTTGCTTTTCCTTCCAAATTATCCCAATATGTCCTCCTCAGGAAATACTACTCTGACTTGACAAAATTGGATCCAATCCCTACATCTTTCATGGCACTTATCACTCTCTCTCTCTCTCTCTCTCTTTTTTTCCCCCCCAGAGCAAGACAGAAGGGGCAGAGGGAGAAAGAGAAATCTCCTGCAGACTCCATGCCCAGCATAAAGCCTTGTCACAGGGCTTGATCTCATGACCCTGAGATCATGACCTGAGCCAAAATCAAGAGGTAGACGCCTAACTGATGGAGCCATCCAGACACTCCCCACTTATCACTATTCTTGATTTGTCTACTTAGATGATCACTGTCTACCTCCCACTCGATGACCTTCATGAGGCAAGGACATGTCTGTTTTCACTGGCCCTTTTCTTCAGCATTCAGCCCAGCGATTAGCAAGTACTTGGTTCTCAATGTATTGTGGGATGAAAGAAAGAATGTGTGAATGACTGAACTGAAGGATGGATGACTGAAAGATCCCTATCTTCGGATGTCCAATACCTAAAGTCATTAAACCAACTTATTGTAGAGTTTTATCATGTCTCAGGAAGAGAGATCCTGAGAGAATGGCATTTGATGCAATGGTATAGAGAATAGGAAGTGAATAACACAGAGCGTATTTACAGTTACACTTGCTATTTGGAATTTGTTTCCCTTTGCTAAGAGGGCAGCCTCTTTTTTGGGGGGAGGGGTGCTATTTTTCCTCCATGGTATGGTTTTGTGGGAGGGTATAAGTTTTAATTCAATAACAAAAAATCAAATAACAATTTAAAAATAGGCAAAGGATTTGAATAGATGTGTCTCCAGAGAAGATACACAAATGGACAATCAGTTCATGTAAAGTTGCTCAGAATCTTTAGTCCTTAGGGAAATGCACGTCAAAATGATAATAACAGACCGCTTCACACCCAACAGGATGACTCTAATCAAAATGACAGATAATAACAACAGTTGGCAAGGATGTGCAGAAATCCACACCTCTCTGACACTGCTGGTAGAAACCTTAAATGATGCAGGGACTTTGGAGAACAGCTTGGCAGTTCCTCAAAATGTTCAACGCAGTTAGCCTATTACTCAGTGATTTCACTCCTAGGTAGCCACCCAAGAGAAATAAAAATGTATCTGAACATATGTTCACATAAAGACTGGCACACAGATATCCATAGCACTATTATTCATTATAGTCAAAAGTTAAAAGAACCCATCAACTGATAAATGGGTAAACAAAATGGAGTATAGCAATACAATGGAATATCATTTGATCATTAGAATGCAGTGCTGACACATGCTACAGCATGGATAAATCTTAAAAATACTAAGTTATGTTAAAGAAGCCAACCCAAAAGACCACATATTGTTTGGTTCCATTTATAAGAAATGTCCAGAATAGGCAAATCCATAGAGACCAACATTAGCAGAGCCATTCTAAAGGCTGGAGTGAGGGGGGAAATGGAGACTAATTACTAATGGATACAAGGTTTCTTTCAGGGGTGTTTAAAATGTTCTGAAATTAGATTGTAACAAGGGTTGCACATCTCTGGAAATGTATTAAAAACCACCCATGTGTACACATTAAAGGAGTGACTCTTATGGTATGTGAATTATATCCTGATGAACTGTTTACAAAAATAAATATAAGGTATCAATAATGCACAAGTAATGCAACTATGCACAAAATATAAGGGGGGCATGGACTGGGGGAAAGGAATGGAACAAAGAAGGTTTCATAGGCTAGATGATGGTAAATCTGTGAATTACTTGTCTTTCACCCAACCTTCCCTGTCAACACACTGGGGGTCAGTTCCATCAGGCTTGGGCTGCCCAGATACATAAATATTAAAGAATAATAATTGCATTTAGTTTTGAATGGAAAATGTGTTCCAGAACACTCAAGCACAGAAATCCCAAGAGATTAAGCTTCAGGCAAATCCAGTCTACACCACCGGATCGCTCGCAGAGGTCATGATGCAGTTTGGCTACACCTGAGTTTATTTCATGACATATTTCTCTCTCTCTTCAAAGACTCCTAAGTACAAGAATTGCCAGGAGACAAGAACCCCCTCAAGCATTTCATTCGCACCGGATGTTGAATGAGTAGGCGTTAGAACTCACATCACTCCTCTGGTTGTTCCCTGTGTAACCAAAACAATTCAGGTCACCAAATATTTGCTCACATACTCAAAACCTAAACACTACTAAGCAGCACACTGAAGACAGGAAGTGACATCTGGAAATCGTTGTCAGCAGTTTGTTACCATATTCTTAGGAAAAAGAATCTCTTTCATCAATGCATAGACCTGGAAATTATTAAAAGAAATTTGCAAATTCTTTATTTTCTCTTATAGACTATATCTGCGTAAAATGAAAAAAAAATGTTTTAGACTGCACATCCAGAATTCCTATATACCATTAGCCTCAGGCATAGCTTTTGCGATACTACTGGTTACTGATTAGTACTATTTCGTCAAGCTCGCCCCACGAGTAAACAATAGCTTGCAAAACACAATAGGATACAAAGGAGAATTTTTAATGTAACCTAGGAAACTAAAAGCTTGTCAGTCATTTCTCCCTGTATACCATGGAATCAAAGAGAAAGCGACAGGATGAATTGTAGCAAAACCTGCACCACAAATTATACATCAGTCTTACGACCTTAAGATTTCTGGGAGAAAAGAATGTCACATCAAAGACCACTGTGCCCAGAAAAGAATGGTAATCTACGGACCAGGAAGAAATGTATCTTAGCAGACTAAGTGACCAATCTCTGGATCATATTGGGAAATCATATTTTGTAATATAATAGAAGTGTACTGAGTCAGAGTCAAGGTTCACCTGTAATGGTAACCATTAGAATCCTAAAGAACATGCACAAAGAAGGAGGTCCCCACATTTCCACTGACTCACAAAGGTAGACCATATCTCGACCTCCAGCGTGCATCTCAGTCATTCTCTGCTCTACACAGATGGGCTGAATGAGACAAGAGGAAAACAAGACCCTAAAGTGTTTGGGGTGGGGAGGGGTGGGGAGGGGTGGGGAGGGGTGGGGAGGGGCAAGAGGAGGCCTTTATCAGTCTGCCTCCCCGGTAGAGTATCTATAGAAAATTAAGTATCTTGTATTGTGATTTTTAATTTCCAATCAGTATTTGCTTTGTGCCATTTAAAAGAATTTTACTGAAGTCTATTTTACTGCAGCGAAATAGATAGACCTTAAAGGTACAGTATCATCAATTTTGACAAATGGATATATATATTCCTATACCCTATTAAAATATAGTTCATTTTTATGGCCCCAGAAAATTCCCTTATGCTTCTTTCTAGTTAGTCTCTTCCCACCCAGCGTTAGTTCTGAGTTTCATCACCATCATAAATGAGGTTTTCTTGTTCTATGACTTCATATAAGCACATATTTATGTCAGGATCCTCTTACTCTGCATAATGCTATTGTATGCATCTATAATTTATTCCATTTTATAGCTGAATGTCGTTCCACTGTATATATATATATATATATATTTTTTTTTTTTAATTTATTTGACACAGAGAGAGAGATCACAAGTTGGTAGAGAGGCAGGCAGAGAGAGAGGGGGAAGCAGTCTCCCCACCAAGCAGAGAGCCCAATGCGGGGCTCGATTCCAGGACCCTGAGATTGTGACCTGAGCCGAAGGCAGAGGCTTAACCCACTGAGCCACCCAGGCGCCCCGACCATTGTATATATTTTATGCAGTCTTTCACTCAGACTATTTCCATGTTCAGTCTATTATAAATAAAGCTGCCTGTGAATGTTCTTCTAAAAGTAATTTTTATATATATTTTCATTTCTCTTGAATAAAAACCTAAAAATGTACCTTCTGGGTCATAGGGTAGAAATACATTTAAATCTTTCAAATATTACAAGTTGTCCAAAATAGATGCAGATTTTACACACCCATCAACAATGTTTGAGAGTTATTTGTGCATTACAACTTCATCAATATTTGATTATGCTTTTATTTCAGCCTTTCTAGGTACTGTGTAGTTATTTTGCATGGTAGTTTTAATTTGCATTCTTCTGATGATTAAGAGCATTGAGGGGTGCCTGTGTGGCTCAGTCACTTAAGCGTCCAACTCTTGGTTTCCGCTCAGGTTGTGATCTCATGGTTGTGAGATCAAGCCCCATGTGGGGCTTCGTTGGGCTTAGTGCAGTCTGCTTGAAATTCCACCCCCCCGCCCCTCCCACTCATGTGCTCTCTATCAAATAAATATATAAATCTTAAAAAAAAATTGAGTAGTTTCATATGCCTGTTGGCCATGCATATATCTTTTTTGTGAATTATCTGTCCAAGTCTTTTATCTTTTTTTATACTGGGCTGGTTATCTTTTTATTATTGAAATGTAGGAATTGTTTCTATATTCTGAATACCACTTGTAGTCTCAGATTTATGTGTTGCAAGGGTTTTACTCCATCTATGGCTGTGTATTCATTTTCTTAGTAATATTTCTTGATGAGCAGTTTTAAATTTTAACATTCAATTTATTGTTTAAGTTTACCTTTACTTCTGTGTCATTTCTTTCTTTCTTTCTTTCTTTCTTTCTTTTTTTTTTTTTTTTTAATTTGAGAGAGAGAGTAAGAGAACTAGTAGCAGGAAGAGGCAGAAGGAGAAGCAGACTCTCTGCAGAGCAAGGGGCCCAATGCAGGACTTGATCCCAGGACTCTGGGATCATGACCTGAGCTGAAGGCAGACTCTTAACCAGCTGAGCCACCCAGGTCTCCCCAGTTCTGTCATTTCTAACAAACATTTGCCCAGCACAAACTTGTAAATATAATCTCCTATATTTTCTTCTAGAAACTTTATAGTTTTGGTTTTTGCATTTCGGTGTATTATTCTTCTCAAATTAGTACTTGTGTATGACTTGAGGTAGAGGTCAGGATCTGTTTATTTTTCCATATGGATGTCAACTGTTCTAGCACCATTCATTGGGAAAAAAATTTACTTAAAAAATTCATTTGCTCAGATTATGATCACAAAGAACCAATAGCCCAATTTTAGGACAACTGAACATTTAACAATGCTGAGTCTTATAATTCACAAATATGATATGTCTCTCCGCATATTCAAGGTCTTAATTTCTCTCATAATATTTATTATTTTTAAAGGTAGAGTTTTTAACACAAATCTATTAAGTTTATTCCTAAGTATTTTATCTTTTGGGTATTATTGTAAATGCTTTTACTCTTCTATTCAAATTTGGGGAAATAAAAAAGCAATTTATTTTTGCAAATTGGCTTTGATACTATAACATGACTAAATTTACCTATAAGTTCTAGTAGATTTTATAGTGATTACTTAGGAATTTCTACAATATAATTATGTCATCTGCAAAGAAAGGCAGCATTATTATTTACTTTTTTATCTTTTTTTTTTTTTTTAGATTTGTTTATATATTTGAGACAGAGAGAGAGATTGAGTGAGTGGGGGGAGGGGCAGAGAGAGAAGGAGAGAGAATCTTCAACAGACTCCTCCCAAGCATGGAGCCTGAGGAGGCCGGGCTTGATCTCAGGACTCTGAGACCATGACCTCAGCTGAAACCAAGAGTCAGATGCTTAACTGACTAAGCCACCCAGGTGCCCCTTTTATTTCTTTTTCCTATTTCATTGTGCTAGATAGGATCTCTACTACAATTCTGAATAGAAGCTGTAAAAGTGGTCATCCTACAAGAGAATGAGGAGATAAGCGACAGACTGGGAGAAAATATTTGCAGAAGACATGTCTGATAAAGGACTGTTATCCAAAATATGCAAAGAACTCTTAAAACCCAGTAAGAAAATAAACAACCTGATTTAAAAATAGGCAAAAGACCCAAACAGATATCTTACCAAATTAAGATACACAGATGGAAAATAAGCATATAAAAAGATGTTCAACGTCAAATGTCATTAGAGAACTGCAAACTAGAACAATGCGATATCACTACATACATATAAGAAAGGTCAAAATATAAGACATTGTTAACTCCAATGTTTATGAGAATGTGGAATAGGAGGAACTCTCATTCATTGCTGGTGGAAATGCAAAATGGTATAACCACTTTGGAAGATGGTTTGGGAGGTTCTTTAAAAAAGAATATGATCCAGCAATCACATTCTTTGGTATTTACCAAAATAACCGAAAACTTAAGTCCATGTGAAGATCGGCTCAAGAATGTTTATGGCAGCTTTATTCATTTCCCCCCAAACTTGGAAGCAACCAAAATATCCTTTGGTAGATGCGTAAGTATAACTATACTATAACTATACATATACATATACATATACATATACATATACATATACATATGTATAACTATACTACTATATATAGTATAGTATAACTATATATATAGTATATAACTATATAAGTATAACTATACTATATACAAGTATATATATAAGTATAACTATACTATAACTATACTATATATATATAAATATTATATATATATAAAAATATATATATAGTTATAGTTATATATATAGTATATATATACACTATAGTAGTAGTATATACTATACTACTTCCAGGCAATCAGATATTATTCAATGCAAAAAAGAAATAAGCTATTAAACCATGAAAAGACATGGAAAAACTATAAGTGTATGTTATTAAATGAGAGAGGCCAATCTGAAAAGGCTTTATGATTCCAACTACATGACATTCTGGAAAGAGCATATATGAACAGTAAAAGTACCAGTGGTTGCCAGAGTTGTGAAGAGAGAAGGAAGAATAGGTAGAACACAAAGGATTTTAGGGTAATGTAACTCTTTTGGACAATGCTACAGTTGTGGCTACATGATACTTTTGTCATAATCCATGGAATGTACAATGCCAAGACTGAACCCTAAGGTCAGTTTTGGACTGTGGGTGATGATGATACATCCATGTAAGTTCATGGATTATGACAAATGTACCAGCTTACGTTGCTGAGGAGGAAGCAGTGTACCTGAGAGTCAGGGATGTGTGGGAACTTTATTTTCCTCAATGCTGCTCTACCCCTGAAACTGTTCTTAAAAGTAAAGCTTTTAAAAAATGTGGAAATCCATGCCTTTTCCCTATCTTTGAGGAAGAGAATTCAATATTTTACTAGCAAGAATGATATTAACTCTCAAATTTTTATAGATGCCTTTCATTAGACTGGGAATTTTTCCTTCCATTCTTGTTCTGCAGAGAGTTTCTGATCATGATTTGGAGCTTAAATTTAATAACTGCATTTTCTGGACCAACTGAATTATCATATAACCCTTCTCTTTTATATTTATTAGTTTTTTTAAAGATTTTATTTATTCATTTGACAGAGAGAGACACAGCAAGAGAGGGAACACAAGCAGGAGGAGTAGGAGAGAGACAAGCAGGCTTCCCACAGAGCAGGGAGCCTGATGCGGGGACCCTGGAACCATGACTGGAGACAAAGGTAGATGCCTTACGACTGAGCCACCCAGATGCCCCACTTCTCTTTAATATTTAAATCACATTGTTGAACTTTTGTGTTAAATCAATGTATTATGTTTTTTCTATGTCGTTAATTTGATTTACTTATCTTGTTAGGGATTTTTGTATGCATGTTTATAAGAAATGTTAATTCAAATTTTTTCTTTTTTTTGTAATGTCTGCAGCTCTTTTGGTATCAGGATTATACAAACTTCCCAAAATTGGCTGCGGAACATTACCTCTATTATATTATCTGAAAGAATTTTTGTAACATTAGTAATGATACTTTCTATGTTTTTTCTTTTAGATTTTTTCCTTTCCTGTGTTACAAAAAGCCACCTACCTCCTTTTTTTTTTTTTTTAAGATTTTATTTATTTTATTTGACAGACAGCGATCACAAGTAGGAAGAGGCAGGCAGAGAGAGAGGAAGGGAAGCAGGCTCCCTGCTCAGCAGAGAGCCTGTTGTGGGGCTCGATCCCAGGACCCTGGGATCATGACCTGAGCCTAAGGCAGAGGTTTAACCCACTGAGCCACCCAGGCGCCCCAAGCTCCCTACTTCTGCAACTAAGAACTTTAGCTCTGGGTGATGAGTCTTTGAGCTGTAAGAAGGAACAAAAACCTGTTTTACCACATGTTTTCAAAAGGAGTGTGTTTCTGTTTTATTTGAGGGGTGTGTGTGTATTTCATATTTTGGTGAAATTCTACATACTTCTACAAATATAAAAGCAATCATACAAATGCACACACACACACACTGGATTATTTAAGAGCCTCGCTTTTGAAATTTACCTCGGCTGATGTAATAAAGGACTTGAAAACCCTTAATTACATTATCCAATATCAGTAGAAAATATAGATGTTAGAAATCATTACTGTGATGCATGGAAATTTAAACTAAACATATCTAGGAGAAACCATGAAATTCTGGGGAGCACATTTGGAAAAGAAGGAAGAAATATTTTTCTTTGGAGAACTGAAGCGATGACAATGTCTCTGTCCTAGGAGCTAGCAGTGTTTGCTTGCTTCCTCTGTTTTAAGGCTATAATTTTACTTGCATTCAAATAAAGAATTGTTAAGTTTTTCTGGTGAATTAAGCCAGGAAATTCACTGTAATCATTATAAAATGAAGTTCTTTAAGGTGCCTGGGTGGCTCAGTTGGTGATCCTGGAGTCCCGGGATCAAGTCCCGCATTCAGCTCCCGCTTGCTGGGGAGTCTGCTTCTCCCTCAGACCCTCCCTCTTCTCATTCTCTCTCTCATCCTCTCTCTCAAATAAATAAATAAAATCTTCCAAAAAAAAAAAAAAGAAGTTCTTTAATCTCTAGTCATGTTTTTGCTTAACATTTTACCTATTGTGATGTTAATATAGCTATATGTGCTTTATTTTGTCTGTTGTTTGCATAATACTCAACTGGTTAGAAAAGATTGGTAAGGAATATTCCTCAGAGGGGCACCTGGGTAGCTCAGTCCGTTAGGCAGCTGCCTTCGGCTCAGGTCATGATCTCAGGGTCATCTGATGGAGTTCTGCATTGGGCTCTCTGCCCAGGGGGATATCTGCTTCTCCCTCTCCCTCTGCCGCTCTCCTGCTGGTGTGCTCTTTCTTTCTCTCAAATAAATAAATAAAAATCTTAAAAAAAAAATACTCAGAGTTATTGAGTTAATTAAAAATAAGCTCTAAACGTTGACAAAATGCCTCTTGACAGGGAACAAAGTTCACACTACATTAATGAACAAACAGAATATCAAATATAATAAATAGCATATTCTTGGTGTGTGTGTGTGTGTGTATGTGTGTGTGTGTGTGTGCACTCATAGCAAGCATACCTATTAGTGTGAAGATACATACCCTGCTGTTTTTGGTAGTTCCTCCTAGGTAATGGAATGTTGGCGACTTTTGTTCCTTTTTGCTTCTTTGTAGTTTCTAATTTTCCAAAATGAGAGTCTATTTCTGTTTTTTAAGCTTTTTAAAAAATATTAAGGAAAAGGAAACAGCACCAAATGCATAAAGAGAAACCAAGTTATCTTTGGACTGGGGAGAATCACTGACTTGGCCCGTTGTATTGTCTCCAGTATCTTTAACAAGAATAGTTTCAGTAGAGGGTTTGAAGCTGAAATTAGAATATCATGGACTTCAAGTGGGAAAAACAAATCATTTGTTTTAATTGGCTGTGAAGGACATGAGAAGGATAATGTATAAAGGATGTGTGACTGAAAAGGCAGGGTTTAATTTTATTTTATTTTTAGATTAAGAGAAAGATTAACATGTTTATGGGTGAAGGACAACACGGAAGATGAAAACAGAAAGGTCAGTTCTTTGAGCAAGACAGAGGAAGGCCTCAAGGGCACAGGCAGTGGGTTGGGCTTCTAAAAAAGCAGAAACTGGGCAGGAAAAGGTAAAGGTTGCATTCTGGAAGTTCCTTCCAAAGCCAGAAATAGTAAGACCAGTGCTTAGTTCTTGCAAGTGAGAGGCAGGCAAGACTAGTTTCAACCTGCTCACTCTTTGCTTTTTTTCTGAGAACAGAAACAGGGTCTTCCAAAAGAAAGGCCCTAGTTAAGAAAATTAGAAAAAAAAACTACAACTACAACTTAGTCTTTATCTTTTTTCTTATCTCAATAATAGCACCATTCCAGCGGCCTTTTGTAAATAGACTCAGGGTTACTAATAATATAATCTTGAGTAAAAGATAAAGCAGAAATGCTTTCTTTCAGCCCTGCCAGCCTAAAATGGCAATGGGCATTAATTATTAAATATTTTTTTAAGTAATGCTCCTGAGGTTTATACCCAAGAGTAACCATTTAAACGAATGTATTCATAATATTTAGCAGACTTACTTTCTCTCTCTCTCTCTCTCCCTGTCTGCTTTCAAGATGCTGTGACAAAGACATGGAACCTTTGTTGGGAAACAAGGGGAGGGAAGGAGCCAAAAGATATACTTAGTATTCCATGCTCGGTATAATATAGTAGCTCTCTGATGTTTATATTTAGTACGTGATAACATTAAACCCAAAGTGATTAAGTTCTTCGGCCAAGCTCGCGTGGGAGCAGCGCTGGACTTTTACTCTAGAACACGTGCAGTTTATACTAATCCAGCCTGGCTACAAATCTGAATTTCCTGACTGCTGATCCTGGAGCTCAACCTCCCAGAATTGTGAAGCCAGCTAACGAATCCTTACAGAAGATGGGGGAAGAGGGGTGCCTGGGTGGCTCAGTGGGTTAAAGCCTCTGCCTTCGGCTCAGGTCATGATCCCAGCATCCTGGAATCGAGCCCCGCGTCAGGCTCTCTGCTCAGTGGGGATCCAGCTTCCTCCTCTCTCTCTCTG
This sequence comes from Enhydra lutris kenyoni, assembly GCF_002288905.1. Lineage (NCBI taxonomy): Eukaryota > Metazoa > Chordata > Mammalia > Carnivora > Mustelidae > Enhydra > Enhydra lutris. The sequence continues at coordinate 22,435,493 of NW_019154108.1, read as the reverse complement.
CCTGCCTCTCTGCCTACTTGTGATCTCTGTTTGTCAAATAAATAAATAAATACATCTTTAAAAAGAAGAAGAAGAAGAAGAAGAAGGAGAAGAAGAAGAAGGAGAAGAAGAAGAAGGAGAAGATGATGATGGGGGAAGCAAAATGGCAAAGAGGGAGAAGTTCTAGCTTCCAGGGAAGAAACCGGGCCTCTAGTCCCCAGCAAATTGCATACTTTCCTAGGCTACTCTTTATCTTCTCTGGATCTCAGTTTCTGTATCTGAAAAAATGGGAACTTCAATCAAAGGCCCATAAGATTCCTTTCTACCTCTAAAATGTAGGACCTCGCTATATCTGCTTTCTACCTTGAAGGCCCAGCCTGCTTTCCAGAACCTTATGTGGTTTCTAAGAGTCTTTGGGATAGAACGTTTCTCCATAGCCACGGAAAGCCAGACAGGCCTAGATGCAGTCCTTCACGTCGGAGTCCCGGCTGCAACCAGCCTTAAGTAATCAGTAAGAAATACCTCAGCACCAACTTCTGGCTGCCTCTCTAAGTGAGGAATGTCATTGGTCAGCATGCACTCCCTTTTTCATGTAAAGGGAACGTCATTGCGTAGCCTCTATTCTGTTTTTGATTATGTGTTTTGTGGCAATTCTCCTGTGAGACTGTAATGTAAATCACATAGTTTTGGATTCATAAAGCAGTTATAAAATATATATTAAAGTGTTGTGTTCTAAAACACATTCAGAAGCTTTAAAGAACACACGCATCATGGGCCTTAGATGAACTCACACATGAGATCATCAAAAGTGGAAATGACAACGGATCACCTCATTCGCAGCTCTCCCAGGTCAGGTGAGGTCTTCGCTGCACTCCCAGATGACCCCCAGAAACTCTGCTTGTACCTATGTGCAGGGGTCGGCCACAGCAACGTCCATACAGAAGAAGAGATCACACAGAAGACCAAGGGCTGGGATCAGCCCAGTCAACCATGGGTCTAAAGAGAATTTTTGCCGTGGACATTGTGGGAGCAGAATCAGCTCCCAAGACAGAGACATTTTGGTTCTTTGGTTCTTCAGAGAGGAAATACTTCCTTCCTCTCTTCCCAATGTGTAGCCCAAAGTTCTTGGTTGCTCCTAGATATGTTTAGCTCAAATTTCCATGTAGTACAATAATAATTTTCCAACACTTACAGTTTCTCCTGATATTGAATAACAGAATGAAGGGTTTTCAAAGAAGAGAAACCTTGTAGATGGAAGCTGTTGGACTCCGTGTATCACTCAGATCAGGACAATGGCATTTGCGTCCCTGATTCAGGCTTGCACTTGGTTTAGCGGCTGCTGGAAACCTCTATCTGTGCATTACAATAAGGAAGTCTGTGCCATGCTTGGCTGCTGATTTTTACACGTTCACCTAATAAACCCTGAGCAGAAAAGGACGGAAAATTGTCTAGTGTATTCTGACTTTTTAAATATGGTTTGACTCATTATCTTACAAACATGGCCAGCTCTAGTGTGGAGAGCTGTAAGGGGGATGCGGCGTTCTGGGAATGGCTGAGGACTGCAGTTCTGCCTACATCCTAGAGAGGCAGGCAGCAGATAGGAAGTCTACCTACATAGGCAGAAAATAATACTGAAATATATGGCAAAAGAAATATCAGACGCAACTGAAAGGGAAGCATGAGAAGGACAGACTACGGCGTCATTTATGGGAGAAGAGACTATAATTTCAATATCCGGCAGAGCTGGATATCCACCAGATGACTCAATCTGGAAGCTCAGGGAGGGAGACAGATGCACTGTATTTAATTTTTCAGATTCAGACGAAAGGCACCAGTCTAGGGAGAACTGGAAAGAACAAAGAAGCTTCTTGGCCACAAAGTGATTTCAATACTCAGAAAGCTGTCAGAATTGGGAAATCCAGTGGGGCCAGCTCACAGAAAGTATGTCGAAGCCCATGAGGTTAGCACAGGCGGCAAGGGGCCAGAGGAAGCCGGTGGAAAGGGTGACTTGCTGCTGAGCTGGAGACTGGTGGTCCAGTTCATTAATGCTCCCTGCCTGCAAGGATGACACTGAGTGTTTAACAGAGCTTCAGCTCTGTGGAGAGAGGTCCAGAAAGCTGAAAACCAGACTGCAGTGGAGATACGAGGTTAGAGCAAGATGCCAAGAAATTAAGTGGCACAAGAAATACCAGACTCCACCTCTAACACTCATTAAAACAAAAACAAAAACAAAACAAAACTCACAAAACTTTCACCTGGTTTATAATTTTTCATTTTTGAAAGGATCTATTTTATCTTTATAACTGAGAATGTAATACATTTGATGAAAGTTCCTCTGTGTATCTACTTTTTATTTTATTTTTTTTTTTAAGATTTTATTTATTTATCAGAGAGGAAGAGCGAGAGAGACAGCACACAAGCAGGGAGAGAGGCAGGCAGAGGCAGAGAGAGAGAAGCAGGCTCCCTGCCGAGCAAGGAGCCTGATGCGGGACTCGATCCCAGGACCCTGGGGTCATGACCTGAGCCGAAGGCAGCGGCTTAACCCACTGAGCCACCCAGGCGTCCCTGTGTATCTACTTTTTAAAAAGGCAACAGTATTGTAACAGATTTTAGCTTCCCTGATAATGAAATGACACCTCTTTTCGAATAGGAAAAAAAAAAAAAATGATGCATATACATACTTTAATACTTTACAAGAAAGCGCAGTAATCTCCTTTAATTCATTTGTGAACATACAGACAGACATTTCACGAGCTGAGACTAACAGGATGCTGCCTGCTCTTTCTGTGCTTTTTTCTACTGATTTATGCCTCAAGTATTTTGAGTGCTTACTACGCGCCAGGCACTGTTCTTAAGGCTTGGGACAGCAGTGAGCAAAACAGACCAAGATCCTTGCTCTTGTAAAGCTTGGAAATTTGAGTGGGGAAATATACACAATAATCACAGACATAAATTTTTTTCAGTACGTTCTTAGTATTTAAATTTGGTATTTTTTTAGTATTTAAATTTTAGAAGGTAATTTGCTATGGGAAAAAAGTATAGAATGGAGAGGGATAAGAGAGATCTAGAGTGTGATGCTGGGGAGTACGACCTAAAAAGTAATCTTCAAGGTAATCTCAAGTCAACTTAACTATAAAGATCTGAAGATTTAAGAGTTGAGGGAGTTAGCCAAACACACATGGAAGGGGCATGTCTGGTGTGTTCTAGGAATACAAAGGAGGCCAGTGTGACTGGAGTGGAGAAGGAGAGAAGCAGGGAGCGGCTAAGGGAGGGAAAAGAGGTAAGAAGAATAAGAGAAGAGATTTTCTTTCAAAAATAATTTACAGGGCAACCCTGACGGGATCCCTCTCACTCTTGAGAGCTTTTTCTGTATCTTTACTTAATAAATTTCTATCACTACTCAAAACAACAAACAAAAGAAATTTACGGGAGCACCTGTGTGGCTCTCGCCTTCCCCTCAGGTCGCTCTTTCTCAAATAGATAAAATCTTTATTTATTTATTTTTAAAGATTTTATTTATGTATTTGACATAAAGAGAGATAGCAAGAGAGGGAACACAAGCCAGGGGAGAGGGAGAGGGAGAGGGAGAAGTAGGCTTCCCGCTGAGCAGGGACACCCCTCCCCACCGCTGCCCCTTTGTGGGACTCAATCCAAGAACACCTGAGCTGAAGGCAGACGTTTAATGGACTGAGCCACCCAGGCACCCCTAAATAAAATCTTTAAAAAAAAAAAAAAAAGTAATTTACACACTGAATATGTAATTTATATTCACCTAAATCTCCATAAGGATCACTATCCCCAAAGTAGCATTTATACATAAACAGACATGTTCTTTTTTTTTTTTTTTAAGATTTTATTTATTTACTTGACAGACAGAAATCACAAGTAGGCAGAGAGGCAGGCAGAGAGATGGGGGGAAGCAGGCTCCCCGCTGAGCAGAGAGCCTGTTGCAGGGCTCTATCCCAGGACCCTGAGATCATGACCTGAGCGGAAGGCAGAGGCTTAACCCACTGAGCCACCCAGGTGCCCAACAGACATGTTCTACAGTATTCCAGTACTCCAGATAAATGTAACATTGGATCAAATAAAAATTTGAAGTTTTTATTTTAGGTTGGAAATCTAGTGGGGAAGGGGAAGTGCATTTAACAGTCATAAATAGCTTAGTTCAATAATAGACCTGAAAATCAATCAATCAATCTATCTATCTATCTATCTATCTTTCAATCCCTCAAGGCAACAGAGACCTGTTCACCTACCTGGCACATTGGAGGAGATTGTAAAACAAAAAAACCACCAGATCTGGAGCAGTTTGAATGAAACTGGGAAGCAGGAACCTACATGTATCCAATTCCGCAAAGACCAAAATGTCCAGAAGAGGAAAATTGCTAGAATCAAAGACGCGTCTCCTAGTAAGTGGGTGAGTAGATACGCAGGCAACGCTAGTTTAATCAGTAAGTGGCTTTCTTCTGCTTCTCTTTGCTTAGAGTAAGCTTAGTAACTTTAATTGGAATTTAATAAATTCCAGCAATAAAAATGATAAATTTATTTGGAAACATCGGGGTTTATTTAAATACTTGCCAACTGCAAAGAAAACAGCAAAATTAGTCAGGCGTAACTATGCAGAGTATTCTATGCTGGAAAAAAATCTTAAGAGTCTCCCATTGCTCCCTAATTGCTCTCACAGGGAGCAATTTTTAATTAACATCTCTCCTGGTGTTCTCCAAGCATTAGCTTATTTATTCTACACAACAATTCAATGGTCCTAATTTTAGTTATTGATTTTTAAGTAGGCTCCATGCCCAGAATACAATACCCAATGCAGAGCTTGACCTCATGACCCTGAGATCAAGAGCAGACACTCAACCGGCTGAGCCACTGAGGCACCCCTCTAAGGTCCTAATTTTAAATAGACGAGGAAACAGAAGCACCAAGAATTTGAGTAACCTGCCCAACGACGCACAGACAATAAGAGGTAGAGCTGGGTTTCGAACCCTAGTGTCATGGGTCCAGAACTGGACTCTATACCACCTTTCCAATGGCATCATGGGTTTACCACTTGGGGAACTTAAGAAATAAAACAAATGAGCAAAGAAAGAGAGAGAAAGAGACAAACCAAGACACAGAGATGTCACTCTAGGGAACAAACTGATGGTTACCAGAGGGGAACGGGGGTGGGGGTGAAACAGGTGATGGGTATTAAGGAGTGCTCTGATGAGCAGCTGGGTGTTGTCAGGAAGGGCTGCATCACTATGTTGTACACCTGAAAGTAATGTAACACTTATGTTAACTGTACTGGAATTAAAAGGAAAATAAAAGAAGAAAACATTTATATGCCCAAGCTATCTATGAATGATATCATACTATATACTATTGCAGCATTAAGATAGGGAACACCATGTAGATTGGCGGGGGGAGACTTTTCTCTTGAAGAGAGGCCAACAAGATAAAGGTCCATTGTGGATACCTGACCATTGGCTGCCGTCCTGATACTCTTTCAACATCTTTTCCAGGCTCTTCGTGGATCAAGTTGCATTACTGCTTCTGGAGCATAGGATGATAGATGTTTTCAGCCATAGTCAGAATAACTTCTAGATGATTCCTGTGCTTTTGTGTCAGCTACCATGGGGACTTCTACTGCACTCCAGGGGCATTCGATAGATGCAAGAGGGAACCCTCGGCTCATAGGCTCCTCTTACAAATGGAACAGAGAATGACCTCACAAATCACACATAGGTGCTCAGTTTTCTCAATTCCTTCCCCTCTGGAAAGTTCTCCTTCTTTCTTTTTTCTCAGCTGTCTTTGGGAACTTGAGATCAGTTGGAAAGACAGACGATGGCTCCGCTGCACGGCCCACGGGCCACCCTGCACTCCTCGGTCCGTTCGAGTGTGCTGTCTAGCTAGCCATAAGCTGTTTATACCACCATCCTTGGATGAGCCTGAACCCAGATGTGCCAGCTTGGTTTTACCATTTCATGAGCAAAAGAGTGAAGGAGAAGGGCGTCTGCATGGCCCAGTTGGTTAAGCGGTGGCCTTCGGCTCAGGTCACAATCCCAGAATGCTGGGATCAAGGTGAGTAGGGCTCAGTGCTCAGAGGGGAGCCTGCTTCTCCCTCTTCCCCTTCCCCTGCTTCTCCCTCTGCCCCTCCTACTGCTCGTGCTTGTTCTCTCCCTCTGTCTCTCAAATAAATTTTTAAAAAAATTCTTTAAAGGAGCAGAGGAGTAGAAATGTCAGTAGTACCAAGTACTGCTGAGAGCACGTGGAGGGCTGAGATACTAATAAAAGCTTATCAGTGACATCACTGACATAGTTTCAGCAGAAAGGTAAGCAGAAGGCAGACTACAATATGGAAGAGTAAAGAGAAGTTGAGGAGATATACAAGGAAAGGAAATGTTGGCATTTAAATAAGGTTGACTGAGGAGAAAAAGGAAATGGGCTGGTGGCCAGAGAAGGAAGTAGAGTCAAGGGATATTGTTTTTACTTGATGATTGGGTTCTATGAGTGTGTTAGCAGCCAAGGGGGCAAGTGTCAAAAAGAAGGCAAATACAGTGGAGTGGAGGAGAGGTGGGTGGAAAAGGCTGCTAAAGGGAGATGAACAGCAAGAATACAACTTGGGGAAAACCTCAAAATGTCATGTGGTCAATCCCTTCTTTTTTTAAGGATAACAAACAAACATAATACTAGGTTTCAAACCTGCTTTGTTAACTAGTTGGCTGGCTTTCTTACCTAATAAATTTTCTTCTTCTTTTTTTTTTTAATATTTTATTTACTTATTTAACAAAGAGAGACACAGTGGGAGAGGGAACACAAGCACAGGGAGTGGGAGAAGGAGAAGCAGGCTTCCCGCAGAGCAGGGATCACAATGTGCGACTTGATCCCAGGACCCTGGAATCATGACCCGAGCCAAGGGCAGACACACCCAGGCGCCTAATAAATTTTCTTAAATTTCCCTTTGCATTATTTATGTAGTGAGTAGGTCAGTTAATGATATGGTTTTAATTTATATTAGTAGAAAACCCCAAAACTCCTAATCACTTTTCTCATATCTATTATGTTCTTATGTAAAAGTTTTGCTTAAAAATATGTGGTAATTCAAAATCAGATAAAAGAGCTTAAAGGAAGAACAGGGATTAATTTATGTTTGTGTATATATAATCAGTCCCAAAGATGTTAAATGTGAAATAAACTGAGCTTATCTTTAACAAGCACTTTGGAAATAGAGGAACCATTGTTATTTCCGAGAATAGAGATGTTAAAATGTCAAGTTAATTCTCAATTACTGACACAGTTGGAAATAATAGACTTGAGTCAAGAATCCAAAAGGGTAAATTAATCATGCATTTAATACACATTGTTTCTGGAGGGTTTAGTGGAATTTCAATTTATATGTGGAGATTCTGATGCTGGAGGGCATTTAAAGATTTCCCCCCTAAAATGAACCTGTATATAAATATTTATCATTTAATTAGATTTACTCTGGTGCTACTACCAAAAGTCAAACATACCCAAAGCTACATCTTTATATTATTAAAGGGAAGCAATTATCTTGCTGGTTTATACTTGTACCTAAGGTAGGCATCTACATTAGCTAAAAAGGAAGTTGGTTTACTATGTAAAAAGTGCTTGTTTAAGTATGTCAGTGAAGAATTTATCTAATTAGGGGCACTTGGGTGGTTCAGGTCATGATCCCAGGGTCCTGGGATTGAGCTCCGCATTGGGCTCCCTGCTCTGCGGGAAGCCTGCTTCTTCCTCACCCACTCCCCTTGCTTGTGTTCCCTTTCTCGCTGTGTCTCTCTCTAATAAACAAATAAAATCTTAAAAAATTATTTAATTATGTACAGGAAATGAGAACACTGGTCAGAATTTTGGGGCACTATTGAGAGTTAATGTTACATTAACACTGGGTTCTTATAAGGTCTCTGAAGATATTTCTATGCTCCCACTAGATCCTAGGTGTGTATCTATTATTGTATTATCAATATATGCAGAATGTTCCCTGGGAGCATATTTTATATAAGCTACAAAAGGGGAGTTACAAGGTGCTATTTGGAACACAGAAGAAAAACATTGACCCGGACATGAAGAGTAATTACAAGAAATCTTCTAGAGTAAGTGATCAATAAACTGGGACGTGAAGGATTAGTTTGCATTTTAAAGGAGCTTTGGTAGAGGTTATGGTGACTGTAGAAATGGGTGGTTGAGATCATGGTACTGGTGTGGTAACTGGTCATAGAGAACATCTGGTATATTAGACAGAGATTTCAAGCTAACATGCCCTAGTTATGTCGCCATGATTTCAAAGAGTTACAAATATATTTGAATCTTGATCTCCCGACCTTTGGTGGGGGAGAGGGTTACGTGTAATCCCAGACCAACTGACCCTAGGTACAATGTTAAAAAGAAAACCCCAGGCCCAAAATGGCATTCATAGGCCATTTATGAGAAATAAAATGAGAATAAATAAATAAATAAATAAATAAGAATAAATTAATAAATGAGAATAAATGAGAAGGAAGTCAGCCAAGCAGCAAGGGAGACTAGTTAACATATTGTTGCAATCCAGAGTTATAGTTACTGGCCTGGGGAAAAAGCTAAGGCAATGGAGAAACTGTAGAACCTAGAAATTGAGTAAATGACCAGAGGAGGACAAAAGGTAAGGGTCAAGGATGACTTGCAGGCATTTGGTTTAACCAATTAGGTGGATGGTAATAGAAATAGCTGATGTTTATGAAACACTGTTTAAATAATTTTATCTACGTGCCTGCCACTGTCTCAGGAATTGTATCGACTCATTTCATTCTAACAACATTCTTACGAGATAGATACTATATAATAAACACACTTATAGATGACAAAGCTGGAGCCTAAGGACAAATTATTAGTGAGAGATTAGAACCTGGAATCAAGCCCAGAAAGATTGGCTCTAGCACTTATTTTTTTACTACACTGGTGCTTTACTACTATTCAGGTGCATTATACCATCTCATACCATTCATTAAAATTGGGAGCACAGAAAATGGAGTTTGTTTTAGTATGAAGCTGATTGAATTCAACCTTGGACAAATTACGTCCCAATAATTTATCTGTAGAAGCTCCAACCTCCAACAGGACTGTTTCTGGAGATAGTTTTTGTGAAGATATTGAAAGTTAAATGAGATCAAAGGGTAGGGCCCTATCTGATAGACTGTGGTCTCATAGGAAGAGGAAGAAAAAGAAAAAACCTCTTTCTCTCTCCACCTGCCCACGTATGTGCAGAGGACACATACGTGACCAGAAGGTCAGCAAGTCAACAAGAGGGCCTCACCAGGACCCAACCCTGCCGGCACTCTAATCTCTAGCCTCCACTACTTCTAGCCTCCACAACCAAGAGAACATAAATTCTATAGTTTGAACCACTCAGTCTATAGTATTTTGTTATGTCTAGAGAAATTTGCCTGAGGTTACACCTAACCTCCCCAGAGGTAGGAGATCAAGATTTAAATATGTCCACAACTCACAACGCAGCACATTAGGGCACATTAGCTCGAAAGCTCTAATGTACCAGATGTTCTCCGTTACAGATTACCACACCAGCGCCATGATCTCCACAGTCCCACCACCATAACAGCTACAAAATAGTTTGCAAGAGCCTTGCAGACTAAAGCAGACATATACCTGTTGGAAATCCAAGAGGAGTTATGAGAATGAATCTGTTCCTCAGAAGAGCGACTGGATTGGAAATATACACTGGGGAGTCAACGGCCTATGGGTAGAAAGTTGAACCATGGAACTCAATGAGATTGACTGGCAAGAGTGTCTGTAACAAAGAGAAGAGGGCTGAGAATGAATCAAACCCATAGAGACATCAACATTTAAGAAATAGACAAAAGAAACAAGCTAGCAAGAAAAATCTGAGTGAAAGGGGTTAGCAAGGAAAAGTAGAGAACGAACCAAAAGAAGGCAAAGGAGCGTGGTGTCACAGAAGCCAAGGAAAGAAAGATTCTGGGAGAAAGGAATAGAAGAATGATGTTAAGTGCTACAGTAACAAAGACTAATAATGATCCATTGGATTTAACTCTAAGAAATCACTGTAATCATTAGTGGGAACAAGTCTTATTATAATAGACTTGTAAAGGCAGAAACCATACAGAAAAGTATGAGGAATGAGGGGCTGTTGGGAAGTGGTGAACTGAGAGCAGATAACCCATTTCAAGAGATGTCCTTCATGGGAAAGGAAGATGATGGTAGATGGAGGCCAATGTGGGGTTGAGGGATGTTTTTGCTGTTCTTAAGAGAGATTAAGGAAGCTTAATGCTGCTGGGAAGGAGAAAAGAAGAAAGAATGTGGATTTGAGAATATAGGAGGGAGACAGGCTCACTAACAGGCAAAGTCCTTGAGAGAGTGGCTGAGATAGAAAGGCAGAGAGCCCAGGCAGAGATGAGGGGGAGGAATACTGCTTCTTTTAATAGAGAAGAAATAAGAGAATAGTGAGTTTGGAAGCAGGTGAATCTTTAGATTGAGAGACGGACATGAAGAGGGCTTTTAGCTAATGACTATGTTTTCCCTAACGACTAAGTATTTTGCTTTTTTAAGAATGAGGGAGTTTACTTTGTTGATGTAGTGCTGGAAACACTGGATTCTTCTGTGTTTGGGTTTTTATGAGGCAATGTTGGCAACAGATTGGAATCTAGATGATTGGTGAGAGGAGAGGTTAGAATGTGAACCATGGAATCATGGCTGGAGGGGAATGATGTGAGTTATTGAAAAAACTGATAGGTGCGGATAAAGGAAAAGGACCCTGGAATTACAGGTTGTCAGGACTTCATAGTACAGATGGTGAGGATGTAATCACATGGCCAGAAAGTAGGATGACTAAACTGCAGACTTTAAGATAGCAGTTCTGCAAGGTGGCAAACTCCAGAGTATGGTCACTGGGATGGGAATGAGATGTTTTTACAAACGAAATAAAAAAGTGAACAAGCTGGGCCCCTGGGTGTCAGTTAAGTGGCAGCCTTCCCCTCAGATTATGATCCCAGGGTCTTGGAATGGAGCTCCGCAGGGAGTCTACTTCTCTCTCTGCCTCTGCTCCACTTGTTCTCTCTCTCTCTCTCTCAAACAAATAAATAAAATATTAAAAAAATAAAAGTGAACAAGCTTTCATATAGGTAAAGTTCTTTTAATGAAATCTGAAGTTCTCAGATCCGCCTCATTCTTTTCTTTTCTTTCCTTTTCTTTTTAAGGGAAAGCGGAGTTTATTGAAGCTGTAGAAAGAACAGATACGGATACAAATGGAGTGCAGTGTGTCCGGGAGACTCAGGAAGGGCACAAGGAGCATGAATCGCCAACCTCATTCTGTTGTAGTTCAAGCAGGAGAATTGACAGAGAAATCAGTGATCGCCTTCTCACACAGTAGGGGGCTGCCTCAAAAGGAAATTTCAAAACCAAGACACCTGTACTAATACCTCTCCAAAACCTCTGGTGATAGTTTCCGTGTCCTTAGCACTTTGAACTCTTGCCTAACACAGTCCTTCCCTTAGCAGCGAGGTAACTTGGCACCCGGACTCAAGGGTGCCTTGCAGAAGAAAACTCAATGAACTTTCTGCAACTGATTGTCCCTCGCCTCGGTTGGGAGCATCAATGCCTTGGCATCTTTTCCTATTATTAAAACAAAACCTTACCCTCAACAATGTTGCAACCTGTCGTTCCAAGACAGCAATGTTTCCAGAGCTCCTTTTTATGAAGGTGTGGAGTGTTCATTAACATTAATGGGGTGATTCTAATCAAATAGAAAAATTAGAATCAAAGGAAAGTCTATGGAGGAGAAACTAATTTCACGAAATTGTATGAAATCAGAGTTGTGAACTTAGCCTAATGAAACATCCTGCCACTACTTTTGAAAAATGGAAAAGAGGGGCGCCTGGGTGGCTCAGTAGTTAAGTGTCTGCCTTCAGCTCAGGTCAGGATCCCAGAATACTGGGACTGAGCCCGGCATTGGGCTCCCTGCTCGGTGGGAAGCCTGTCTCTCCCTTCTCCCACTCCTCCTGCTTGTGTTCCCTCTCTCGATGTGTCTCTTTCTGTCAAATGAGTAAATAATTAAAAAAACAAAAAGAAAGAAAGTAAGAAAGATGGAAAAGATAAGTCTTACTTGTCTTTTCCGTTTCCAAAACTACCATGCTGCCCTTGCTGCTCCCTGTACACCCGCTAGGACTTGGATCACTCCTGCCTTGGAATGTTCAATATCGCCTCGGTCAGCTTTGAAGGATATTGTCCCTTGGGCACCTGGGTGACTCAATGGGATACGTGTTCCACTCACACTCTCTCTCTCTTTTTAAATAAAGATTGTATTTATTTACTTGATAGAGAGAGAAAGAGAGAGAGCACAAGCAGGGGGAGCGGCAGAGGGAGAGGGAGAAGCAGGCTCCCCATTGAGCAGGAAGCCCAATGTGGGGCTCAGTTCCAGGTCCCTGGGATCACGATCTGAGCAGAAGGCAGATGCTTAACCCACTGAGCCACCCAGACACCCCAAGTGTCCGACTCTTGATTTCAGCTTGGGTCATGATCTCAGGGTCCTGGGATCGAGCCCTGTGTCAGCCTCCATGCTCGGCAGAGAATCTGATTAAGAGTCTCTCTCTCTTAAAAAAAAAAAAAAAAAATTTTCTCTTCCCCTTTTTCCCCTCTTTAAAAAAAAATTTAAAAAAAAAAAAAAAAAAAAAAAAATATATATATATATATATATATATATATATATATATATATATATATATATATATATGTCTTGTCTCTAGAACTTCTACAAGAATCATCATTCCTCCCCATACCTGAAGTTTAGGTTTTGTGGGCTGCTCATCTCATGAGCAAGTCACCTAACTCTCATTCCCTGTTCTTATATGGTGACCATTCTTACAAACATTACTGAAGATCCACTTAAATCCTGTCTCCTTCATAAAGTCTTCTCTGGCCATCCCAAGCGGCAGAGAATCCTGTCTCCCTTTACATGAAATACATAGTTCAACATGTATCCGTTTGAGGCCTACGAAGATGCAGGTCTTGTACTAGGTGCCAGTGAGACACCGTTCAGTAAGGTGACCTATGTAACGGCAAAATGCACAGTATGAACTAAGTACTTAGTAAATAATTTTTTTTTTTTTGCAGAAGTTTCATGGTAGAATGAAAGAAACTGAACATTTATTTATTAAACACCCTCTTCTGTAGATCAGGACTTTAATCTTCTGAATATTCTTTAAGGCTTTACATATGACAAAACTAGCCAGAAGGGTTATAGGTAAGGAACGCCTATAAAAGTCATGGTGATAGAACAGAAATTACGTATCATCTGTTTAATACCAAAGCTTTTACCCTTTTACTGAGGCTCCCTCCACAGAGTAAAAAATACAAGGCTGATTATATTCACAAGCATTTATTCAGTGCTTATTATAAGCCAGGCATTATATTAAGTACTTTATTTAGATAATTATTTAATTTTTATACCACTGATACTGACATGGACATGATCATTTTCCCTGTTTTAAAGATAAGGAAAATGAGTGATGAAGAGATTACATAACTTGTCCAGTACCCTCCAGCATGTAAATACCACACCCAGTATTTATCCCATGTCCTCCTGACTATAGAACTCAAGATCTTACCCATTTTATTTTATGATTATTTTTAAAGATTTTATTTATTTATTTGACAGAGAGAGAGACAGTGAGAGAGGGAACACAAGCAGGGTCAGTGGGAGAGGGAGAAGCAGGCTTCCCACGGAGCAGGAAATCCAGTGCAGGGCTCGATCCCATGACCAGAGCTGAAAGCTGACGCTTAACGACTGAGCTACCCAGGTGTCCCCCATTTTATTTTTATTTAATTTTTTCCCTAAAGATTTTATTTATTTATTTGACAGACAGAAAGAAAGAGAGAGAGAGAGAGATCACAAGTAGGCAGAGAGGCAGGCAGAGGAGGAGAGGGAAGCAGGCCCCCTGCTGAGCAGAGATCCCGACATGGGGCTCGATCCCAGGACCCTGAGATCATGACCTGAGCCAAAGGCAGAGGCTTAACCCACTGAGCCTCCCAGCCCCCCCCCCCCATTTTATTTTATTAACACCTAAAGGTGAGGAGACTGGGTTGCACTTGCAGCTTCATCACTGTGACTTGATCGAACATGTGTCATTTTCTTCCGAGTCTCAATTTCTCAGTTTTTCAAGTGAGAAAAATTATGTCTAGCCTGATTTGTGGGGCAGCGTGGGGTTCAAATGAGAATGATTTATCAGGTGCTTTATTAATAGTAGATAACAAAGAGAAAGTTCTATTCGAGACCAGGATACTGGCTAGGGACCTTCTAAAAAGCTGTCTCTTGCCAAATCTATTACTCAGGGAGTCACTTTTAAGTTGAGTTCATTTTTAGTAACAATAAGATTTAGTAACAATAAATTTAGTATTTATTTAGTAACAATATTTATTGTTACTTTAGTAACAATAAAACAAATTTAGTGACAATAAAACAATTTTTAAAAAAGATTTTATTTATTTGTTAGAGACAGAGAGAGAGAGAGAGAATGAGCACAAGCAGGGGGAGCGGCAGAGGAAGAGGGAGAAACGGGCTCCCTGCAAAGCAAGGAGCCTGATGCAGGACTCGCCCCTAGGACTCTGGGATCATGACCTGAGCTGAAGGCAGACTCTTAACCGACTGAGCCACCCAGGCTTCCCAAAAAACTTTATTTTTAATGTGGATTTTTTTTTTTTTAGTAGATAGTATGAAAGGAAAAGTGTCCAACCAAGAAAGTTAATGTTTAATGTTATTATGCTGACATTTAGCTTTACATGGGACTTTCTACTGATTTTGAGAGATTTGATAAAATGGAATGGCAATGCATAATACTCTGTGATGTTTCAAGGTAGAGTGAGGGTCTCAGATTCATTAAACGTAATCTATTGAAAAATCCAGAAGACCTGGTGGTGCAGGAGGCAGTTCTGGTCAGGTGCCAAAACAGAGGAGGGCCTGCAGGATTCTTCCCTGCTGGGGGTGGGGGATGAGAGGGCATGGCCTCCCAGGGTAGGTATCCTGCCCTGTTTTGAGGAATCCAGTGCAGTGGGGGCTCTTGTCCAGGGAGATTTTTCCTCCTGAGTCTGGGAGGCCAGATAGTGCTGGTTGCCAGCCCTTGCGCTGTCGCCTGCACGCTCGCACCAGAGACCACCAGGCTCTTTGGGGAGTCTGGGAGACAGTGATCCAGAGGGGCACAGACTTGTACCCAGGTGTCCTGGTTCTCGACTCTCAGATTCCAGTTTCCAAGATCATTCTTAAGTCTTTCTTGCAGTGCCTGAGGAGTAGGCAATGATTAACTGGGGGGTTTCTGGCTCTGGGGAAGTCAGGTAATCATCATGGTGAAGGGCATGGGCTGTGGAGGCTGACAGACCGAAGCCAAGGATCAGTGAGACTATAGAAAAGTGCTTACAGAAGGTCACCCTGGTCAGGTTGGAGGTCTAGACTGTGTAGAAGTTACCAGACATTGCTGACACAGGATGGTCAAAACTGAGATGGGTATGCTTTTAGCATAAACTAGTCTTCTGGGGGAATTAGTCCTGTACTGATGATTTCTGACCCCTTGCCTCCTCAGCTCAGCTGAAGCAGCAGAGTGCACTGGGCATTTCAGATCACCATTCTTCAGGCATTTGGGGAATGGATGGAGGGACAGAGAAGTACTGTGGACCCATTCCCAAGGATGTCACTGCCATGTGGGAGGCACTACGGGGCACTACAGGGCACTAGAGGGAGGGGAGGATAAAGTTGACTCTTTGTAAGACCTTGGACACTTTCTTTCCCTCTTTGGGGTTTCATTTCTCCAGTGGTCACTGGATGACTTACTTGGCCAAGAGGGAGAGTCCTGGGGTGGGTCACAAAGATGGCTCCAACCTTGTCCTTGCCTTCAGCGGAGTGGAAGAGGAGACTGATGGGTAAACAGAGTTATAATCCTAGATGACCAGGGTGATGGCAAAAGGCTATGCCAATGACTGAGGGAGCTCAGAGGAGGGGCAAATAATGTCACCTGGGGAGGACCTTTGGATGAGATTGGTGTGATAGAACCAATAGGCTCAGTTGGAATCTTTTCACTACCCCAGCTTGGGCCTAGACTGGAGGAGCTCAAGAAATGTCTTCAGAGGCCTCACAGTCTTGCTGAAAGGAGGTATTTCCCCCTCTGAGTTTCTGCTGACTATTGAGTGTATGTGGTGTCGGTGTGGGATATGGGGGGGGGTGTCAGAGAGACTTGGGGTTAGGTGGGCCCGATGGTGCTGAGCTTTTGGACACACCCATCTTTGCTTAAAATCTTTCAAGCACATCCTTTGTCTTCAGGATAAAGTACAGAATCTTTAGCAGATCAAGGCCTTGAGTGATCAGACTCTTCAGACTAGACTAGAATGTCTCAATTTTGGTACCACTGGCATTAGGAGTTGGTTAATTCTCCATCGTAGGGGGCCGTCTTGTATACTATAGGATGTGTGGTAGCTTTCCTGGCCTCTACATGATCTCATGATCTCAATGGTGCACATACCTCTCCCCAGTGGTGACAACTAGAAAATGTCTCCAGACATTGCCAAATGTCCATCTCCTGGGGGCACAAATCATCCCTGCTGGAGAACCACTGGACTAGAGGAGAGTCAACTACTCTGAACCTCTTTTATTTTCAGGAATGTACTTTCCTATCTCTTTCCTCATATAGCCTTTTCTCACTTCTTAACCTGGTCGGTCCTTACTTGTCCTGTAGATCTCAGTTGAGGAAGAGAATAAGGAGTAAAGGCTAATGGGTAGGAGGGTTGCAATTTAGAAAGGGTGGTCTAGGAAGTCTTCTCTGAGAAAGTGACATCTGAACAAGGACCTGAAAGATGTGTTAGAGGGCCATACTGATACATGGGGGAAGAGTGTTTGAGGTAAAGGGAACAGCCAGTGCAAAGGCCCTGAGGCAGGAGGGGTCTGGTATGGTGAAGGAGCAGCAAGGAGGTCCATGCAGTTGGAGTAGGTGAAGTGAGGGAAAAGAAGTAAGAGCAGAGAGTCAGGGAGAGGTCACCTCATGCCAGGTCTTGGGGGCCACGATGAAGACTCTGCTTTTACTCCAAGGGAAGTGGGAATCACCAGGGAATTAGCTCCTACTGAGCTATAACTTAGATACCATGGTCAGTACAGAGTTCAGGGCCTCTTAGCTCATTTATGCAAGTGTGTGGTGCAGCTGTCTGAGAACACTTCCATCCCCTCAGAAATTCTCATTCTCTTTCGCAGGACTTCTCCACTCACACCCCCAACCCCAGGTGACTGCCAAAGTGC
This sequence comes from Enhydra lutris kenyoni, assembly GCF_002288905.1. Taxonomy (NCBI): domain Eukaryota; kingdom Metazoa; phylum Chordata; class Mammalia; order Carnivora; family Mustelidae; genus Enhydra; species Enhydra lutris. Next base: position 22,418,227 of record NW_019154108.1, on the reverse strand, counting down.
CTCCTGTCTCCATAGTTTGGCCTTTTCTAAGGATTTCTTTCTTTTTTTTTTTTTAATATCAATATAAGATGTTTTATTTAATTTGTTTTCAGCTGAGAAAACAACTCTGAATCCATACTAGAACTTCTATTTTTAGTCTCTCCAACCATGTTTTGTGTTTGGTGTCACAACTGATATACCTTTGCCTTATGTGCCCATTAGCAAATTATTTTAATTATAGTTATTTTTAATACTTTTAACTTCAATACTGGAGTTATGTGACTTACCCACCACCAGCACAACATTCTAGTATTGTGAATTTCACTATATATTTACATTCCCAGGTGAGCAACAGGAAAACATGTGAAGGTGTAAATCTAACGAGGCATCCTTTCATTTCAGCTTAAAGAAGCCCCTTTATCATTTCTTAAAAGGCCAGTCTTGCCAAACTCCTTCAGACTTTGCTTGTCCAGGAAACTCTCTTCTGCCGTTTTGAAGGACAACCTTGCCAGGTAGAGTATTCTTGGTTGGCAGTTTTCTTCCTTCAGCACTTTTTGGAGACTTGGGGTTTGTGACTTTGTGATCTCAACTCCTGACAGAAACGCAGTCATCACTTCACCTGGGTGTGCAGCTAATGTCTCATTTCTCCCCACGCATCAGGGCTGTTTCCATTTCCAAAGAATGTGACCAGAGTCACCCTAGAGACAGCAAGGCCTAGGTGCTTCACATCCTTTCCCTTCACACCCCAAGACTCCTTCTTCTGCTCCAAAAAAGATAACCAGGTCTGACTTTGACATAACGAGACCCAAGGAGAAGAGGTTTGTGCAGCTCTAACATCACATCCCCATACAATCCCCACCGAAGGCCGTTCAGGCATCCCCACTCCTCCTGAGAGAATTTTAGGGCCACATCCCTGAATGTCAGCAGTCTCTGAGAACTGGCCATTTCTTCTTCTTTCTCCTCATCCTCTAAATTTCTTTCTCAGAAGAGATGTGTAGAGAAATCCTCTAAGTATTTCTTATAAGTAGAACTTGTCAACAAAAACAAATCCCCATCCTAATTAGTATGGCTTTTTAGTACTCACTCTCCAGGGGTGAGTCTCAAAAATAAGTAAGGGCATAATTCAAAATGACAGCAGTCCTGTCTAAGAAGTTTGGTTGGTAAACTGAGCCATGTAGAGGCCAAGTGAGTCACTAAGTCATAAGACAAGTCACTCACAGTAAGAAAAGAAAAACAGGGGATATGATTCTAAGACTTCAGGCCCCTATCCTGCATTGCTTCCTCCTGCTTAAACTTTTCACCCTACTAAAGCTCTCTCCAATGAAAACAGCTGTAGGTAGGAAATCCCAATGTTTGTAGACTTGCTTTGGAAAAGAACGCCTCATATGTTTGTGTTTGATAACATTGTTGTAGTTACTAACATATCAACTCATATTTCTGGAATTTTGTAGGATTCCCACTGTGGAGGCAGGTTATTTGTGTGTGCAAGCTTCTTAGTTCAATATTTTCCTTAATGTCGGGTTGCTATGGAATCATATAAATAACTGAATTTCCTTGATACACAAGCTAGTTTGAATTGGTTTTAAATATGATTAAATGTGAATGGATAATATTGTGTCACAATTTTTCCACCTGTGAGCTACTTTACAAAAAAGGAATACAAACATATGATTGATTACACAAGCTCTTGGTAGAGAGAACAGAATAAAAATAGTAAAGCATTGAAAGTGGTCACTTTGGCAAAATTGTCTGATTAAAGGTTATCAATCTGCACTGCAGTTATTTCCTTTGACAGTATTTCTGTTTTCCCACTAGATCACAAGTCCGGAGCCGTAGGAAATTCAGTGTCTACTGGTAGCAGACAGGTTGAGTAAATGGGCTTTGTTTCCAGATCTAACAGGTAGATGGATATCCTAAATTTGAATCTATAGCATGGAAGAAATTTACTTAACTGATATCTCAACCTTCACCCTTCCACTTATATTTCTTGGCATATCAAACAATTTTACAAGCTACTGTAAGACAAATGTCAAACCCTGGTATACAGTGTCTATTTTCAAGCAGTTCCTAGAATGTTCAAGACATACTCACATCTCACAGCAAGAGGGAGACAACACAGATCAGATTTTCAAATCCAAACAGAATAAGATACCATAAGAGTTCTGTAAAAACAGCGTAAGAGTAAGTATTAGTCATAGTTTAAAAAAACACTAATGGACCATATTGTCCATTAAATTTCAGAATATTGAAGTAATGAAATTTGTTTATGAAGAATTATCTGCTACCAATTTTGATACTTGGTCCAGCAAGAACAACTCCAAAAAAGCATCAGGATAGAACAGAGAGTTTGTTGTTAGGGTCATAAAAATTTCAGTATTTGAGTAAAATGAGATGATCAAAACCAAAGCAAGTATAGATTTATGCACATGTTTTATGTTTCATTCAAAGTTGTCCTAGTGTTTTGTGGTCCTGATAGAATTATTTCACCTTAAGATACTGAAGCCCAGGGGTGCCCGAGTGGCTCAATTGTTGGGTGTCTACCTTTGGCTTGGGTCATAATCCTGGGGTCCTGGGATTGAGACCCGAGTCGGGCTCCCTACTCGGCGGGAAGCCTGCTTCTCCCTCTCCTGCTCCCCCTGCTTGTGTTCCCTCTCTAACTGTGTCTGTCTCTGTCAAATAAATAAGTTAGAAAAAAAAAAAAAGATACTGAAGGCCAGATCAGTGATTGATTCCTAGTATCTTGCAACAGGTGATTTTAGATATAATGTCAGATCTAGGGAGCACAGGATGTAAAAATTAAACCACCTGTGGATTGTTTCTTACTCAAAGTGAAGAGTAATATCTAATATTTAGTAGGCAAACATTTAAGAATCCTATTTATAACAATTATAAATCATACCAATTATGAATCCATGATGTGTTTTTAATTTTCTTTTTTCCACCTGAAACTTCCATAGAGAGTATGCCACAAAAACCATCAAGACTCATACAAGATATAGAATTAGAGGACAAATCTCTCTGGTTTACACTGAAAATCACTTTATATGATCCCAGAGCTCCTCCTTTCCAATAGTATTTATTGCCCACAAGAGGCAGGAGAGTGTATTAGTGGAGATCGAGAGGTTTGGCATCCCACATTGAAATCTAGCTCTGCAACTTGCCTTCTGAGTTTCCAATAATCTCTGGTACAGGTCCTTTCATCAGTATGACTAAGTTTCTTCGTCAGTCAAGCGGAAAACAGAGTTGTTGGAAAAATAAATCATCTCGTTCAAAGAGCATGGCTTATAGTAGGACTCAATACATCATGGTTCAAATATCTATCAAAATTAATAATCAGAATTCTAGTGGGACTAAAGTTATAGCAAAATGGACCTGAAGAATATTGCCCCCAGGTTATGGTAAAGTGCAGAGAACCATCCCTTTTTCACTACAGAAAACATGTTCTTCTAAGTGATTGGAACACTCATATTTGTAAGAAATAGTCAGCCTCTGACTGCCTTTTTTCACTACTATATAAACTCTGACACATTTTTACTTTGAAAGCAATCTGCCTTTGAAAGCAATCATCAAACCATGAGATGCACTACTATACAATTAAGGTTACATTTTCTTTTGCATAATCTATATCACATTCTTATCTTCTTGATAATACATGATTTCACTTTGTTGAATTTAGAAAACCATCCCCAATATATTCGCAAATCATCCCCACAGGCAGCCTCATTCTCACTGACTTTAATATGAGAAGATAACACTTTTCTAACTTTGCTTTAGCTCCTGCATGATCCTACATAAGTACGATTTAGGTGGAACATCACTAAATAACAAATGTCTAATTTACTGCTAGACCAATAGATTATTTGATAGAGAAGGCTAAACTCTTCTTATCTACAGTTAGACTTCTTTTTAAGATAACTTCACAGTCACAGGTGGCCATATGACTCAGTTTCTGGTTATGATATGTGGGCAGAAATGTCCCATGCCATTCTTCCCCCATTATTGTGCAGAATGCCAATGCCCAGAGAGACCTCGATGCAACACAATGAAGAAAGAGGGCACAACAGACTTGGGATTTGGATGACTGTGTTGAGAAGAACTCCTGCCCCACTGCAGATCAGCCTCTATGAGAGCAAGAAACAAACTCATGAAGGCTGTGAGATGTCAGGGTTTATCTCCTATAGCTTTGACATTTATGTCTAGAATTTGAGTTAGTTTTTGTGTAAGGGGTAATATAAAGGTTGATTGTTGTTTTTTCCACACAGACATCCAGAACCATTTGTTAAAAAATTTTTTTCCTTTCCTATTGAATATATGTCACATTTTTGCTGAGAGAGAAATGATCACATATGTGTAGGTGTACTTCTGGAAGCCTTTTGTTGCACTGATCTAGATGTCTATTCTCTCAGCCATACCACCTTGTTTTTTGTTTTTTGTTTTTTTTTTTATTTATTTGTCAGAGAGGGAGAGAGAGCGAGCGAGCACAGGCAGACAGAATGGCAGGCAGAGGCAGAGGGAGAAGCAGGCTCCCCGCCGAGCAAGGAGCCCGATGCGGGACTCGATCCCAGGACGCTAGGATCATGACCTGAGCCGAAGGCAGCTGCTCAAACAACTGAGCCACCCAGGCGTCCCACCACCTTGTTTTTGATTACTGTTTTTTGACTGTAAGTCAAGTGGTGTAATTCCTTCAACTTAATGCTGCTTTATAAAATTGCTGTGGTTATATTAAATTGTTTGCACTTTCATATTAATTTTAGAATAAAGTTGTCAATTTCTATCTTAAAAGCCTCCTGAAATTTTATTGAAATTGCATGAAATCTGGATCATTTTTGATAGAATTGAAATTTTAGCTATATTGAGTCTTCTAGTTCATGAAGGTAATTCTCAGTATTTAGTTAAGTCTTCTTAAATTCAGTTCATCAAGGATTTGTAGTTTGTATACATAGGTCTTACACCTATTTTGTTAAGTTTATCCTTAAGTAGTTTATGTTTCTTCATGCTATAGTGAATGAAATTATTTGTTACTTATATAAAAATACTACTGGTTTTTGTATAATATACAATCTTGGATCTTGGGTTCATGCTAGTTTTAGTAGGGTTTTATTATTATTATTCCTTAAGATTTTCTATGTACTCCTACACCATTATACCATCTGCATATAAAAGCAATTTTACTTCTTCCTTTCCATAATGTATGGTTTTAATATCTCTTTCTTACCTTATTGCACAAACCGAGGCTTCCAGTATAATGCTAATTAGAAGTAGTAATGGTCGACAACCTTAATTTTATAGGGCCAAGGGCATGCTGCCTCTAGATGGGTCACTTTGGCATAAAGAATATTTTGAGTTAAAAATAATCAAAACCCAGTATGTTCAGGAAAAAGCTCTTTACCTCCCATTCAGCTGCCAGCCAGTAGCATAAAAAGAGCTATTAACAGAGATTATTCTTTACCTGAGAAACTCATCTGTATAACAGGGCAACCGTTGCCAAACATCTCCTTTCACTTTCCTACTAATGGTCTTCCTCCCTTTGTATTCCCAGGTCCCAAACACAAATCCTTAGCTCAGGATGTCATATAGCCTCTTGTTGCCTGACTGTCTTTGGATTTTCATGTCTGAGTGGGTACCTCATATGTACAACATTAATTTGATTTTCTCCTGTTCATCTATATCATGTCAATTTGATTCTTAGTCTAGCATCAGGATCTTGAAAGGCAGAGGAAATTCTTCCTTCCCAACGTTGGTGTAGTCAGCGGGATACTTGAACTCCCTGGACACTGCTGACTCCCCAACATTATTGCAGCAGAGATATCCTTAGGATATCTGACAAACAACCAGCAGAAGGTAAGATATCTTCCTATATCAGTTTCCTGGAACCTCTATCTGCATAGTTTGATGGAACAAGAATGGTGAGAATTCTTTCTCTCTTTACATAAATTTAGATTAGCAGGAGAAAACATTTATGGAACTTAGTAACTCGTGGTAGAAATTTGGTAGAGTACTCTGGTTACTTCAGAGATTCCTCCCAGAGACGGTCTTTGTTTTCCTTTGTCTATGTTCTTTGTGCCTTTTGTCATAAAGAGAAAGTACCATAGGACAGAACCCAGGCATAGGCCCTATCAGTCTGCTGTTCAAGCTGGCCTCACAGACTGGTGAGTTCATGGTTCTTATTCAGATCAGTGTCTGTTTAAGCAAAATTTGCTATGGGTTAATGTGCATATGAGGTAAAGGCTGTTGCTAAAGGGACATCTTGGAAGCCAAGGCCACAAAATTCAGGGCCATGGCTCAAGCACTTGTAAGCCATCGGAACGCTCACCACCTAAGAGCTCCTATGTTAGGATAAGCTGGTCATGGAATGAGTTAAACTGACACTAGGTTACACCAACCTCAAAAAAACTTCCATGCAGCAAGGTACACTGTGAAACACACAACCCCCAAGCCCACAGCCCATCCCTTTTAGGTGTTTGTGTGACTCCAAAAGACCCAAGACTTAGCGAAAAGAAAAGCTGAATGAGGTTTTTCCTTCTGTCTTGTTCTATGTCCTAAGAGCTAGGCTTGGTGACCAGTGAGAATATGCTCTTTCAGGAGAGTGTGCATAGTGTGCACATTGGTGGCCAGCTGAATAGACTAGGGTTCTGAGTCTACCTGTCCATGTGTGCCAGCTCCCAGGGGTATCTGTTGTGGGAGGTTGCGTCCCATAGGGACCTTTATTGTCTCAACTTCCATAGTTTGTTAATGCTAGAAAGTCCCATTTCAGTAGTGCCAGCCTGCTGTCACAAATTAGTAGGTCTATGACTGGAGGGTCTCACATGTTGTGGGAGATTAGAGACTGAAGACACCATTTTCACTCCACAATCCTTACTGCCCATCAATAGAGGTTTTTGCTTTCTTAGACTAGTTTCAGGAGTAAACTTTTGGGTCATGGTAGCTGCATCATCTGTGCCCTCTCCAGATACCTCTTGAGTCTTTGGTTAACCCTTTAAAACGCTTATTGGTTTGAGTTACTATTAATAGATCCTACTCATCAATTGCCAGAAGAATGGTCCTTTAAATTGGCTTTTAAAAAATAAATATATTCTTGGTAGAGTGCTCTCAACTGTCTTTGTAGTGTTACAATCAGCCTTAAGGACTCCCTTGACAAGATGAAAGAACAGAAATTATACTTCAGAGAAAAATGTCCACATCCAATGTAAATTCCCCTTCTTAAAATCCAGTCTTATACACCCGTTTTAACTTCCCTGTCCCTGTAGAATTTATAGAGAGTACACTGACTTAATCGAGGTTTTTTTTTTTTTAAAGATTTTATTTATTTATTTGACAGACAGAGATCACAAGCAGGCAGAGAGAGAGGAGGAAGCAGGCTCCCTGCTGAGCAGAGAGCCCAATGCGGGGCTCGATCCCAGGACCCTGAGATCATGACCTGAGCCAAAGGCAGCGGCTTAACCCACTGAGCCACCCAGGTGCCCCAGGCTTAATCTAGGTTTAAAGGACACAGGTTCCTCATGTAAATGGTAAAAGCCAGGAAATGAATTTAACAAAAGCTCCAGAGACTGGGAATAAGGATCTCTGTGTTCCCACTTTCCAGGGCTCTGTAATCAGACTCTGCCAGCTTTGGGCATTCCTATGCAATGTCTTTTGCAGATACATTCCAGACCCCCCAACACAAAAGAATTAGTGTCTCCTGGACAGCAGCAGATCTCTTAACCTACACTTTCAGAAGATCTCTCAAATTTAGAGGGGAACTGGAAAGATGAATGACTATAACTCCCACTTCACAGAGGAAACAGATGATCCAAATTTCACCTAGACCCTCCTACAAATGATCTGTTAAAGGCCAATATTCAGAGGCTAATTAGAAGCCAAAGTTGAACTGTATACCCAGAAAGAAGACTTTTGTTCAAGTTCTTTATACAGACTTTACCAAGTCATAAATCTTTTGATTCCCACTTTAGTTAAAAATATCCCTGATACAAAAAAGCAAATTTAGTTAAAATGATGAGCCAATCCCTTGATTTTTAGGTTATAACCCAGTTCTTTAGGGAATTAGAAACAACTGTCTCTATCACTACAAAACCAGGAATGCAACTCTAGGAACAAGTGAATCCTCAAACCTTGTCTATTCCTCTCAAAACATTTGCAGACATTACAAAAGATCAGGATATTGGAACAAAACTGTCCTGTACTTTAAACAAACAGAAAAGGTAAATTTTAAATAGAAATTACCCTGAAACTCTAAGGAAAAAAAAATTTTTTTTGCATTCTTTGTCCCTTGAAATTATAAATCTTATCATGTCTTTGAAATGTAATCACAGCCCTCAATTGCCTTTGACTGAAAAAAGGTGTGGGGGAACTGTTGGTTAGTGGGAGAACGGCCTTTTTAAAATACATGCTGCTGGGGCGCCTGGGTGGCTCAGTGGGTTAAAGCCTCTGCCTTCGGCTCAGGTCAAGATCCCAGGGTCCTGGGATCGAGCCCCGCATCAGGCTCTCTGCTCAGCAGGGAGCCTGCTTCCCTTCCTCTCTCTGCCTGCCTCTCTACCTACCTGTGATCTCTGTCAAATAAATAAACAAAATCTTAAAAAAAAATAAAATAAAATACATGCTGCTTAGTGCTCAGATTCTAACCTCTAATAAAAAATCTTCACCTTGAAGAAGATTTGGATACTTTCTCTGATCCTTTGGGATGAAAATTTCCCCCTCCTCCAAGCCCCACTCTGGGACCTAAGTGCTATTCTTTGAGGTACAAATTTTAGGGAGAAATTTTTCATCAGGAAGGAAAGAGAAGAGGGAATTTTAAGAAATAGGTCTTTAAAAAAGAGGTCTTTAATGTCCTTTCAACAAATATTGGAAAAACAAAGACTATAAGATTTTTGTTTGCATCTTGTCTGTATGTGGGTGTTCATTTTTGTTGTAAAATGTGAGATATTTTCTCTACCTCTGTCTCTGGATGGTATTGGTAAAATTAATTTGTTAAAGAGCTCTACTTACTATGAAGGCAAGTGCTTAAAAGGGTCAGGCATTCTAAAACTCAGAAAGCTATAAGAAGAGTTAAGATGGCAGAATCGTTAAGAGGACCTTATGCTGGCTTTGTCCCTCAAACACAGCTAGATAATTATCCAATCATTTTGAACACCCAGGAAATCGATCTGAGGACCTCGAGAACAAACTGAACAACTAGAGGGAGAGATGAAGCCACACTGTGGAAGGCAGCAGGTGCAGAGACATGTTTTGGGGGAGAAAAGAATCACAGGTGCTCCAGAGAGGAGGGAGCCCTGACCACAGAGAGAGGACAGAGAGATGGATAAAGTGGCAGCAGGGGATTGCACAAGAAAAAGACCTTCCCAAAACCACTTACTGGGAAAATGAGAGAAGCTGATTATCGCAAGTTTTTTAAAACTCAGAAAGCTAAAAACTCACCTAAATATTTTTTGAGCTAATGTGATCTGGGAAAATGTCCAGTATTAAAGTTAATTTAAAATCGTTGGTTTGAGGAGCACCTGGCAGCCTCAGCTGGTAGATCATATGACTCTTGATCGTAAGGTCATGACTTCAAGCCCACCTTGAGCATGGAGCCTACTTAAGAAAAATAAATAAAATACTGTTGTTGGTTTGATTAAAATAGACGTCTTTAAAGTTATCAGCATTAAGTCTAAAACTTTCATTCTGCCTGTGTTTACTGAAAGTTGAATGAATTCATGTTATCTTTGTTGCAAAATTTATCAGAAATAGAATAGTGGTTGACTTTGCTAATGCCTCACGAAGTTTTGTGGGTGGTCTAAACATGAGTGTTAAAAACAAATAAATTTGATAGCTGTAGGGGCACCTGGATGGCTCAGTCCTTAAGTGTCTGCCTTCAGATCAGATCATGATCCCAGGGTCCTGGGATCCAACCAGGCTCCCTGCTCAGCAGAGAGCCTCCTTCTCCCTTTCCCACTTCCCCCTACTTGTGTTCTCTCTTTCTCTCTCTCTCTCTCTCGCTGTCTCTTTCTGTCAACTAAATAAATAAAATCTTTAAAAAAATTAGATAGATGTAAATAAAATAAAAAGGTTTGTAGGTAAACTTCCAAATAAAGTCTTACAACCTGAAACTTGAAAGTTTTGCTAATTAAAGTAAATGATGAGTTAAATTCATTAAGTAATCTAGCTCATTTCCAAAAATGATAAAATAATAAAATATTAATATTTTAAATCTATTTTCTTCTTTTTTCTTCTCTCTCTCTCTTTCTTTCTTTTTTATTTTTTTAAAGTAGGCTCCATGCCCAGCATGGAGCCCAATCCTGGGTTTGAACTCATAATTCCTGAGATAAAGACGTGAACTGAGATTGAAAGTGGGATGCTCAACCAGCTGAGCCACACAGGCTCCCCTCTAATTTTTTTTTATTACAGAAAAACTAAAGATAAATTTGGGTCTGTTAATAAGCATGTTTTGTGCTTTATTTAAAAATTGTGCTATAAGCGCATTTTTTTTTTTTTAGAAGAAAGCATTGGTGAATCCCTCTTTTTTTATAAGTGCATGTTTTTAAACATTATGAAATGTGTTTATAAATTTACCAGTCTAAAGAAGGAGACAACTCACAACTGCTTTCTGCTTAGTTTTTACTAGAAATTAAGGTTTCTAGGAGTTAAGGATTCTAAGGAATGTAATTAAGACTGCTGGAGAAAATAAAGGAAACAACTCTGTGTATGTATGGGAAGTAAGATGTGTGGGTAAGCAAAGGAATTAAAACAATTTTGTTGAGAGAAAGGAAACTAGATTTGTTCCAAAGTGAGACTGGTTACTTCTTCAAGAGGGAAACCTTAGGATAAAATCTGAACGGAGAGGCACCTGGGTGGCTCAGTGGGTTAAAGCCCCTGCCTTCAGCTCAGGTCATGATCTCAGGGTCCTGGGATCGAGCCCCGAATTGGGGTCTCTGCTTAGCAGAGAGCCTGCTTCCTCCTCTCTCTGTGCCTGTCTCTCTGCCTACTTGTGATCGCTCTCTCTCTCTCAAATACCTAAATAAAATCTTTTTTTTTTTTTTTAAAGATTTTTTATTTATTTGACAGACAGAGATCACAAGTAGGCAGAGAGGCAGGCAGAGAGAGAGGAGGAAGCAGGCTCCCCGCTGAGCAGAGAGCCCGATGCGGGGCTCGATCCCAGGACTCCGGGATCATGACCTGAGCCGAAAGCAGAGGCTTTAACCCACTGAGCCACCCAGGCGCCCCTAAATAAAATCTTTAAATATATATTAAAAAAATCTGAATGGAAGAAACAAAGTTATAGAAGGTTTATGGAAAAAGAATTTTAAGTGAGTTTTATATATGCTGGCTAAGATTTGGATAAACTTAAGTAAATGAGATTTAATATAAAAATATACCAATACAATATTAAATACTGTTTCTCTTTGCCAGATTTCTTGAACTATTGGGGTCTTCTCTTAATAAAAATATTATAAACAGAAGTTTTTCTTTAAAGTTATCTGCTTAGAAAATAAAGATTCTGCGGTCTGCAAAAATATTTTCTATGTTTAGCAGGTCTTTGATTACATAAGAAAACCGAGACTGATTGTTAAAAAAGCCAGGGATGCCTGGGTGGCTCAGTCAGTGAAGCCTCTGACTCTTGATTTTAGCTGAAGTCATGATCTCAGGGTCATGAGATTGAGACCTGCGTCAGGCTGTGCACTGAGTGTGGAGTCTGCTTAAGACTCTCACGACCCTGAAATCAAGATCTGAGCTGACAACAAGAGTGGGACACTGTACCAAGAGCACGCGCATACTCTCTCTGGGGGGTGGGGTGGGGGGAAGCTGAAGTCTGCTCACAACTATGTAGCCTTGTTTATTTGCCCTTAAAATATTTTATTGTCTTTTTAACTTTGGTTAAATAAATCACTAAATATTATTCTATAATGATTTGTGATCCCATTTAATCGTACTTAATGATATGTTTTATATTATTTTATATTAATTTATATTATAATACACATCTTATTTAATAAATATCAAAATATCCTATTAAATAAATATCTTATTTAATCCTACTTAATAAAATGTTTTATGTTATTTTATATTAAATATATTTTGTATAATTTTATAATGATTTACTTAGTCAAATGTTCAAGTCTTTGGGTATTTCTGGCATACTTCCAAAAGTCAAATACTAAAATGAAATCTTTTGACCACAATCTAACTGAAATTTTCCAGCAGGTCCCTGGAACATTTCAAAGATTTCTGTGAAAAATTAAACTAATTAGGCTTATTTGGTATGTTGTTACATGGGAAGCATTGTCAAATAAGTAGTACTAAGCACTCAGATTATATTTGTGCAGAGATATGTTATTAGAGTAAGTGTTCTAAAATTGTCTGAAACTCCTAGAAATCTGATTTCTTGGCATGTTATTACCATGGAGTGCTGTGTGTCACAGAAATGATCAAATTCCCTGATCAGTTGCACTGTAATGAACATGAATCAGATCATCAACCATGGCCATCAAGTCTTATCATTTACGAATTACCATTTTATCTGATGCTATGGAAAATGTGTTTCATCCTCAGTGAGACTCAAAAAAACTCTTGAGTTTAGTTTTCTGATACCTTAAGATCATAAAGCTGAACTACGTTAGATTTTCTGAACTAGTGGTAAAGCTGGATCCAAGCGGAAAAGCATCAATAATATGGGACTGAACAAACTGAGAGGGATAATTATAATTTTTATGACTTTTTATTTTTATTTTTATTATTTATTTATTTGACAGACAGAGATCACAAGTAGGCAGAGAGGCAGGTGGCGGGGGGCGGGGAGGGGAGCAGACTCCCCGCTGAGCAGAGAGCCCGATGTGGGGTTCGATCCCAGGACCTGAGATTGTGACCTGAGCTGAAGGCAGAGGCTTTAACCCACTGAGCCACCCAGGCATCCCTTTTTATGACTTTTTATTTGAAACATAGCTGACTTTTAAAATATTTTGTTTTTCCAGATTTAAGGAAACCTTTTCTCTTAAGCTAACTGACTTAACAGCAATCTGACAAAATATACCTTTGGAAACAAATGAAATATTTATCTTTTTCTCCCTACACAGTCCTTCCAGAATTAAAAAACTCAGTAAGTATTCTTATATATTCATAGCAATTTATTTATTTGTCCAGTGTACAGTGTTCAAAGTGCAGTGTCCAACAAAAATCTGTTCTCCTTATGACAGGACACAATTGCAATCATTGGTTATATTACTAAAGTTTTGACCGAAATGCATAGATTCAGACAAGACCAGACAGCTTTAAGGAACTAAAGTTGACTTTATGGAGCTAATAAAGTCTCTTGAAAATATCATCCTGAAAAAAAAAAGGAAAGAAAAGAAAGGAAAAGAAACAAAGGAGAAAAAAACAAAGGAGAAAATAAAAGATCATTCTGATACCGTGCTTACACAGTTCCCAGCAGCCTTACAAGATGAATAAAGAAGGTCACTTTCTGTCATGTGCAGGAAACTCAGGATATTTGGGGGAGCTGAAGAAGAAAGGAATTAACCCAAATCTACAGGTATTGTGGGGGAAGTCTGATGGCAAGTGTTTGGTTTGGCTTCTGGATCTGAGAGGCTGTTGAAAGCTCAATTTGGAGATTCCTTATGAAAAGTTCCAGCAAAACAGGTTACTTTGTTTTCATTTGTTTCTTTTTTTAATTCAAGTATAATTAACATATGTGTTGTATTAGTTTCAGGTGTACAATATAATGATTCAACAAGTCTATACATTATTCAGTGCTCATCATAAATATACTCTTAATCCCCTTCATCTATTTTACGCATCCCCCCACCCACCTCCCCTCTGGTAACCATCAGTTTGTTCTCTACAGTTAAGAGTCTGTTTCTTGGTTTGTCTCTTTTTATTTCCCTTTGTTCATTCATTTTGCTTCTTAAATTCCACATATGAGTGAAATCATATGGCACTTGTCTTTCTCTGACTTATTTTGGTTAGTGTTATACTTCTAGCTCTGTTCATGTTGTTGCAAATGGCAAGATTCCATTCTTTTTTTTTTTTTTTTTTTTTTGTTGGTAATTTTTTTTTTTTTTTTTTTAGACATACACGCATACCACACTTTCTTTATCCATTCATCTATTCATGGACACTTGGGTTGCTTCCACATCTTGCCTGTTGTAAATAATGCTGCAATAAACATAAGGGTGCCTATGTCTTTTCAAATTAGTGCTTTCATTTTCTTTGGGTAAATACCCAATGGTGAAATCACTAGATCATATGGTAATTCCATTTTTAATTTTTTTTAGCAACCTCCATATTGTTTTCCAGAATTGTCTGCACCAGTTTGCATTCCCACCAACAGTGCATGAGTGTTCCTTTTTCTCCATCTCCTTGTCAACATTTATTGTCTTGTGTTTTTGATTTTAGCCATTTTGACAGGTGAGGTAATATCTTATTGTGGTTTTGATTTGCATTCCCCTGATGATTAGTGATGTTGAGCATCTTTTCTTGTGTTTATTGGCCATCTGTATGTCTTTGAGGAAATATCTATTCATGTGTTCTACTCATGTTTAGTTAATTTTTTTTTTTTTTTTGGTGTTGAGTTGTATGAGTTCTTTATATATTTTGGATATTAATCCCTTATCAGATATATTACTTTTGCAAATATCTTCTCCCATTTGGTGGGCTGTCTTTTTGTTTTGTTGATGGTTTCCTTTGCTGTACAAAAACTTTTTATTTTAATGTAGTGCTAATAGTTTATTTTTGTTTTTGTTTCCCTTGTCAAAGAAGACATATCTGGAAAAATGTTTCCACAGCTGATGTCAAAGAAACTACTGCCTATTTTTTTTAAGGATGTTTATGATTTCAGGTCTCACATGTAGGTCTTTAAACCATTGAACTTATTTCTGTGTATGGTGCAAGAAAGCGGTCTAGTTTTTTCTCTGGCATGTGGCTGTCCAGTTTTCCCAGCACCATTTGCTGAAGAGACTGTCTTTTTCCCACTGAATATTCTTGTCTCCTTTGTTATGATTATGGGTTTATTTCTGGGTGGTCTATTCTCTTCTGTTGATTTATGTGTCTATTTTGTGCCAGCATCATACTGTTATACTAGGATAATTTTGTAGTATATCTTGGAATCTGGGATTGTAATACCTCCAGTTTTGTTCTTCCTTTTCAAGATTGCTTTGGCTATTTGGGGTCTTGTATGATACCATACAAATCTTAGAATTATTTTTACTAGTTCTCTGAAAAATGCTATTGGTATTTTGATAGGGCTGGCATTAAATCTGCAGATTGCTTTGGGTAGTGTGTCATTTTAACAATATTTATTCTTTCAATCCATGAACAATGAATAGCTTTCCATTTGTTTTTGTCCTCAGTTTCTTTCATCAGTGTTTTATAGTTTTCAAAGTACAGGTCTTTCACCTTTTTTGGTTAAGTTTATTCCTAGGTATTTTATAATTTTTGGTACAGTTATGAATAGGATCATTTTCTTAATTTCTCTTTTGGCTGCTTCATTAATGTGTAGAAACTCAACAGATTTCTGTATATTGATTTTGAATCTTATGACTTTGCTGAATTTGTTTATCAGTTCCAGTAGCTTTTTGGTTGCTTTTAAGGTTTTCTATATAAAGCATCATGTCATCTGCATATAGTGGAAGTTTGACTTCTTCCTTACCAGTTTGGATGCCTTTACCTTTTCTTTTCTGATTGCTGTGGCTAGGACTTCCAGTATTATGTTAAGTAAAAGTGGACATCCTTGAAGCAAGGATCCTGATCTTAGAGGAAAAGCTCTCAGTTTCTCACCATTGAGTACGATGTTAGATGTGGGTTTTTCATCTATGGCCTTTATTATGTTGAGGTATGTTTCCTCTAAACTTACTTTGTTGAGGGTTTTTATCATGAGTGAATGTTATGCTTTGTCAAATGCTTCTTCTGTATCTGTTGAAATAATTATATGGTTTTCATCCTTCCTCTTGTTGACGTCAGTATCACATTGATTGATTTGTGAATATTGAACCACCCTTGTATCCCAGGATTAAACCCCACTAGGTTGTGGTAAATGATTTTTAAAGTATTGTTGGATTCAGTTTGTTAATATTTTGTTAAGGATTTTTTCCAACAAAACATGTTTCGGGGTGCTTGGGTGGCTCAGTTGGTTAGGCAACTGCCTTCGGCTCAGGTCGTGATCCCAGGGTCCTGGGATCAAACCCTGTGTCAGGCTCCTTGCTTGGCAAGGTGCCTGCTTCTCCCTCTCCCTCTGCCTGCTGCTCTACCTGCTTGTGCTCTCTCTCATTCTCTGTCAAATAAATAAATAAAATTAAAAAAAAAAAACCATGTTTTAAAGAGCCTACATGGTCAACTGCTTTTCTTGTTGCACTTAGTAAAAATCAGGCCAACTTGTTTTTAAAACTAGGCTTACTTTGCAAATAAATTAGTATTAATTTAGTTATCGTCTATAGAAATTAGAATGATTATATAGAGAAAAATATATGTTTCAATAACACATCTGTTGTAGGTATTAGATGCTTTTTTTTTTTTTTAAAGATTTTATTTATTTATTTGACAGAGAGAGATCACAAGTAGGCAAAGAGGCAGTCAGAGAGAGGAAGGGAAGCAGGCTCCCTGCTGAGCAGAGAGCCTGATGCGGGGCTAGATCCCAGGACCCTGGGATCATGACCTGAGCTGAAGGCAGAAGCTTTAACCCACTGAGCCACCCAGGCATCCCAATATTAGATGCTTTTTTAAAAAAGATTTTATTTATTTATTTGAGAGAGAGAGAGTGTATGAGATGAGATGCCACCCAGGTGCCCCACAGATTCTAATTCTGTTCATTATAAACTGGACTAGATCCTTATTTCTTCTAGTTTTCTCCAGTGTCTGGGTGCAAGTCTTCAAACTCATATTTTCCATTTTTCTCCCACTTTCTGACTTGGAATCATTTGAGAACTAAAAATTCACTTTTTCATGAAGCCCTACAAGCTAAATATGAACAACCTGATGTAAACTTTAGAGCAATCACCCTAATAGCTCATGGATAGATAATCTGAATGTCTGTTGTCTATGCGCCACTCAAAAAGACCAGAAGTATTTTAACTCTAACGAGGAAAATCTGTGAGATTGCCATGGCTAACTCCTATTGTATCTGAAAACAGTTCCAACCTGACATCTAAAGATCTGCGTGGGTTGCTCAGTCGTGAAGCATCTGCCTTTGGCTCAGGTCATGATTGCAGAGCGCAGGGACAGAGCCTTGCATCAGGCTCCCTGCTCAGAGCGGGGCCTGCTTCTCCCTCTCCCTCTCCCCCTCCCCCTGCTTGTGTTTCCTTTCTCACTGTGTCCCTCTCTGTCAAATAAATAAATAAAACCTTTTAAGTAAATAAATAAAAATCTTCTGGACTGGCTACTCTCAGAACTCAGAAACTGGTTTATAATTTGATCCAGTTATTAATCATTGTTTTTCTTTTGTTTCATAGAAATCTCTCTTATTTAATACCAGATTACTTAAATCATAGGTTTAACTTTGAGAACACACCTACATTCCTGACTCCTGAAATGAGTTTAACTGGACTGACCTATTGTCAGGGCTAAGTGACTAAATCAGTAAGACAGAACAATCTACCAACTCAATTTTCAATGTGTAAAACTTCAGGGACGTTTCAGAGGAGGGGACTGTAGGGGCCAAGGGCAGATGAACCACCTTGGGATGACGATTACTTTGAGTTAAGAGCAATGAGAACCCAGCACATGCAGGAAGGGCTCTTTACTTCCTCTTTAACTGCCTGCCCATACCAGGAAGAGAGCTATTAACAAATTTTCCTCTTTACCTAAGAAACTTCTCTGTATAACCCAGCAATCTTTGTTTACCAAACATCTTCTCTTCCCTTCTTGCCAATGGTCTTCCTTCCTCTCTCCTTAGCTCAGGATGTCCTATATGAGCCTCCTGTTAGCTCTCTGGATTTTCTTGTCTGAATGGAATACTCAAATGTATGAAATTAAACTTGATTTTCTCCTGTTCTCTGTCTCATGTCAGTTTGATTCTTAGTCCAGCAGACTAAAAGCTGGAGGCATCCTCCCCAACAGCTTGTTGCCACTTAGAATAAAAGCATTCAGTCTTTCATCATCAGGTATGATGTTAGCTGTAGGTTTTTCCT
The DNA here is from genome assembly GCF_002288905.1 of Enhydra lutris kenyoni. Taxonomy (NCBI): domain Eukaryota; kingdom Metazoa; phylum Chordata; class Mammalia; order Carnivora; family Mustelidae; genus Enhydra; species Enhydra lutris. The sequence continues at coordinate 22,400,162 of NW_019154108.1, read as the reverse complement.
GGGTTCTGTTTATTAAGTAGGGCATTTCACTTTCTATTTTGCTGAAAGTTTGTTTTTTTTTTAAATCAGGAGTGAATGTTGAATTTTATCGGTGTTCTTTATACATCTATTGAGATGATCATATAATCTTTAGAAATCTGTGAATCTAGTGAATTATATTCATTCATTTTCAAATGTTGAATCAACCTTGCATTTACAATTTAAACAGCGTGAGAAAAGGGAACCTACCACGATACACCAGGCTTTCCTTCCCGCATCTTAAGATGACTGCGTTCCTTTACTGAAGGCCGCAGCTTCTCTGAGCAGCCTTCCCTGTGAAACGCTCTCTCGGCCCTGAGAATTCCTTCCATCCTTTCCCCCTCTCCTCAGGCCTAAACATGGCAGGGGCTTCAGAAAAAGTCCTGTACCAACTGTTTTATTTTTCTAAGATATGGTCTACCCATTTGTGAACAGTCCCTTTATGAAACTCCTTATTGATCGTGCAGTTTTTTTTTTAAACTGGGATCTAACTAATATCAAATTATAGTACTGAATCCTTTAGTAATGAGGGGACAGACAGCAAGCTGAAGACAAAGCAGAAGCTGACACCCCACGACCACTAACTTATACAGAGATCACAATCCTGCAAGACCTGAGTCTCCCTCAGTTTATAAAAGTCTTAGCAATTTACAAGAACAAAGCATTTCTACCAACAACCTAGCTTCCTGAAGGAAATGTAGATTCGATTAAATGCCCTTATAACCCGCAGCCCATTGACAGGTAATTGAAGTGGGCAGAGTGTCATGTTCCTTCAGGAAGTTCCCAACCCTCTTCATGTTAATGCTTTACTAATGGGGTAAACAACCTTCACCTGACAATTGCAAGGCCTCCAGTATCTATTAGGTCCTCTTTAGCATTTGAAAGTTCTTTCAAAACCTCCCTTTTTCCTCACTTACCCCAACCCCACATATATTATCTGCCACCCAGCCCCTGTGGTATAGCTCTTTCTGCCTGGAGGTCCTACCCCTGTGCTTTAATAAACCACCATTTTGTACCCAAGATGTTGCAAAAATTCTTTCTTGGTCGGCTCTGGATTCTGCCCCACTGAACCTCACTAAATTCCAAAACCCTTTCATATAGGGCCCAAACATGAGGCTTGGAGTCTTTACTTCAGGACTCTGAGCTTCTGCAAAATTGGTGAGTAATTTCTCTTTCCTTTTCTCTCATTTCAGAGGCTTTTAAGAAGTACAGTCTTACTGGAACACTTTCATGTTGATTATTCAGGCTGCAATCCTCTATGGGAAGGAGAAAGTCTGCCTTTTAGCTGGAAGTTAGTTACCCTGGCGGGGATGGTAATATGACCCAGAAACTTGATGCCCTCTCTACTGCTGTCCCTATAGAGAGTTGTCTGTCTTGGACACAGGATAGCCACCTAAGTAACTAGCATGGCTGCCAGTCTCAAGACTCCTGTATGAGGTTTTCTCCTGATTGATCTAATGTGATCCCCTCCCTGGTCTAGCCACTTGTGGCCTCATGGGACCCATTAGGAGCCGGCTGAAACCAGTACCCGAGGGAATTAAAACCCAACAGGGGACCGTTTCTTAGGGAAGTTGGCTGTGAGAACCACATGTGTTGGAATGTTGCTTAGATCATGACGGATTTCCAGCTTTACTGTTTTCCCATCAGTGACCTCTACTAACTACTTAAGTTACAGATTCGGGTAATTCCCCCTTATAAATCTCTTCTAGTGTTCTCTATGGGCTTAAAACGGTAGGTTTTTCAAGGCAAGGTATTTTGGTCCATTTGCCAGCACGCATAGTCTAGAACATGATGGGGAAGTTGGGGGAGGGCAGGCTTCCATCTTACAGCGGCCTTTAACAGCAGCGGTGATAATAGTGATCTTGTTAAGGGACATCTTAGATCACTTTGACACCAGGAACCTCTGACATACCTTGGGTGTGGGATGCCACTGAGAGTCAGGAGGGGATTTTCTTTGGTCATGGACCCTCTCTAGTATCCTCTCTATCATGGGATGGGAGCTTCTTCAGTCCCCAAGGGTTCTCCCTTGGGGTGCCTTTTAACCCACTGGAAATCATTCGGATTACAAAATTTAGTGATGGATATATCTGTCATTCTGCATGGTCTCAATGGGACCTATCAGTTACATCTCTTCTGTAAGAAACCGGGCAAATGGACCCAGGGCACCTTCATCGTACTTAGGCCTTCATTGCTTTACACCAGCACCCCAACGGCCTCTTGCAGAACATATTTGGGTAGTAAATTCTCTCCTGACATTGGGCGATAGGCCTCCTCTGACCAAACCTGGTTGCTGGAGGAAACATAGGCCCTCCCTGGCAAAGGGGACTCTGACTCTCTGTGTTCTTCCTCCTAATAATGGTGGGGGCTTCTTCCCTCATTTCCTGGGGTAATGGCTGTACTGGAGCCAACAGTGGTTAGTCTACCTCACGTAGTTACATATGACAGCTGGTTTACCAGTTGCAATAGTTTCATGGAAAAGGTGGTAAGAAAAACTGGGTAGACTATAGTCAGTCTTAGACACTTGTTGTAGCCGCAGCCCTATCAGCAAACCTATCTGCCCCCAAAGCAGAATTAATAGAGCCCACCTGTGCTTTGCAATTGCCAAAGCCTTAAGAATTAATATTTATACTGACTCCAAATATGCCTTCCTAGTCTGAACATGCCCATGGAACAATTTAAAGGAAAAGGGATTATTATCAAGCCACTGCCCAACCAAACACGGGCCTGAAATTATTACACATGCAAAGGATAGCCCTCCAAAACCAAGTAGCCCTTGAAATTGTGACTACACTCCAGAAAGGCCCCGTATTCTGTGACTGGCTCCTGGCTGAGGCCCAATGGCCAAGTGACTCTAACTTGTGGCCAAGGCTTCCCCCTGGCTAGATAGGCCACTGTACTTTGGGTTTTGCCTGGATGCACAGACACATTATTAAAATCATTACCAACCCAGCCAACTGACAAATTTAAATGATGGTAGACATGTTGTTATGTGTCTTATTGGTATGACCCCCTAGCATCCATCTTTGTTACCTCTTTGAGACTGGAGGATGTTTGGCACATGGATGCTCTTAATGTATAAATGGTCGAAACCCTAAATGACACCCCAAAATAACATTTCTCAATTAAATACTAACATAATACAAATATATAAAGCAGTTTAACAAAACAGAATGGCATTAGATGTGTTAACTGTTACACAAGGTAAAACTTGTGCTAGCATAAAAACAGAATGCTGTGTATACACTCCAGATTACCACAAAATACTACGGGTTTTCTACCTGTCATGAATGCTCAAGTTGCTGCTTTAAATGCTCTCTTTCCTTAAGTGATTGCTTTCAATTCCTGGATTGGAGGAAAAATACCAAAGGTAACTATCAGAGACCTTTTATTCAGACTTCTTTCTTACTATAATACTTACAACTATTTTGTTATTTCTAGTGTCTCCCTGCATAGTGCCAAATAACTTCCAGCTAACAGATGACCTTTCTACTCAAGGAGGTTCACATGTTGACTGCATTGGACTTAGCTGTCTCCCCGTTTGGCAACTCCCATATACATTTCCCCAACTGACCAATGTTGACCTGTAGGTAAGGACATCTCTCTGCCCCTATTCAGGAAGAAGACATTACAGAAGATAAGATCTTCCACCTTCAAAAATCTTAAAGTTTTAAGGGTCAAAATTGTTCAGGGGGGAATGAGGAGGGAACAGAAGCCATGCTGAGGACAAAGCAGAAGCTGACACCCCCAACCAACCCCCCATGGAACAGATGTGACATTCCTCATGCACTCCTGGCTGCCCTAAGGGCAAGGAAAGGAAAAACAAATCATTAAACTTACATAGAGATCACAATCCTGCAAGACTTGAGTCTCCCTCAGTTTACAAATGTTTTAGCAATTTGCAAGAACAAAGCATTCAGCCCGTTGACAAGTAATGGAAGTGGGCAGACTGTCATGTTCCTCCAGGGAGTTCCCAATTATCCTAAGGTTAATGCCTTGGGGGTAAACAGCCTTAATTTGACAATGGCCCTCCAGTATCTTCTAGGTCATCTTTAGCATATGAAAGTTCTTTTGAGCCTCCCTTTTTCCTTACATCCGGCAAGTCCCAGTAACACAGAATCAGCCACCCCTGGTAGCAACCAGGCAGCAGCTCTTCTGCCCATGGGGTCCTGTCCCGTGCTTTAATGAACCACCATTTTGTACCAAAGATGTTTCCAGAATTCTTTCTTCGTTGGCTCTGGACTCCAACCCATGAAGTTCACATATGCCAAAACCACATCATGAGGACAGTTCCTACAGACCACAGGTGTCAGGGAGAGTTTGGGAGTGTGTGTGTGGCCTTGGGTCTGAAGTCAATATTCAACTACATTTTCTAAAAGGACAGGAGATTCTGAGCCCAGAGGTAAGAGCTGACAGGCCAACTGTTCTCAGCGGGAACTATCCTCTGTTCAGCCAGAGGGTATTCTGAGCCCAGGTTGCCCTTGCTGTCAGTTGCTAGGAGGTACCCAAAATAAGGCTTAGTATCCATGGCCTTTCAACATGCAGGGATCTCAGTATATTGGTTGCTTCAGTCAGTTTTGCTACTGATACAAATAGAATAGCTTCTATAATCTTCAGAGAAAAAGGTTTTCTTGAAAGACTAATTATTCCTCTAATCAGTGAGTTATACAAGTGACCAGAAGACCATCCAAACCAAACAGAAAAGAAAAATAAAAATTGAATATTACTTAACTCATGTATAAACACCAAGGCCAGAATGGGAAAGCACTGGAAATCTTAAGTCAGTCTCTCTCCGCCAATGCCTAGCCAAGTTTCTGCAACTGCCAGCATGCAACTGCGTTGTGCGTACAGCTAGCACTTACTGAGCCGTGATTATGTGCCAGCTGCCGTTCTAAGCATTTTAGTTGTGTTCATTCTCATAGCAAGAAAGTAGACACTATGTATCCCCTCTCCTCTACTACTAAAGAAATTGGACACAGAAGGCTCAAGTAATAAGTGGTAGAAATCAAATTTGAGCCCAGGTAGTTTTAGCCCCAGAGCCCATGTTCTTTCTTAACCACTGCTCCATGCTGGTTTTTTTACCTAAAAAATGAGACGGCTGGCATGATGATCTCCAACGTCACTAATTCCCTTCACAGAAGATTAATAATTTCCTTTAACATCAAGAATGCCCTAGGGGCGCCTGGGTGGCTCAGTGGGTTAAAGACTCTGCCTTCCGCTCAGGTCATGATCTCAGGGTCCTGGGATCAAGCCCCACATCAGGCTCTCTGCTCAGCAGGGAGCCTGCTTCCTCCCCTCTCTCTGCCTGCCTCTCTGCCTACTTGAGATCTCTGTCTGTCAAATAAATAAATAAAAATTTTTTTTAAATGCCCTAATTTCCATAATACTGTGCCAGTGAGTCCAGTGGGCCTCCGACTCTTCCTCTGTTGGAATCATTCCTCATACTGCATGGTAATTTTTATTTGCAGTCAACTACTAGTAGACGGTGAACCTCTTGGGGTCATAGACTATTTTTTCTCCTCTCAAGTTCAATTCAGAAAACACCCCTGAGCTGTTATTCTAGCTCTGCCTAAAAAACCTTAACCATTCTCACAGACCTGATGTGATACCAAGTTTCTACTGGAACCTAAAGGTCAGTTAATTCCATGATGACATACATGCCTGACACACTTACTGTCCAAGGGTAGTTCTTTGGGAACATCCAAATCTTTCCTGTTTTCATCATCTCTTATAATGCCTTTCTACCTGATCATTTTTCCACTATTCCACAGCCCCCCCCCACCAAACCCTTTCCATAGCAACCCATAAGAATGAACAGAAGTGAACAAATTCTCAGTCTCAGTAACTACTCTTTGAGGACATCATTTTTTGACTCAAAGTTAAGGTAAAAAGCAATAACATACTCTCTGCAGAGGCAGAGGTAGCACAATAAGATTCAAGTGTGGTGGACCATTGTACAGTGAATATACTTCCTCTTTAGGGACTAGATTGAAAATAACTAGCTCATAGATTAAAAATAATTCAAATACCCCTCTTTCTTTAACCAGCTTTGAATATAAGCACCCCAGCTGAAATAGCACTTTGGAACCTGGGGCTTCCTGGAAAATAGAAATGAACAGCCAGATCTTATTCTGATCATACTTGAGATAAAGGAAGTGGGTTTTAAATGTGAACAGATGAATCTGTTAAAAGTTTATGAGAAAGGTTATCATAGATTTTAGAATGATTAGTTTACATTCTTTGAGTTTCTTCAGATGTGTGGCCAATGCTGGTTTATACGTCTTCCAACTCTGGCAGGAAGAGAAGTACAGCATATGCTGTAATGTCCAAAATCTTGTCAAAATAAAGTTCAAGGAATGATTTTTTATATTATGAAACTGTCAATTATGAATGTATAAAGAAACAAAAATTCTTTGAGATTGATCAAGAACTGTGAGATCATTACCTGTCTTTATCTCAACCTACGGAAAGTGAATTCTTTGAGAAGTAATTTGATTTCATTAAAACAATGTTGCTATCCAGAACTTTATTAATTGGCTTAACTTTTCTCCAAAGAATGGTTGAAATTTGTGGAGTATGACATTTAGTAATATATTGATCTACTACATCAATGGGCAGATATTTTGGGGTATCTATTGTATGTTAGAAATGATGCCCTAGAATCAGAACACAGAAGTGAATAAACCAGGATGTTGAGGTCACTTTGGAAGGCACGGACCCACACTTTACTGCAGTGCATGGTGAGTATGCAGTATTAGTGGATGAACCAAATATTGACAGATTGCTAAGTCATAATGATTACTTTAGGTGGGTGGCAGGAGAGGCTAAAGAAGATGACACACAGAATTTAAAGGTCTTAAGCTTTGAAGCATAATTAGAGGTTCCCCAGTTGGACAAAAGGGGTAAAGGCATTCCAGAGAGAGGGGAAACCAGGTAACCTTCGAAAGTATAGGGCCCTTCGATACCAAAATTTTTGATTCAGTCAGCTCTTTGTTACATGGATCTAAGCATTCTAAGAAGATAAAAGACTTGGTCCTCAAATTCGGGTTCTGCACAGTGAAGGTGGAGCTAATTTAGAGGAATAGGAAAGCATATATCTTTGTACAAATCATATATTTAATAGAAATTAAAAATTAGTTGAGACCGGGTCCTCCCTTAACCCAGGACTGCATTACGACATCCATTGACCTAAGCACTTTTATCTTAGAGGACCTTGCCTCCCTTCCCAATCTCCCCCCACGGTCCCCCGCAAAACACCAAAAAATTTACTTTATGACTACGCTGGTAAAAACAAAACAGTACGTTAATATTGTATATTAAAACATTCTCATTGACTTAAAAGTTTTTTTCTTTTGATTTTAAAGTAAATTAAAACATTTTCTTTGGGGGGAAGAGGCTGCCTGGGTGGCTCAGGGGCTGAAGTGTCTGACTCTTGGTTTTGGCTCAGGTCATAATCTTGGGGTCCTTGGATTGAGTCCCACATGGGGTCCCAGGCTTAGCGTGGAGTCTGCTTGTCCCTCTCCCTGTATTAATCTAGCTTGCTCGATAGCTTTCAAATAAATAAAATCTTTAAAAATATATTTTTTCTTGGGGTCCTAAGCACTATGGCCGCTCTGTGTTATGATAAATCACCTTTGGGAATTCTGTCCCATATTCCATTCTGCCTTTGGTTGCCAGAAATCACTTCTACAAATTGCCCTTTCCTTGGGTCATTGAAACTTAGACGCAGTGATTTCTAGCTCCTCTGCCTTGAATTCAAGGCTTCACTAAGTCTTGTTTTGCCTGACACTGTAACCTGACTCCCAAATGCACCTTTTACTTCTACTTTGCCAGCTCCTCTCACCCAATACTGTGTATTGAAGTAACCCAGGGAAGTAATCCGTTTTGTTTTTGTGTTTTTATTTTAAATTTGGATTCCCAAACCAATGAAATCAGAGTATCTGGGTGTGGGACCCAGAAAACATTACTTTTTAAAGCTCCTCAGAAGATTCTTATTTGCCTACCAGTTTGCGAACCGGTCCACTAAGCAACAAAACAGAAGATAATCACTGTCCTGTAATGTTCTGTGAAGTATCACGGTACATTGTAATAACGCGTTCATACATGAATCTCTTTACCAGATGGAAAACTCCAAGCATCGTTTCTCAATCATTTTACTTTGACCCACCACCTAGTTCAATGACGAGCATGGAGTAGACACTCAATAAATGTTTTTATTGAATGAGTAAATGGGTGAATGGATTGGCCCATGTTCCTAAACTTCTACTTTGCCTCTTCCTTTTTTTCTTCTTCATTGTCTGACTCCAAGGTTCTCAACCCTGCCTGCCCATTAAAAACACCTGAGAGATTTGTAAAACTCTCCTGGGCCCCACCCCAGACCAGTTAAATCAGACATTTTGAGGGTGGGGCCCATGTAGTTGTTTAAAAAATCCTTAGGCAATTTAAATGCACAGCCAGGGTTGAGAATCATTGACTAATATTTACTCACTCGGAGACCTTTTAAAATCCAACTTTTTGAGTAAACTTTTCCTCGTGCGCTCCCACATTTATCTTTCAGTTTTCTTAAATTCCGAATGTCTCTAAGAGAGAAATACGTAACTTAGTCTTAATTATTTTCTTGTTGCATCCACGTATATGCTATCTCTGTGCAGCTAGCTTCTGAAGTCAGGATTTATGCTTTGTATAGCTTTGCCTTCCTGGGAGAGAGAACAGTGCTAGGCCTGAATTCTAACACAACCTAGGGACTAAAGGCAGTTAAATGGGTTTGCTGGAGCATCATGTTTCTTGATCCAGACTTGTCTCATACTTTCAATAGAACTTTGGTGATCAATAAATTGCTTGAAATTTTCAGTGTGTTGTAGTAACCAATTATTTTCTCAACCAGTTTCTGGTTTTTTAAAAGCTTTGACTTAAACTAGAACCTGAGTCTGATAACCACTCTGATGATGGCCTTCTCCTCCAAAGGCATAATTCAACTTACTTACCAAATGAAGATCAACAGGCTGACCTCAGTTTATGAAGGACAAGGCAAAGAGACTAAAAATTCAGATCACATTGTCCTCTCTAACCCTTAACTCATTGTCCCAGGAGAAGTAAAGGTGGTGCAAGAATTTGGGAGACGCCTATTAGCACTCACCCTGGGGCATGTGAACACCTGATTATTTTCATGACCAGATCATAGAATACCATACTGCTTATTAAAAATGCTGATTTTTTTTTTTTATTAGTCAGCATTACTGTGCTACTGAGTAGTATGAATTTGGTAACTTAGCAGTTAATGGATATGGGTTTATTAATAACTGAACAATTTTAGTGCAGTATTATAGATATTTCACCTATATAATTTGCAGGACTCTGATGTTCTGAAGTTTCTCAGTTTTAACCCACTGAGCCATCCAGGCACCCCTGAAATTTCTCAATTTTAACTTTAAGAAATAAATAACAAATAAGTGGTTTCCCAACCAGGAAAAAACGCACATGCCTTATCTGTGTTGGATGGGCAAAATGTAGACAAAATGAATATAAGGATTTGGTCAGTCTGTAGCTGATGAATGGACAATATTCAACATTTAAGGGAAAAAAGTCGTAATTGCATAATACAGTTAATTAATATTCAAAAATTGTATTTACCTAAAATTCTTGCTAAATAAATGCCAGAAATGGTGACTTTCATAAAACTCTATAGAATCTAAAAAAAAAAAAAAAAAGAAAAAAGAAAAACCTGTAGAAACTATTAAGTTCTCATGAGAACTAAAGAACTTAATCATTTTTCAAGAAGAATTTAGTGAGACATTTCTTTTTACAGTAAGGTACCTGTTTTCATCCCTAAATGTTGTTCTTAAAGTTAATTTAATCATGGTAATTGCAAATTCTTGGAAGTAGTTGATGATCATCTGCTTGGGGGAAAAAAATTTTGTATAATACTCAAACTCACATGGACATACATAGACACACACAAACACACCGGAAAAAGGGGGTTTGGTTCTTATTACAAAATCCAAATGGAGAAATGAGTACGTAATAAAAAGTCTAATTTGGCACTAATTATGCAGAACAGTTTGAAAGGAAATACTAATTTAAAGACTTTGTATTAAGCTAAATATTTAGTACCTGTTGTTTTTGTAGCCCACAAGTTGTATATACCAAAGAAAATAATGAAAACACAGAGGTTTCTACTGAGTCATTTGTTTCAGTTTTCTTGAAAGACTAACAATGGGAGGTTTTGTTCATGATTAAAACAGTTAAGCAATCTTTTTTATTAGTATTGTACTCACATGGGTTAGGTGGCAAAAATAGTTAAAAAAAAAAAAAGACGAAAACCAATTTTCTCATCCTTCTCGATCTACTAGATAATGTCATGAAGAATACTCAACACATGCTTTACATTTTTTCTTTTTTTTTAAATTATTTATTTATTTGACAGAGAGAGAGAGAGAGGTAGGTCACAGTAGGCAGAGAGGCAGGCAGAGCAAGAGGGGGAAGCAGGCTCCCCGCCGAGTGGAGAGCCCGATGCGGGGCTCGATCCCAGGACCTTGAGACCATGACCTGAGCTGAAGGCAGAGGCTTAAACCACTGAGCCACCCAGGTGCCCCCGTGCTTTACATTTTTAAGAGGATTTTAACATACACTGTTTTTTAAAAATTTTTCCTTACAGTGACCTATGAGATTTCTATTGTTTTTCCCATTTCCCTGAGATAAGGTAAATGAGACTCAGAAAGTCATAAAAACTTTCTCAAATGTCCACAATCTTTAAACTCGATAGGAATCAGTTTTATATCTTTTATGTAAATGGGTGCCTTAATAGATGGGTGAAGGTGACATGTTTTAATTTCTCTTTCACAACAACGACAACAAAAATACCATTTACTTTCGGATCAAAGCTTGGCCACTTCATTATATGATCAACACCTTTTGCTTCTGAAGAACCTTGTGATGAGCAAAGTCTTTCACCAAGACTTTCAAATACTCCTGAAATGATTAGAAAATAGTGGCTCTCTCATGAACTAGTAAGTGCTATAGTCACTTTTACATTAAAGAAGTCTAGGTGACTCTAGTAGATGAGAATAAGAATTAAGTCCATTTGTACTTAATGCCAGCTGGTCCTTTCAGTCTCAAAAGTTGGGATGAAGCCAGTAGTATTTCTACACGAAGTGGTTTCTAATAAGTGTTGGTTCCTAACATCATGGGGGTTGTAAATGCTAATAAACTTCCTACAAGGGAAGTAGAAGTGGAAAGTTTTATTTGTCAAACATTTTATCGCTGCACTTGGTTAGCATGGACCATTACCCCAGTTCCCTGAGGCACATATTCCCTGAGAGTTTAGCAGTTAATGAATATAAATAGTAGCAAGGCAGCAATTTTAAAACCATAAATAATTGTTCCTCTGAAAGTTCCTGCTAATGGAAAAAAAAAATAAATGAAAAAGAACTCTCATAGCAAAAAATCACTTAACGACCAAAGGCCAAAATTGAGGTTCAAAATCTTACTAACTTATACCATCTCAAGATACCATAAGTCAATGCAGTTAATTCACAGATGGAGCTTTACAACTGTAAGTTTTCAGTGATTGTCTTTTTTCCCCATCTATAATATTTATTCCTTATGGAATTCTCTAAAAAACAAACTACCATTAAGGTCCATCAACAGGATTATATACATCAATGATAAGTCAGTTTTGTCCAAATTGATATTTCTGTAATAATTCTTTACTGCTTTTTGAATTTAAAATATTCCCTTAAGAATACAAATTCATGGGGCATCTGGGTAGCTGAGTTGGTTGTCTGTCTGCGGTTGCCTCAGGTCGTGATCCCAGGGTTCTGGGATGGGAGCCCCTCATAGGACTCCTGCTCAGTGGGGAGTCTTCTCCCTCTGCCCCTCCCCCTGCTTGTGCTCACTCATGCTTTTTCTCTCTCAAATAAAATCTTCAGAAAAGAAAGAATACAAGTTCGTGTAGCAAATCCAACAAGAGAGAAATGAATAAAAGGAAAGCTAAATGTACTCTCTCCATCAATAAATATATATATTGGGGTGCCTGGGTGGCTCAGTGGGTTAAGCCTCTGCCTTGGGCTCAGGTCATGATCTCAGGGTCCTGGGATCGAGCCCCACATCGGGCTCTTAGTGGGGAGCATGCTTCTCCCTCTCTCTCTCTGCCTGCCTCTCTGCCTACTTGTGATCTCTCTCTTTCTCTGTCAAATAAAATCTTTAATATATATATATGTATACATACATATATATATTTACATATATATATTTACTGGTGGAACCATATTAGGGATTAACACCAAAGTATCAGATATTAAAATAGCATGTTAAATCAGGACTTTATTAAAGTTCTCATGGTTTCTAGAGAAAGGGCAGCAATCAGCTTAGCTTAATATGCAAAATCTGGCATGATAAAAATGCCAATCCATGCAGAATTTTTTAATTTGCTGATTATTCATGGACATTTACTGAGGTATGTGCACCAGATTCTACTAGTTGTTACATCACCAGAAAACAGACTTTTAAATTATGATTACCATAGAAACATGGTTAAGAAAGGCTATAATATTTTGACAAATATGTCTGCAGACTTGTAGAAATTTTTTGTTAAGATTTTATTTTAAGATTTTTAAAGATTTTTAAGAGATGGAGACAGAGACAGCACAAGCATGAGCGGTGGGGCATGGGTAGAGGGAGAAGCAGACTGCCTGGGGGGTGGGAGGGCCTCAATGCCAGGACCCTGGGATATGACCTGAGTCCAAGGCAGATGCTTAACCGAGTGAGCCACCCAGGCACCCTGAACACAAGCTAGAATTTAGTAGTTTTTATTAACCCAATCTTTCTTAAAATTTTAGAATAGTTTTAGATGTATATAACAGTTACAAAGATGTATATAAGACAAAGATAGTAAGGGAATTTCCATATATAGCATATCCAGTTTCCCCTATTAACATCTTGGATAACCGTATTACACGACAAATGTCACGACAAATTTCCTGACTGCTATAGAAGATAGATGGATTGATTCAAGAGGTGGTTAAACTGGAGGGAGAGAGGAAAGAGGGGAAGAAAATTGAGATACTAGTTTAATTTCAGAGCTACGTAATGTAAGATGTTGACGTAAGTTGGAGATGCTTTTCTTGGAGTACTTAAATTGGAATTGGGGAGGTATTTGGGACTGTAGATTGAGAAAAGTTAAATATTAGCTGATTTTAAAAAATCCTTAAAATGGGTGAAAGGGAGAGAGATACAGGCTTTCAGTTGTGGAATAAGTAAGTCACAGGAATAGAAAGTCACGGCATAAGGCATGTAGTCAATAATACTGTAATAGCGATGTAATAGGACAGTGGGAGCTACAATGGGTAAACTTGTCAAATCACTAAGTTGTACGCTTGAAACTAATGTAAAATGGTGGGATAACTGTACTCAAACAAAAAGTAAATTTTAAACAAAAGAAATTTTTTTAAGATAAAAAATATTTTAATGTGGCAAAGGAGAGCTAGAGGTGGGGTGGAGGTATTAGGGGGAAGAAACTGTGAAGGTAATGTAGCATGAACCTACGGGGTGTTAAGGGATAAGAAGAGTGAGATAATGTGGCTAGAGTATAGTGAGCATGAGAAAAGAATAACAAAGATGAGATCAGAACTGGAAGTTTGTCTAGTTTAGCAGATGCCATGTTGTATTGTTAAGACTTTCATCGTCTTTGTTTTATCACCAGATTTTGGGGATCATTACTTCTGATTATCAGATTCTTGATATCTGACACACAATCTGGCAGTAAGTTGGTAAAATATCTGTCTAATGACATAAATGCAAAAGAATACATGTTTTTTTTTCAAAACAGTTTAAAGAGGCCAAACAGTTCCAGATAGTGAAGTTTTTCTGAATGTTTAATAAATCATCAATACTCAATTAAAAAAAAAATCCTTGAGGTTACTATGTAAGTGGCTACAAAATTATAGTGCACTCCAGTATTATTGCAGAAGCCAATGGCATTTTGAAAGAAGCAATACTGTATGTAGCATTATTTGAGTCATTTCTTTCCTCATTCATTCAACTCATATACAGAACACTGAGTGCATATTAAGCAGCATTCTGGACACAGAGGATAGAGGAGTCAATAAGAGGTCGTATCTTCAGAAAATACTGTTTGTATAAAGCAACAATATGTGGGGGGAAGGAAAGTAAGAGGACCACAGAGACAGACAACAAACAAGCAAATACTTGGGATCATTTTGATGGAGTAAAATCTGAAAAAAGTTCTATAGATAATAGAACAGGGATGGGTGTAGGGAGAGGCTACTTTTTGCTAAGTGGTTTAAATGCTGATTGTAAGGTCAGAGTTTGCATTGTTCTTGCGGGTGTTTTGGCTTGTGGCTGTTGCTCTTGTCTCTTCTACCTTACTGCACTGTGGCATAAGTTCTGCTCTTTATTATAGAAATAAATTTAACTTAACCAGTCTTCTATAAGTCCTCTAAACAAAACCTAAAGTTAGACTAGTTTTCCTTGTTAGTGTATACCATATACTTAACTTTAAAATCAAAATGACCTACTACAGTACTATTGAATCTTCTGGTTATCAGTAACATTTTTATGCAGTTGCTAACTTAATCATTATTGTAATAGTCCTCTAGACTGTTTTTAGGAATCTTTCCACACTAAAGGGAAATACAAAAAATAAGTTATAAACCTCTAGAAATAATAAGGAAACAAATTCATAATACTTGATTCCAACAAAAACACTTGGTTTCAATGAAGCCTTGGCCAACTTTCCAGTTAGAAGATTGTAGAATTGAACTACGGACATCTCATTCCCTTGGTTATCCTCTCGTTCGTGAAAACTTTAGGAAAATTACAAACCATCCATCCACTGATAAGGTACTTCTGAGGTGGGCACGGCTGACTAATGACACCTGCTCACTAATTTGCTTAGCTGGCTATGGGCTGTTCTCCTGCCCCCAGGTAAACGGCACACCTAAATATTCCATTAGAAGCTCATTTTGGATTGTCATAACAAGCTTCTCTGAATCGGAAATAAACCAAATGAGGTGAAAACCTTAGTCTTTGTCATCCAAGGATGAGTCAGTGATACTTACTAGATCTGGCTACTCCCTGTTATCCACCCTTTTTTTTTTTTTTAACCTGGCAGGGATGGCCTCTTCTGGCACAAATGAGAAGCAATGCAATTAAGTTTTATTTGGCAAATACCATCCCTACTCTTTGCCAGTTACTGTGCAAGGTACAACAGTGATCACACTCAGGTCTTTGCCCTTGAGGCATATATAGTTTAGAGAAGATGGATAAGTAAAAGGGCAACTTTAAAACCTTAGGATAAGTGTAAAATGACAGGTGTGATACCGTGCACATTAAGGGGTTCTTAACTCAGCTTGGCAGGGTCACAGAGGAATTCCCCAAAGAGGTAAAAATCTAAATGAAACATTAAAGTAAGTAGAATGTTATATGCAACTAATGACTCATTGAACATTACATCAAAAACTAATGATGTACTACTATATGTTGGCTAACTGAACATAATAAAAAAAAGTAAAAAATAAAGTAAGTAGAATGTAGCTAACGTAGATCACCATCGTCCTCAATGGTGCTAAATCTGGTGGTCACTTGTCAATCTTCATCTTATCTGACCTCTCAGCAACCTTGACATAGTTGTTTATTTCTGCATCTTTGTCCAGCTTTCCTCACTAGGCTTCTAGAATACCACATTCTCCTGGCTTTCCTATCTTAGCTTACCCAATCTCCTTTTGTTCCTCAGAGGCTTTGAGGAATACTGGTGTACTCCTGGGCTCAGTCCTTGGACAATTTCTCTTTTCTCTTTACATTCAATCCCTTGATTATGCATCAAGTTCATGTTTTTATATTTTTTCTATGTACTAACGATTTCCAAATTTATATTTCCAGCCCCGAATCCAGAATTCTACTGAATAGTCTATTCAGACACTCCACTTAGATTACTAATAGACATCTCAAACAACATATTCCAACACAAACATCTAACACACCCTCCCCAAATCTGCTCTTCATGTAATCTTTCCCAATCTCCGTTAACTATAACTCCATGTTTCCAGCTACTCAGGACCAAAACCTTGATGTAATCTTTGCTCCCTCTCTTTTTCTTTCATCTCACATAAATCTGTTAACAAATCATATTGACTCTTCCTTCAAAATATGTCCAAAATGGAATCAGTCACTTATCACTAACATCTAAACCCTCGCCCAAACTACTTTCATTGCTCATCTGCATTATTTTAATAACCTTTTAATTTGCCTGCCTGTTTTTGTCCTTACTAATCTTCAGTCTGTTATCAAAAAAGAAGGCAGATTATGGTATGCCTTTGTTTAAAACCCACTCCTCTTTCCATGGCTTCCCATTTTATCAAGGGAAAAGCCAGAGGTCTAGAAGGCCTTTGTGATTTGGCCTTACTTTACCTCCCTGACCTAATCTCCATTCTAATCTCCCCTTTGCACACTCTGCCCCCGCTTTAGTGATCTCTGGGCTGGGAATTTTTTGGCAAGACTTGATTTGGATATGAATGGATAAAGGAGACATGGAATGGAGGATAATACCCAGATTTGTGGCATTGGCCCCCAGGGGTATGGTGCTGCATTCACAAGGAAGAAAGTATGAATGGAAGACATGCTTTGGAGTTGATGGGAAGAGAGATAATGAGTTTGAAAATGTTGAATTTGAGTTGCCTCTGATATATCTATGGAGATACAATAATCATTTTATATAAGAGTTTAGAGCTCAGGTGAGAGATCTGTATTATATATTTATATTTGGGAGTCCTTATACCTTAATTGAAGCCATGAAATTTGATGAAATGACTGGGGAGTGGGCATAGCAATGGAACAGTTACAAGGCCCTTATAAGGCAAGGGGTAGAGAAAGCTCATGGCACCTTCATACAGGACAAAAGAACAAAACAGGACAAAAGAAAAATGAAATATATTAAAAAAAAAACCTAGTAGAGTGAGACATACCAGTTAGGATGCTTTTAGTTGAAAATAACAGAATGTCTTACTAAATGTAGCTTCAAAAGCAGGAAGTTTTTATCTCCAAGACAAATTATCTGGAAGTAGATCGTTCAGTGGCTTGGTGAACTGCTGGTGGCCTCCAGAACCCAGACTTTTTACCCCCCTCTCCTCACTCTATTGAGTTTTGTTCTCAGGTGTATCTAGCAAATACCCTCAACCAGTCCCACTGTTTCAGAAAAGTTAACTTATTTAAGCCTCACTTAAGCATCGGGGAGTTAAAATTATTATTATCATTACTAGTTTATAGGTGGGAAAGGTCAACACAGAGAGATTAAGTAATTTGCCCAAGTCATATGACAGCATACTGAGAAGGTAGAATTCGAACATTGGATTACAGAGTTCATGCTCTCAACCATTGTATTGTACTGCCTCTCCTTACTTCTAGGATGACTATCACAGCTTTAGGCATCACTTCTCATGCAAGTTATTCAAGGGCAGAGAGGGCCTGCCAATAGCCGTCTACCAGAGTTCTCTGCCTTATTAGGCAGAACTAGGTAATGTGTCCTCTCCTAAATGAATTGCTGCTGGTAGAAAATGGGATAACTATCCTTGAATTCAGTGTCACCACATATTTGGGGAAAACCTAGGATTCTGTTAAAAAAAAAAAGTATATGTTGGAGAGGAGATGTTTATTGAGAAGAGAAGAGAACTGTTCTTTAAGGTGGAGTAGAGGGGCACCTGGGTGGCTCACTGGGTTAAGTGTCTGTCTTTGGCTCAGGACATGATCTCAAGGTCCTGGGATTGAACCCCACGTCAAGCTCCTTGCTCAGAGGGGAGCCTGCTTCTCCTTCTCCCTCTGTGGCTCCCCTTGCTTGTGCTCACACTCTCTCCCTTTCCCATTCTGTTAAATAAGTAAATAAAATCTTAAAAAATAGAAAAAAATCAAGTGGAGTAGAAAGGAGAAGAGGGTAATAGATAAATAAATGATGCTATCAAGTTGAGAGGAATTCTCTTATTAGAGATTGACTTGAGGATACCTAAATGTTGGTGGGAAGGAACTGGGATAAGGGAGGTGGAGAAGAGAGCTCCCAGTGAAGGAAGGAGAGACGGGGACCTAAGTACAAGTGAAGGACAACAATCAAGGAGTTCTTTCTTGTGTCGATATGAAGGGAAAAAAGGAAAAATACGTAGGTTTAAAAAAATGTATAATATTAGAAATTCAAAGTAGGTCCTATTTAATGATTACCCTTGCATCCAGGTGGCAGAATTCACAGTGGTGGGACCTTTCCTAGATTGTCCCAGAAGTAAGAATTGTGACAGCCTTTTAAGACCACTCATAAAATGCCCATAGCACTTACATGAGTGATCCTAGTTGAATGTAGCCCCTAAGCCTGCAGTGATTGCCTTATCACGAATAATTCTTTAGACCTATTCTTTTCAAACTTAATATAAAAATAAACTATTTTCACTTGTTTGTATTATGTGTCACATATTCCTGATTAGATTTGAATCCTCTCAAAGGAAGGATTTCTTTTTGTCCATTTCTAACATAGGACTATGTAAATAGTGCCTGGTCGGTAAATGTCAACCAATGAGTGATAGTGATAATGATGATGATGGTTTTACAGTTAAAAAAATAAGGCAGACCTTTCGGCTCAGGTCATGATCCCAGGGTTCTGGGATCGAGCCCCGCATCGGGCTCCCGGCTTGGTGGGAAGCCTGCTTCTCCCTCTCTCACTCCCCCTGCTTGTGTTCCCTCTCTCGCTGTGTCTCTCTGTCAAATAAATAAATACAATATTAAAAAAAAAAAATAAGGCAGACTTCATAATTTTTTGTGCATCATGCATGAAGGAATAGAGAAAAATTGCCCATTATTGACCCTCATATATATTTTTTTTAACAATTGTGGGGTTCCCACATAAAGGTTAGTATTTTATGAATGAATTTTACATGTGCAGTCAGTAAGCTCCTGCTGGCCAGAAGCCATAACCCCTGTGACTTAGTGATCTTCCCATTCTAGACAAAACTGGACAGTGTCAGAACTGGAGAAGGTATTCTGAAGAAGACAGGTCACCTAGGTGCAGCACATTACTTCTGAATCACCTCGGGGTGCCATCTGAATCATCGTTGACCAAAAGTCAAACTATGCCTAAGTAGAACCAACGGTCTCCAAACAACCAAGATCACGAGAGTAAAAGATGGATAAAGCATAAAGTAAAAATTCTCCCTATTGAAAACTCATCATATTAACAAAATGTCATTGGACAGTTAATTGAAACAGGCTCTAACCTAGTCTGGACATAACGTGACTTAACAATTGGAGATGAAACTTACTGTTTTCTCCCACTAACACATATGTCACTTCCAATTCTAAGGCTGGCAGGAAGCACGACATTCATACGTGCACTTACTCGTTCGCTCATGCTTGGTTGATTCAGCAGATACTTATTGAACACCAATTTTACACCAGGGACTGGGAATTCAGCCAAGTATGGATATGAGCTTTGTCTTTGAGTTCTTCACAATCCAGTCTAGTACCTCGTAGTCGTGAATGATTTCAACTGGACGGTAGCCATTTAATGAATTTTTACTTAAAAGATTCATTGCTCTCAGTTTGTACAGTTAATAAAATATTGCAAGTTTTCTGATCTTTTAGTATTTAATAAAAGGCAGCTTAAAAAAAGGCTAAAGTAGAACGCAGATTTTAAAAAAGGGTGGTACTCTTTCAATGATTGTATAATTAATCAGAAGACATTTACATTCTTTTTTTTTTTTTTAAGATTTTATTTATTTATTTGACAGAGAGAGAGCCAAGAGAGCAGAAGCAGGGGGAGCCGCAGAGGGAGAGGAAGAAGCAGGCTTCCTGCTCTGCAGGGCTTGGTCCCAGGACCCTGGGATCATGACTTGAGCTGAAGGCAGACTCTTAACCGACTGAGTCACCCAGGCATCCCACATTCTTTTTTAAAAAGAAATGTATAAGCCATTGGGAATTGTGCACATTGAGGCAAATCTCTTATATATAAAATGTCTAATAAACAGTTAAAATATGCAACAAAGAACGAATTAGAAGAATGCTTTCAGCAGAGATTAAAAATAACTGCATATTGTCTTAATATTCTAACTTATTCTGGAAGATTTTATTTTTTATGCTTTTAAATTTAAAGGAAGGTATTTCAATTGATTCATCCAAATCAAATACATTTATTTTGATGTCTTGTTTTCTAAGCGAATTAATTGAGTATTTTTATATGTCTGAAATTGAAATAACCATTTACATTTTCTGTGGTTACCAGTAAGCATAGCTAATGAGCCATGAATTAACAATCAATTAGGTGATGATGTTCCTCCTAGCTACACTCTTATTTATTTATCAGAAAGTGTAACTACTTTATATTTTTAGCTCAATCATTTGTTTCAACATGACCAAGAACAAAACATATGCAAGGCATTATGCTAATGCAATTTAAAGAGTAAGAGATGCTTTGTTTTCAACAAGCTTATAATTTAACAGAAGCAATAACGTGCAACCACACTGCCACAAAACCCAAATAGAATATACAAGAAGCCACGAAAGGGATGTGTTGTATAACACAAGTCAGCAAGAAGGGAGATCTCTACTGAGAATGAAGCAGGGATCAAAGAGCTTTAAAGAAGCTGGCCCGTGAACTTAATGAAGGGATATCCCAAATGAGGAAAGAGCATGCTGGGAAAAGACAAAGTGCTCCTGGATGGCAAGGACATAACATAAGAGAAGATTTGGAAGACATGTTTAAGCTGTAGAATTGATTATCAATACTAAGTAATAGACTTTTGAGTCTGGGCAAGAGAAAATGAATAATAATTGAAACAAAAGACTTCAAATTCAGTCAAGGAAAATAAGTAGGGTTTCATGCCAAAATCTTTCTTTATTTTTCCACTTTGTAAACAGTGTCTTGGCCTTAAAGATGCACAGCTGCATTATTGGCTAATTATAAATCCACCATCCCCTACCCCACTTTTCATTCTATAACACAGTAGGTGATTGCACAGGGACTGTCACTGATCACCCAAGAGATGCTACCAAAGGTGTGGTTGGGAGGGGCTATTATCAGTCTTCTTTTTCTTGCCAGGGATACATTCATACTAAAATTCTAAACCGCTGCAATAACTACATGATGGGACTCGTCTCCATGATGCAGTATGTGAGTCACAGCAACTCATTTCATGATCAGTGCATTTTTTACTACAAATTGAATATTTCCAACAAGAGAGGATGTTCCACACATCCTCTCTATGGATGTGTTGGAACTATGTATGGAACTATGGTTCCAACAGTACAACCATACAATGGTCTATTATGCAGCCAGTGAAAATAATGACTTAGAGTTATATAAATTGATACAGAGGGATTTTCTCAGGGTGATATGGTAACAAATCCCAATAATAACCAATTACCAAATGTTTCGTATAAGTCATTGTTTTCCATAAATTATTTAAGTCCCCAACCAAATTCTACTGGTATTACCTCATTTTATTTTATTTTATTTTTTAAGATTTTACTTATTTATTTATTTGTCAGAGAGAGAGAGAGAGAGCACAAGCAGGCAGAGTGGCAGGCAGAGGCAGAGAGAGTAGCAGGCTCCCCACTGAGCAAGGAGCCCAATGTAGGACTCAATTCCAGGACCCTGGGATCATGACCTGAGCCAAAGGCAGGTGCTTAACCAACTGAGCCACCCAGGCGTCCCTATGACCTCATTTAAAAAAATTGTTTTTTCAAGATTTTATTTATTTATTTGACAGAGAGAGAGAGAGAGATCACAAGTAGGCAGAGAGGCAGGCAGAGAGAGAGGGGGAAGCAGGCTCCCCGCTGAGCAGAGAGCCCGATGCGGGGCTCGATCCCAGGACCCTGGGATCATGACCCAAGCCGAAGGCAGAGGCTTTAACCCACTGAGCCACCCAGGCGCCCCATATGACCTCATTTTAAATTAAGAAATGGAGGCACAGAAAGATGAAGAAATTTGCTCAGAGATGCACATGTAGTAAGTGGCAGAACCAGGATCTGCACACAGGCAGTCTGCCTCAAGATTCCAACCGCTTAACCACTACCTGCTTAACTATACTTCTGTCTGAGCCAAAGTTGGATTTGCTAAAATCTCTATGTGGCTTGTTACCACATTTTGTTTATTTATTACCAAATACCACAACTACAGCATTAAACCTCAGCAATCAAATATCTACTTGCAAAGTGCCACGAGTTGTTAGTACTGGGAATATAAAGTGTCTGGTTTACTTTTTTTTTTCCACTTAGCACAATTTTTGGTACAGCTGTAGAGAGTCATAATGTAACTGAAATTTGAGACAAGAGGGTTTCAAATGGTGTGGAGTTAAAGAAATAGCATTTCATTTTTCCCTATTTGTCCCAGTTTTGCTTTATATATTGTTATCTCTTTTGCTCTACCCCATTAGCTGAAATCTAGCAGGTACGACAATGTCTCTATTTTTTTATAACTATAAAGTTCATTTCTACTATCTAAAATAGTTTTGTTTTCACAATTACCATGTCCAGAATTAAATGACAACAGCATTTAAAGTTTGAACTTCTTCCTTCCCTAACTTCTGCCTGGCCTCAGGTTAAGAGCTTGCCAGAAAGTAGGAAAGGAAAAGGGAAGAGGGGGCTGGTTCCCTTCCTTGCTATTTCTCTACCTGGTGTTTCTAGTTATCTTTGTGCTACTGATTTTTGACTTACTTGCACTATGCTCAGAGAATATTCTCTAATTTTAATCCTGAAAATTTGTTCAATGGCCCCGGATACAGTCAATTTTTGCAAATGTTCTTTCTATACTAGAAAAAAATATATATTCTACAACTGTTAGGTACTGTGTTCTACCTATGTCAATTAGTTTGAGTTTCTTAATCATACTGTTCAAAGCTTTGATATAATTTCTGCAGTTTAGTCTGTTTCTTCTTTTGGTTATTAATACAGGTGTGTTAACATCTCTTACTATAATTGTATATTTGCCTACTTCTCCTTATGCCCCCATACATTTTTGCTTTATACATTTTATTTTTTTAAATTAATTTGTTTATTTTACAGAGAGCACACACTTGTGGGAGGGGTAGAGGGGGGAGGGAGAGAAGCAGACTCACCACCAAGGGTGGAACATGGCATCACAAGTCGGGACTCAGTCTCAGGACCCCAAGATCACGCCTGAGCGGAAATCAAGAGTTGGTTCCTTAATGGACTGAGCCACCCAGGTGCTCCAATTGCTTTATACATTTTAAAATGATGTTGAGGTGCATTCAAACTTAAGAGTTGTATCTCCCTCATGAATGGAGACTTACATCATGATGAATTGATCCTCTTCAACTATGGCAAACTTTTGCCTTAGAGTCTGCTTAATTACTACTATAGCTATCATGACCTTTTTTGCTGTTTGTAGTTTATCTTTATTTCATCCTTTTACTTCCAATATTTCTGTATCTTCGTGTTTGTATTTTTATCGTGTTTGTATTGTGCGTAGTATATGGTTAGGTTTTGTATTATTATCCATATTGTATTTGTATTATTATCCAGTCTGACATGCAGTCTTTTAATTGGATATGCATTTAGTGTAATTACTGATATACATGTGTTACATCTGCCTTTTTTAAAAAATTAGTTTTTTTTAAAGATTTTATTTATTTACTTGACAGAGAGAGAGAGAGAGAGAGAGATCACAAGTAGGCAGAGAGGCAGGCAGAGAGAGAGGAGGAAGCAGTCTCCCCACCGAGCAGAGAGCCCGACGAGGGGCTCGATCCCACGACCCTGAGATCATGACCTGAGCCCAAGGCAGAGGCTTAACCGACTGAGCCACCCAGGTGCCCCTTAAAAAAATTAGTTTTATACTTGCCCAGTCTCTTTTATGTTTTTTCTCTTTTCATGTCTTCTTTTACAATAAATTTTTAAAAATTATTAATTTTCTTTCCCGACTACCAGCTTGGCATTACACACTTTTATTATTGTTTCAAGGGCAAATCTAGAGTTAGCCTTGTATCATTAAAGATCAATGTATGTCTGGATCCTTCACTCCGTTTGTTCCCCTCCTAACTTGTATGCCACTGTTGTTGTATTTTAACTTATATGTTATACATTATCAACCATTGTTTGTTGTTGTCATGCTGTTTCATGCAGTCATTTTCTATTTAGATTTACCCCACATTTATCTTTTTCTTTGCTTTAATTTTGCCTACACCTCTGTCTTCAGAGCTGGGATAATCCTCCTTCTGACAAGAAATCTCTTCTAGGGGCACCTGGGTGGCTCAGTGGGTTAAAGCCTCTGCCTTCAACTTGGTTCATGATCCCAGGATCCTAGGATGGAGCCCCACATCTGGCTCTCTGCTCCTCGGAAAGCCTGCTTTCTCCTCTCTCTCTGCCTGCTTGTGATCTCTGTCTGTCAAATAAATAAATAAAATCTTTAAAAAAAAAAAAAAGAAATCTCTTCTACCCTATTGTCAAAAGGACATTCTGTTTTTATCAAAAGCTTCATGGGTTTAACCCATGTGTGGGATGTGTGGTGTGAGGTTCCATAAGGGTATTCAGTTGCTCTAGTATCATTTATTGGATTTTGTTGGCACTTTTGTAAAAAAGTCAGTGACAGCATATGCCCATTTCTGGATTGTGCTTTGCTTCCTCGATCTATTTTTCCGTGTAGAAACCCAAACTAATCACTTTATAGTTAAGTCTGAAAATATGGTAGTATTAGTTCTCAACTTTGTTTTTCTTCAAGCTTGTTTTGCTTATTCTTCTTGTATTTCCATATAAATTTTGGAATCTGCTTGAAATATCTACTGAAAAATTCTGCTGGCATATATATCAATATATCTTCTATGTCTCTATCTAGCTATCTAGATCTAGCTCTTCCTGAGAGACTGTCCAAATCTATCTTTCATCTTCTTATCCTCTCAGCCTGCTCCTCAGGAATTGGAAGATAACCTCTTAAGAAAAGGGCAGCCCCAAATGCTGGGCTTATCTCTATGTGCTTTCTTCTTCTCCCAAAGATTGGCCCTATACATCTACAATGCCTCGTCAGCTTTCTCGTGTTACTAAGCAGATCATTTAACAGTATTTTCACCATGCTTTCTTGTCAGTGAGAAGATTGATTTGGTTTCCTAGTTCCACCCTTGCTAGAAGTGGAAATCTCAACTCGGATTTTCATTTTCTGTCGTCCATTCACTAGGCTGTCTCTGAGTGTTCCAGGATTGAAGAAGGGATGGACAGATAGCAGAAATAACAGGTAGTAAATGTCTCAGTAGACTGACACCAATATAACTGGATATTGGTTTCTTCTGCCTCATGCCAGAGTTAGAAACAGTCTCTTTTCCTCTTGAGCAGTGCAGTGGGACTTGCATCTTGATTATGGCAACACTCTTCAGCTAATAATGTATAATCCCTTTCTGCATCCAAAAGATTACTTTGAGATTTTTCTGCTGAGGTTGCCTGGCTCCTTATAAGAAGGCTTCTGTGGGGGAGATCCTTTCCAGAACAATTCCGGGATAAAATTCTTACTTCACATTCCACATCGGATCCTTAAAAAAAAAACATTACTCTTTGACATTTTCAGGATGATGCCTTCCAAACACCCCTCGGCTCCTTCGCCTGGAAGATTTTAGCAAGTTTCTGTCCTACGAACTTCCTTTTTTTCATCAGTGAATCAAATGTAAGTCTCTGTGGCCCTTTACCCAAGGGATCCACAGAAAGCTCTTCAGATGATCGTCACAAATTCCCTTTTACGGTGCTTAAAGTGAGGGGAAAGAACCTCCTTTTATCCCTTGGCGTGGGTGGGCCTCATAGCACAATAGTTATCCTCAGAGAAACCCTCAATTTCTGGCAACTCCAAGCCACTTCACTTTTTACCATTTGTATCCGAATTGGGGTGAGGAGCTCAGAATTAGCAAAACGACTTGATGCTATCTTCTTTGAAGTCCGGCAAAAGAAGTCAACTTCTCGTTTTGGAATTCAGGATTAGTTGACTCCGATTGCTTCAAGTCTTAGCCCAAATGTAGACATATTAAGTCCTAATTTAACATACGAGGGGAATTAACATTTATAGATTACTACTGAAAATGTACTGTATGCCAGTTCTTATTCTAGGTACTTCATACATATTTTCTGATATATTGCTTAGAGCTTTGTGAAGCTACACTAATGGTTGGTTGAAAATTCATATTAGGTTAGTATTTCTATCTTAAAGTTGGATAAAAAAATTAAGAAATAAATCTGGAAGGAATGTAAAATTAAGAAACAAGGTAAACTAAGAAAATGTGTTTTATATATTTGACTTAGAAATAGCACATATTTTGAGACTTCTTCAAACTTTCCTTAAGCCAAGAGTGAATTTTCTGCCTACGGTCTGGTCTAGTCTGTTGCATAATGGGCAATTCGAGTAAATAGTATTTGTCTTTATTTCCTGTGTTCATGCAATCATGGTGCTCCATTCTATTTACTTTTCATTTCCATTCCCATGAATTCATTGGTTTGATTGCTCATTACCACATTCTGCAACCACTCCTTGGTTAATTCCATAGTTCCAGTATCATCTTCATTCAGTTGTCCCTGAACACTGCTACACGACTAATCTTTGCAACACACTGTTTTCATCATACCACTCTTTAATCTAAAAAAATGTACCAAGATACCCTACTATTATGTATATCTCCTGAGAGAAGTAACTAAGTACAAATCCATTAATTCTTTTCTTTTTAAGATTTTATATATATGGGCATATATATATATGGCATATAGATATAGATAATAAATATAGATATAGATATATGTGCCTGGGTGGCTCAGTTGGTTAAGTATCTGCTTTCAGCTCTGGTCATGATCCCAGAGTCCTGGAATTGAGCCCTGTATCTGGAATTGAGCCCTGCTCTGCAGGGAGCCTACTTCTCCTCTTCCCTCTGCCTACTGCTTCCTTCCCTTCCTGTGTGCTCCCTCTCTCTCTCTCTGTCAAATAAATAAAATCAATTAAAAAATATTTTATTTATTTATTTGAGAGAGAGGGAGGAAGAAAAGAGCACAAGTTGGGGGAGAGGAGAAGGAGAAGCAGACTCCGAACTAAGCAGGGAGCCTTCTGCCAGGCTTGATCCCAGGTCTCTGAGATCATGACCCAAGCCAAAAACAGGGGCTCAACCAACCAAGCCACCCAGGTGCCCCAAATTCACTAATTCTTGACTAGCTATTTGTGTAAGTGAATGATATCACAGCTAGAAAATGCAAGAACAGTATAATAAAGAGCAACAAAATGTATTTTATTCCTTATTTTTAGCTCAAGGCTTGGGTCCCAGTCTCAATCTCATTCTGCTCTAATGTAGTTTTGTTCCATTTAGCCTGGGCTACCTCAAATCTAATCAGTATTTCTCTTGGGCTCTACTAGTCCCTTCCTAGTTTTGCAAAAACAGAAATGTTCATTCTGAATCAGAACCTACCCATAGGCTGCCTACAATTCCCAAGAATTACATGACACAGAAGCATAAGAGAAAGATTTCGGGAATTTTCTTTACAATTCCTTTAATACCCCCACCAAAAATTCTAGACTTAGCAGAGGCTTATGCTTCTCTAAGCATCCCCTGAAGGTCAGAGCATTCATGAATACTTACTATCTACCATAACAAATTCACAATTTTCTTTGTACTTACAGCAGACCATGCTCAACCCAGCATCATTTGCTTGTAACTGAGTAATAGAAATACAAGCAGAGTGCAGAAGAAAAGGATTCATAAATATCTAGGAAATAGTTTTATTCATTGGTTCGCTATCCATTCATTCATTCAATAAATATATTGGGCTGGAGCATGACTTTTACCTTTCAATTTTAGCAGAATTGTTTTTATAATAGGTATACATTATAGGGCCTAGTAGAAATAAAGGGCGCGTTGGGTACGTATCTGGAAAAAGAGTGTACTGAAGAAAATCCTCTTCAGACAATAAAGACTCCATGTGCCTAATTCACTAATTTATTCATTCATTCATTCAATATTTTGGGAGCTTACTTTGCATGTCAGGGCACATCTGGTACAGTGAACAGCATAATGTATCTGCCCTCCTGAGGTTAACCATCCAGTGACAGCTGACAGGTCAGGTGACAAGAAGGAAGCCACATAATAGAATGGCAGAAGAGAAACAAGAGACCAGAAAGCAAAAGGAAACAGGTATTTCAGAAGAATGTGACATTTGAAGTTGAAGGATGAACACTGAAGTTCATCCTTTAAAGGATGAATAGATTGGGATTAGTTGGGAGTAGGGGAAAGGGCACTGAGTGATGTCATATAAATGCATCATGGATGTATCATAGACCAGTAACAAACTGGAAATTTACATTTTGATTCCAGTAAGATTTTCATTACAGAATTTTTTTTAACTTTAGAGAAAAATTAGGAAAGAAAAATCCCTCAAATGCCTGGCCAATGGCCCCTAAATAAAAATGATCTGAAACAGAGTAGAAAGCCAGAAAAGGGATACTGAGAAGGAATGGGGTACATTAACAATAAAATTCTCTTATTTAAATAATGATTGGGGACATCTTTGATTACTGCAATGATATTGTACTTAGCTTTAAAAAAAATCCCAGTTCGATCTATACAATAAACAAGCTTCCTTCTACCAGCACAACCTTGATGATAAGCCAGTTCCTTGCATTTGTAGAGATTTTAAAGGTCACAGGAATCTTACCTTGCAGAGAGAAGTTAAATAAATAAAATTACACAGGACTTAGTGGCAGGGGCAAAGAAGTGAGATTCAGTGCTGCATCTACCATACCAGACTGAAAAATCAAAATGTCGCAGGAGGGAAAGATTATGTAGAGCTTCATTAAAACCATTTTCTTTCCACAGTCACTGTGTAAAGTGAAGCTTTAAATTTTCCCTCCACTATTTATAATGAAAGAACTGCTGGAGCATGTTGGTAGCAATAAATCTTTGAGATCATTAAAAGTACACACTTTCATTAATCAAATAATTTAAAAAAAAAAGGGTCTCTGCGGATGTGGAATTTTCCACCTTCCAAGTTCCTACCATGATCAAATAAGAATGGAAAAACATGGGTTCATTAAGAAATTCTTCATAGAGACAAAGAATGCATTCTCATTCAGAATTTGTAAAGTTGGGCTTCTCTCATTTGAAGTTAATTTTTGTTAATAATAATTCAACAAAGATTTATTGAGCACTCAATATGTGTAAGGACTATATCAAATGCTAAGGATAAAGCAGTGAAAACAAACGTAAAACACACCTATATCTCGTTTTTGTGACAAAAACAGTCTCATGAATAATGTCTCAGTAACAGGATGTTTTCAAAACTGTTTCAAGCATAAGACTTTGTTGTCTTTCAATGTTGCAGTTATTTTTTTAAACAAAATTAGAGAAATGGGTTCTCTTTGCCTTCAAGACAGTGACTTAAATTTTTGACAATCTGATGGATATAAATGGTATTAGCTTTGGGTTTATAATTTGCATATACCTATTAAGAAGTGGAGATTTTCATGTATTTATTAAGCGTTTGTATTTTTTCTGTGAAATGTCTGTCCATATGTTTATTGAGCTGTTAATCTTTTTCTTTTGAAGATTTAGAAATTCTTTGTATATTATTGATAGTAATCCTTAGTTATCACTTATATTCTTGCATATAATAAAAAAGGCTGTAAGGCTTTATTTAGCCCGTGTCCCTTAGTAGATCCATTCTCACCAAAATGTTACCTAAGCTTCTCTTACCTTTACATGCTCAAATCAGGCTTTCCCCCACTCCCTAAATTTCTTGTCATGAATTTGTCACCTACCATGAAAGGACATTCATCCTAGAGATCCTAGTAATATTTCTTTTCTTTTCTCTTCTTTTCTTTTCTTTTTTTCTTTCTTTCTTTTTTTTTTCTTTCTTTCTTTCTCTTTCGTTTTTTTTTTTAAGATTTATTTATTTGAGAGAGAGAGAGAGAGCATGTGAGTACAAGTGCACAGAGGGAGGGCAGAAGGAAGGGCAGTGAGAGGGAGAGAATCTTAAGCAGACTCCCCACTGAGCGTGAAGTCCGATCTAGGGCTACATCACAGGACCCCGAGTGCATGACTTGAGCTGAAGCCAAGAGTTGACACTTAACCATCTGAGCCACCTAGGCACCCCACCTAATAGTATTTCATATGTATCATTACATTAATATATCCCCAGTACTTAGAGGAGTGTCTGATACACTGTGGTTACTTAATAGCTGAGATGAATGAACAAATGAATGGCAATAATCCTCCAGGATCTACATCTCCCAATATAGGGGCTACTTTATTATTCTTTCATACAATAAATATATGCTTGATATTTACTTGTAATAAATAATTCAGAGACTTTAAATGTTAACTTAAAAACATATTCAAAGTCTTGTCGAGGAAATAATACATTAGAAATTACTATTAGAAGTAATTAGAATGATAGTAGGATGGAATCATTTATTAGATGATCTACTTCTTCCCGTAAGGGACCAAATGCAGTTCTCAGAAAAAGACAAAAACAAAGCAACCTAGAATAAAAGTGTAAAATTTAAATATAAATTAAAGAATCAGGACCAAGTGAATGTGAATTGAATTAGTGCATCAAAATCAGAAACCCAAATATGTAATTCATACATAGGTCATATGTAGGTTCTGTTTCAGATTTTACTTTAAAGCTACTGGCAAACAGAAAATGATATAGCATACATTTTAGGCCTTTTGCATTAAATGGAGAAAACATAATAGCGTTTTATTTTATTTTACCTTATTTTTTAAAGATTTCATTTATTTATTTGTCAGAGAGAAAGAGAGAGCACGGGCAGGCAGAGTGGCAGGCAGAGGCAGAGGGAGAAGCAGGCTCCCTCCTGAGGAACGAGCTAGATGTAGGACTCGATCCCTGGATGTTGGGATCTGGACCTGAGCTGAAGGCAGCCACTTAACCAACTGAGCCACTCAAGCATCCCAACATATTAGCATTTTAAACAGTGGTTTCCTAGAACTTAGTTCTGAATAAATTTCTCAAATGGCACTTTATGTTGGAGCAAGAATGTCCTAGCAAATGGCCTCTGGATGGCCCTTCAGAATGCAGCACAAGAGTTGTGTAGAGTGCTTTCCTGTGTAGGTCCTAGGCATGTACCAAGGGTTTGGGGAGAACTGGGGAGACCCTAACCCATACTGTCAACCTCTGTCCAGGAAATAGAGAGGTGAGAGGAATTCCAAAAAGAGGAATGGATTCAAATAGAAGAAAAATAAGGGGTAGATCAAGTGTCAAAACCATCTCTATGGACTGAAGATACGTTATGGCACAAGCTCATTTCTGATAGCGGGAAAACAGAACATATGTTAAGCACAGGTGAAAGTAAGAATCAGGGTTGTGTGGAACTTGGAGGTTAAGGAAATGATGTGCAAGTTACTGTAGCAAGTGACCAGGGCAGAGACTTGTTGCATCAGGTTTTCTTTTAAAGTCTATATTTCATGTACTGGCCTACACAGGTCTTACAGACGAAGGCTTTCGGGTGCCTGGGTGGCTCAGTGGGTTGAGCCTCTGCCTTCAGCTCAGGTCATGATCCCAGGGTCATGATCCCAGAGGTCTCTGCCTATCTCTCTGCCTACTTGTTATCTCTCTCTCTGTCAAATAAATACATAAGAAAAATCTTAAAAAAGACAAAGGCTTTCAAATATGCAACTTGCAGGTTTATCCCATTCTCTGCTCCTCGGGACTAAGCTGACGAGGTCACATAGTAGTGCTGGAGAAAAGAGGACGGGTATTTCCATTCATTGATTCTACTAGGCACCAGACGTTTTTCGTATATTACGACATTTAAGACTCAGAACATTTCTGTAAAATATAATCTCCATTTTGCAAAAAAGGAGCTATAAATTAATAGTTATTTATCTAAGATTACTGTGAAGAATTCAAATGAGTAAAGTAAGGCTAAAAAGGTAAGCTGCTTGTCTGAGGGACCAGCTTGTGGTAGGGTGGAGCCAAAGCGCAAAATCAGTTGTTACCATATTAAACAAGTACAGTACCTAGTTGGATTTTGCATCAATCCATTTTTTTCTCCAAGATTTTATTTATTTATTTTTGTGAGAGAGAAAAAGAGTGCCTGCGGGTACACAAGCAGTGGGGAGGGACAGGGGGAGGAGCAGCCTCCCCACTGAGCAGGGAGCCTGACACCAGGCTCGACTCCAAGACCCTGAGATCATGACCTGAGATCATGACCTGAGCTGAAGGCAGACGCTTAACCCAATGAGCCTCCCAGGTGCCCACATCAGTCCATTCTTAATGGTAATCTATACCTGATCTTGTGCCGAGCGTCCTATAACTAAACTTTTACTTTGGACCAGAATCTGCTTTCTAATAATGAAAACATTATCCTAGGACCTCCCCATCCTAGGCCTAAGTCTCTACATTCTTCTTGTTAACCTTGTACCCTACTCAGAGTGCTGTGATCCTGAGAAGTTGCCCACTAAGTGAATTAAAGCCTCACTTCGGCTTTCTGATTTTCCTGCACTAAAAAATCGCTAGTTAGAAGTTAGACACCAGATTAGTGCATTTGATACATATTATGAGAGACTAAATACTTTATAGTCAGTCATAATTTCTTTTAATATAAAATTAAGCTATAACAAGAAAAAATATCCATATTCAGCTTTACTATTCAGTATTATGAGGTCATATCCTTCAACAATGATCTATCAGCATTTTAGTATATGAAGAAAATTTTCTTTTTCCCTTTATCGGCCTTTTCCTCTCTGTTTCATCATTTCTGATTAACTGTACTTTTACATATAATTTTATCTTGAGAGTAATGTCCCATTAGAACGATCATACTTGAAGGAAAATCCCAGCTGGTTTGATACATTCTGCTCTCTAAAGAGAACTTGCAATAGATCACAGGAAATTGACGCCTACCAGCTGAGTCAGATGAATATTAAGGATCATCTTGTCAAGTTTCTCAAAAGGTTTCGATCATTCTAAATTTTTAAAAAAGCTGTTAGATTCTTAGGGATGGTGGTAATTGATCTGAAAACAGCGTTTGTTGCAGAGGGCTCAAAAGTTTGAATCTCTGTTGCTTATACACATCAATTAAAAAAATATAGTACTAGTTTAACACAGAGACAAGAATTTATACACTTTAAGTAGTAAACACAGCTTGAGGTTACCAGATGATTTCACTCCTGAAACCTTCAAGAAGCCTCTGAAAAAGCTAAACCACCTGATGGCCAACCTCTAGCAAGTCACAAAAGGTGGCGAACTTTAGCCAAGGGGTTGCTTCTCTCTTTCCTTATAAACTTAGTACTAAATTATTGCCATTGATAATGTAAAATGTGTAGTTACATGCCCTCTGTTCAGTTAACTTCCTTCCTCATTCTTTATCTAGAAAGGAAGTGCTTCGGTTTATCTCAGGGGCAGAACTAACATTCCCAGAAAACAAGCATCCCTATCATTTACTAGTTTCATACACAGCAGGAATTCTGCTAACTTTTCCAGTTTAAGAAAGACCCTTGGACACCCATAAGTGTCCTTATAAACCTTAAGTTTGTATTTAGCTTTCTGAAAATAAATGCTAGATGATGATTTGTAAAAATGTATTTAAAGGCTCATTTAACCAGCCTATTTCTAAAGTCCTAGGAAATGTTTTCTGATGAGGAAACTAAAAAAATGCAAAACTGCCAGCAATTAATTAAAACACACACATATACATGTGCACTCTCTCTCTCACACACGCACACACTTCTTATATTAGAATAATGCCTGAATAAGTGAAAATGTAAATAAGGAGCCATATTGCTTTGCATGTATAGTTTATCTTAATGGTAATTCTTTAGTCTTTAATTCCCAAGCTAATGGAAGGGAGCCATGTGTATATTTTGCAAAATTTACAAATCCATATAATATACCTTATGTTTATGTGTCATTTTGAATTACATTCTCTCATGATCACAATAAACTTCATGAGAAATTTTGTAATCTCATATATTATCTATGTTTAAACTGTGAAAGCTAAGACTTAGACAATTTAATAGATTTGCCTACAGCCACAAAGCTAGAGTGTCAGGAGTGAGACTCATTCCTGGTCTTTTGCCCAAAGTCTGGCACTACTTATTTCCTAAAGGCTGCCTCATGTTCCCAGAAAATAGCAGTTTCTCAGACATCATCCTAGAACCTACACGTGGTACAGAATTTGAGCAAGTTACCAAGAATATATTTTTTTGTTGGTTGGTTTGTTTGTGTTTAAAGATTTTGCTTACTTGAGAGACAGGGAGAGAGAGAGGGAGAGGGAGCATGAGCAGGAGCAGAGGAAGAGGGAGAAGCAGACTCTCCCATGAGCAGGGACCAGATGTGGGGCTCGATCCCAGCACCCTGGGATCATGACCTGAGCTGAAGGCAAATGATTAACCTACTAAGCCACCCAGGTGCCTCAAGAATATGTTTTTAAATGAGTGAGAGAGGAGGGGCGCCTGGGTGGCTCAGCCAATTGAGTTTCTGCTTTCGGCTTAGGTCCCAGGATCCTGGAATTGAGCCCCACATGGGGCTCCCTGCTCAGCAGATAGTATGCTTCTCCCTCTCCCACTTCCCCTGCTTATGTTTCCTCTCTTGCTGTGTCTCTCTCTGTCAAATAAATAAATAAAATAATAAAATCTTTTTTAAAAAATGAGTGAGAGCTGAGATGCTACAGAGCATAGCAAAGAAAATGAGTTTTGGACTTTGTCAATGCTTGATGTGCATCCTATCTCCTAGACTTGATAGCTCTGGGACCTTGGGCAAATTCTTCAACTTTCCTGTATCACAGAAATTTCATGGAATTATTGTGAGTAGTAAAGGTCAAGTACCAGGTTCATCACTTACTAAATGGCAGTTAAACAAAGAGCTAACTACTCCAGCAGAGGTGGAAAAGCCCAGCTCCTCATCAGAATGCGCTATAGAGCTTTGGAAGCCCTGGGCCCCATCCCAAATCTGAATCTCCACAGAAAGAGCCTGGGATTCTGTCCTTTTACAAGACTGCTTAGGTCACTATGATGAACAGCCAGATATCGAAATCCTTGATTAACTCATAGAATATAAACATGTCTTTTTATTCTTGTTTTGCCATTGAAATGATGATAGAATATAGAGAATTAAATGACTCCTATAAGACAGAAACCAGGCCAAGCCCTTTGCAGCAACTTATCACAGGAACACAATGAGATAGAAATTACTTTTCCCAAATTAAAGAAAACCGACACTTGGGGAATTCATAACTAATGGAGTCAAAACTAGAACTTAAGTCTGTCTACATATTTTCATTCCACATATCATGTTTCTACATATCCATGTTGGCTATACTTCTAACATATGTTGTCACTGAAACTGCTCTCAGAAGTTAATGTGATTATAACAATGACGTACTTCTGAACCATAAAATTGTTGATTCTGATTAATGCCACATGAGGTGAATAGAGTGGAAATATACAGTATTGTGTAAATCATTAGATTTTCTTTTTAAGGACCATGGTTGTTTACTTATTTCTCAAGACTGGGCTTCTGAATATGGATAGATCATTGCCTGAAGTGAATCATCTCTTCTAGTGATATTTAGCATGGATGTAATTTTCAAGTAGAAGCTTCAAAACTTAACCCTTTTCAACAAAACTGTATCTTACAGGCAGAGACAGCTGACCTACACAGTCACAAAATGTGTAGTAATTTACATAATTCATGTTGCGGAGTAGCCACCATTTTTGTAGAAAGTATGACTTTTACAATAAGATATTTCTGATGATAAATTTGAAGATGATAGTTTAATGTCTACATGCATAGAACTCTCTTATCTAGAATAGCATAGTCATTTATCATTCATTCAATTATTCATGTCATCATTAGATGGAGTATACATATTATATTAAGAATATAATGATGAATAAAACCATCAAGGTCCTCCCTGTGAAGCTTACAGTCTAGGTGAAGAGATGGTTCTTACTCAAATAATCATACAAAAAAGTGTTAAAATGCAACTTTGTAGTACCATAAAGAAAAGGTATACAGTACCATGAAGGGTATGATGGTTAATTTTATGTGTCAACTTGACTGGGGCACAGGATGCTCAGATATCCAATGAAACACAGTTTCTGGATATGATATGAAGGTGTTCTGGAAGAGAC
Source organism: Enhydra lutris kenyoni (assembly GCF_002288905.1). Taxonomy (NCBI): domain Eukaryota; kingdom Metazoa; phylum Chordata; class Mammalia; order Carnivora; family Mustelidae; genus Enhydra; species Enhydra lutris. The sequence continues at coordinate 22,364,043 of NW_019154108.1, read as the reverse complement.
TGGCATTTGAACTGGTGCATGGAGTGAAGCAGATGGCCCTCCGCAGCGTGGGGGCGTTTAATCCATGAGGACCTGTGTGTCCTATTGGTTTTGTTTTCTTGGAGAATGCCACCTACCATAAGGGGTTATAATTGGAAGATTTTATGAGAAAGTGATACTAACAGGTCTAAAGGATGACTAAAATTCATCATGTAAAGAAGGGTAAGAACAATACGTCAGGCAAAAAGAAGAGTCTGTGTAAATGCTCATTTCTAACTAAGAACTAGAAGGGGAGTGTGAGTAACGGAGAGGAAGCAGAGGTGGGAGGTAGCTGAGACCAAGTTATACTAACCTTGTAAGCTATTTGAAGAGTTCTTTCTTCATCCTAAGAGCATCTATTAACATTGAAGAGTTTTAAGGCGATGAACTGTTAAACTTGTATTTGAATAAAATCACTTTGTAGGCACCTGAGTGGCTCAGTGGGTTAAGCCTCTGCCTTGCGCTCCTGTCATGATCTCAGGGTCCTGGGATTGAGCCCCACGTTGGGCTCTCTGCTCAGCGGGGAGCCTGCTTCCCCCCACCCCCAACCCTGCCTGCCTCTGCCTACTTGTGGTCTCTGTCTGTCAAATAAATAAATAAAATCTTAAAAAAAAAAAGAAAAGAAAAAGAAAAAAATCACTCTGGCTGCGGAAGGGAACATAAAAGAGACAAAAGGAAGGTGTAAGTGAGAAGAAATTATGCCTTGAACCCGAATAGTGGTGGTGGATTTGGAACAAAAGTTACACAAACACAAAACCTATTTTAGGAAGTCAAATCATAAAAGAAGGTTTTTCTAGCTAGATGCATCATACTATAATTCACTCAAAAGGGGAACAAAGACAGGCAGATTTGATAATAAGGAGGGGGAGGGGGGCTTAAAGTTTGGGTCCTATTTGGGATACACCAAGTTGGAGGTGGCATCATAACATTTGAGGGAAATAAGGAGGCCTTCAGATATTCAAGTTCGGAGCTCAGAGAAGTCTGATTCAAAGATGTAAATATTTGAGCCATTTGTAAATAATTGAGCAAACAAAGAAGGGGGAAGGGAGGGTGTAGGATCAAGTTTGGAGGAAGTACAAATTAGGGCAAGGGGGGATGAATTTAAAAAGATGAATGACGAAGGAGCAAGTAAAATACTAAAAGGGTGGCAACAACCCCAGGAAAATATGCTTTAGCCAAATCAGAAGAGATCCCAAATCGTGAGGGGGGAGAAAGGGGATAAAAAGAGGTTCAGAAAGAAGAAAAAAGAAAGAAAGAAAGAAAGAAACAATTAAAAAAAGAAAACCAATAAAGAAAAAATATAAAAAGGAAAATATATATATATGTATATTAGATAAACTAGTTAAAAAACGTTAAAAAAGAAAAGAGTAAAAGTTAAAAAAATTTAGCAGAAGAAGAAAAATAAATTGAAAAAGAAAAAAAATTAAATTAACTGCAAGGCTAAAGGCTAATCATGGGGAGAAAGCCATGAGTTCCGTGCTTTGCTTTCTCCTCCTTTGGAATTCCGCTGCTCTCCTTGGTATTGAAACTGCACTCCTTGGTAGGTGAACTTGGTCCTGGCTGGGCTTCTTGTTGATCTTCTGGGGGAGGGGCCTGTTGTAGTGATTCTCAAGTGTCTTTGCCCCAGGCGGAGTTGCACCGCCCTTACCTAGATGTCCATCAACAGACGAATGGATAAAGAAGATGTGGTATATATACACAATGGAATACTATGCAGCCATCAAAAGAAATGAAATCTTGCCATTTGCGACGACGTGGATGGAACTAGAGGGTATCATGCTTAGCGAAATAAGTCAATCGGAGAAAGACAACTATCATATGATCTCCCTGATATGAGGGAGAGGAGATGCAACATGGGGGGTTAAGGGGGTAGGAGAAGAGTAAATGAAACAAGATGGGATTGGGAGGGAGACAAACCGTAAGTGACTCTTAATCTCACAAAACAAACTGAGGGTTAATGGGGGGAGGGGAGTTGGGGGGGTGGGATTATGGACATTGGGGAGGGTATGTGCTATGGTGAGTGCTGTGAAGTGTGTAAACCTGGCGATTCACAGACCTGTACCCCTGGGGATAAAAATATATTATATGTTTATAAAAAATAAAATTAAAAATCAAAAAAAAAATAAAAAGATGAATGAGGAGGAACAAAGAAAGAGGAGAAAAGCTACGAGACTTGTTTAAAAAGGGCATTTTGAAAGAGTAAAATATTGGGATTCCTGGGTGGCTCAGTCGGTTAAATGTCCAACTCTTGATTTTGGCTCAGGTCATGATCTCGGGGCCCTGAGATCAAGCCCATGTCAGACTCTGCGCTCAAGGGGGAGCCTGCTTGAGATTTTCTCTCTCCCTCTCTCTCCATCTCCCTCTGCTCCTCCCCTTTGCCCTCTCCCCCACAGTACTCGCTCTCTCTCTCTAATAAATAAGTAAATCTTCAAAAAAATAATAAAAGAGAAAAAGTCAACAGCAACTTGTATTGCTGAGAGATTGAGTATCATGAGGTCTCAAAAATGTGCAAACCTGTTATACTGTTTTACACCATCTTGCATAATGTATGCCTCTTTTATTACTTTAAATATGTATATCCATATATTTAATCTCCAAAATGTTTTATGGCTAACGAGGTATGTGAAATTTTTGTAAACAAAGGAATTTTGGGATCCTGAAGCCAGGCTTCCAGATTATACTTCTCATATTAGATAATGAATTCTCTCACCAGCTAATAATAACACTTGCACAGAATCCTAGATTCCCTGAACTATAAAATGTCATGTGGGATCAAGAGCATTTTGGAAAGAGCTTTAAAAATTTCTCAGTGATAAGGACATTTGTTAGCTAAAAGTTAAGTGAGCGATATAAAATTCAGGTAGATCATAAAAACAAAACCTATCTACTCGCAATATGTAAAACACATAATTTTTACAAGAGCTGTTAAGGAGGACTAAAAGTAAGAGAACAGGAGTGACAAAGCGGGCAAATGCAAAGAAAAAAGAAAGAATTGGTCAAGGTATTAATACCAACCAAAATTGAATACAAGACAGCATAAAATGAAAAATAAAAAGAAAACTTCATTATAACAAAGGCTAAGTAAAAATGAAGATTCATTTGTTTTGAACCTTTATACATGGAATAAAATAGTGTTGAAAGTTACAGGGAAAAATTAAAATAAATTTAATGCAAGGATGAATACATTAGAAACAGTGTTAAGAAACCTTTACTTGCTTACTGTATTAGTTTTCCAGGCCTGCTGTAACATAGTACCACAAACTGAGTGACTTAATCAAGAGAAATGTGTCATCTAACAATTCTAGAGGCTAAAAGTCTAAAATTTGGGTGTCAGCAGCTTGTTCCTTCTTAAGGCTATAAGGGTGAATCTCATCCATCCCTCTCCTAGCTTCTGGTGGTTTGCCAGAAATCTTTTGGTGTTCCCTGGCGTATAGCAATATAGCCCCAGTGTTCAAATGGCATTTTCCCTGTGTCTCAGTCTCTGTGTCTAAATTTCCCTCTTTGGAAAGGAGACCATCAATCTGGATTTAGAGTCTTTTCTTAATTTGATCTTCTGCAAAGCCCTTATTTCCAAATAAGGTCAAATACACAGGTACTGGAGCTCAGTACGTCAGTATCTTTTATAGGGGATATAATTCAAACAATAACACTTAACCAATCTATAATAGGCTAAAGATATACAGATACTATATAATGTAACTAAATAACAAGAATATGTATAAAATGTGACTTTTTCAAGTGATAATGGCGTATTTATAAAAAATTGACAAACCTGGGCTCCTGGGTGGCTCAATTGGTTGGGCAACTGTCTTCAGCTCAGGTGATGATCCCAGAGCGCCGGGATCCAGTCTCACATCAGGCCCTCAGCTCCACATGGAGTCTGCTTCTCCCTCTGACCTCCCCTCTCATGCTCTCTCTCACTGTCTCTCTCTCAAAAAAATAAATAAAATCTTTAAAAAAAATTGACAAACCTGCGGGTGCCTGGGTGGCTCAGATGGTTAAGTATCTGCTTTCAGCTTAGGTCATGATCTCCAGATTTTGGGATGGAGCCCCACATTGTGTGGGGGTCCCCTGCTCAGCAGGGAGTCTGTTTCTTCATCTCCCTCTGCCTCTCCCCTTGCTTGTGCTCCCTCTCTCTCTAATGAATGAATAAAATCTTTAAAAAATTATTTTAAAAAATTGACAAAAGCCAAGAGAAATGACAACAATGCCCATAAATAGATTATAGAAGAATGTTTTATAGACTTAACAATAATCTCCCTTAATGGGAAATATCCAGATGTGCATCAATAGGAGAATAGATAAAGAAATTTGGTATATTCCTATAATGGAAACTTCATAGCAATAAAAAAGAAATTATTAATACATGCAGCAACATGAGTGAATCTCTAAGACATGCCTAGGGTAAAAATGTCATATACAGAAGAACACATTGTCTAATTTCATTTAGACAACAGGCCATCTAAACTATGGTAGAAAAGTATTAGAATAATGGATGCTTCTAAGGGTAGGAGGTGCAAATTAACTGGGAAAGTGCATGAGGCTTTCTAAGGGGATGGTAACATTCTGTATCTTAATATGGTCTGAATCAATTTGTCAAACTTTAGGCACCATACATTACCAGTTTTGAAATTTGTTATTGGTAAATTTTACCCCAAGAGAAAAAAAAAATCTCTGAATGAGTGCTGAACTCTAGTTAATGAAATGCATGCTGAAGTATTAGAAATGGATTGATTTTTACAATACTTTGACATGCATGCATGGAAAAATAAAATGGATGGCTGTATAGATAGATTTATAGATGAATAGATATGTGAAAAAGTGAGTATATTAAAATGGTAGAATTTAGATAATGGGTCCTATGTAAAATTCAGTTAACTTTACTGCATATTTGAAAATTATCATAATAAAATGTTAAAAAATAACAAAAATCAATAAGTGATAAAGTTCATTACTACTTATCATACATTCTCTAATCCCAATGTATTAAAATTAAAAATAATACCAACAGAACTTAAAAATTCCAAACCACTAACAAATATATTTAAATAAGAAAAAATTCTCAGAATCAAAATTGCAGAACAACTAGAAGTTAACAACAGTGTAAATATACATATAAAAACTCTTGGCAGGGGCGCCTGGGTGGCTCAGTGGGTTAAAGCCTCTGCCTTCGGCTCAGGTCATGATCTCAGGGCCTTGGGATCGAGCCCCACATCGGGCTCTCTGCTCAGCAGGGAGCCTGCTTCCTCCTCTCTCTCTGCCTGCCTCTCTGCCTACTTGTGATTTTTGTCTGTCAAATAAATAAATAAAATCTTTAAAAAAAACAAAACTCTTGGCAAACAAGAAGAACAACAAATTCAAATAAATTAATGTAAACAATCCAATAAGTTTAAAAGAGAATATTAATAGCAAAAGCATGAGAAAAGCAGAAGGAAGAAATCAACATGATAAAGTCAGTAAATAATAACCAGATAAGAGCAAGGGAAAAACAAATTAAATAGTAAGTCCATGATCTACTTTTATTTTATTTTATTTTAAGATTTTATTTATTTATTTGACCGACAGAGATCACAAGTAGGCAGGCAGAGAGAGATGGGGGGAAGTAGGCTCCCTGCTGAGCAGAGAGCCCAATGTGGGGCTCGATCCCAGGACCCTGGGATCATGACCTGAGCTGAAGGCAGAGGCTTAACACACTGAGCCACCCAGGTGCCCCCATGATCTACTTTTATAAACATTAACCATTAGCTGGCATTAGCTAATCAAAGAAAAAAACCCCAAATAATAATAAAAAATCTAAATGAGAGAAATTTTTATTTACTAGATACTTATTTACTAGAAATTGCAGTAATAAAAATTAAATACTTCAGTCTATTCAAAACATTTGAATATCTGAATTTTAAAAATCTGTTGGGTTCAGAAAATATAAATCATATTTGAAATTAAAAAAATAGTAAATTCAGATTGTAAATGAAAAAAACGAGAAAGAGGTCAATACCTGCTTCCTGAAATGGTATCAGATAAAACAATTTCACAAATCACTCACATAATTTAACCAAGTTAACAGTTACTCAAATAAATAACTTCAGTAATATTTTACTTATTCCAGAGAGAATAACAGAGAGAAAATAGGCTTTCTACTTTTTATGGACCAGTGCCTCTGGTTTTTTCAGTCAACTTTGTAACCTCCTACATTGACTGAGGCATTCTCTATTCACCAAGCCAACCACTTCTGGTATAGAAACCAGAAATCCCGGGACACCTGGGTGGCTCAGTTGGTTAAGCAGCTGCCTTCAGCTCGGGTCATGATCCCGGTATCCTGGGATCGAGTCCCACATCGGGCTCCTTGCTCAGCGGGGAGCCTGCTTCTCCCTCTGCCTCTGCCTGCCACTCTGTCTGCCTGTGCTCACTCTCGCTCCTCTCTCTCTGACACATAAATAAATAAAATCTTAAAAAAAAAAAAAAAGAAACCAGAAATGCCAGTCACTCATTTTCCCAGCCTCCCTTGCAGCTAGAACTGGTATAAAACCCAGATTCTGGGGCGCCTGTGTGGCTCAGTTATTTAAGCATCTGCCTTTGGCTCAGGTCATGATCCAAGGGTCCTGGGATCCAGCCTCATACTGGGCTTTCTGCTCAATGGGGAGTCTGCTTCTCCCTCTGCCCCTGGCCCCCATTCATGCTCTCTCTCAATCTCTCAAATAAATAAATAAAAATCTTTAAAATTAAAAAAAAAAATCCAGACTGACACACAATAAAATATTGGTAACATAGCTGATAGAAATATCTTAATATCTTTTAAAACTATAGATTTATCTCACATACAAGTATCGATGTTAATGTAAAATCATTTAATATAACCTAGCAGCTTATCAAAGGAATAATTCATCATGATTCAGAGGGGTTTTCCCAAAGATTTCTCAGTTAGGAAATCAGCTATAATTACAATTAAAAGGTCAAAGGAAATAAACCGTTTAATCATCACTATAGATGCCAAAAAGACATGTGATAAAATTAAACATCCATTACTGATTCAAAATAAAAATCTTCATAATCTTCATAAAACTTGAAGGATATATTTTTTTAACTTTTGCTTCATACCTAACAGGAAAACTATATTCATACTCTCACTAACATCAGAAACAAGGTAAATGTGCCCACTACCTTAATTATTTAATTAATTTATTATTTAATTAAATTAAATTATTTAATTAATTATTTAATTAAATTATTTAACTTAATTATCTTGATTTCGCTCAAGTCATGATCTCTGGGTCCTAGGATAGAACCCCATGTTACGCTCCAAGTTCATTGATGAGTCTGCTTCAGGATTATCTCTCTCCCTCTGCCCCTTACCCGGCTCTCTCTCACTCTCCCTAAAATAAATAAATAAATCTTAAAAAAAAAAAAAAGGAATCACAAAAATTGAAGAACAAGTGATAAAATGTCGTTTATTTCAGATGGTAAGTTTGTATGTCTGTAAAGTCAAGGCTATCAACTGATATCCAACTGTAAATAAAAATAATTAAGTTGACTACAAACGAATTAATTTTCAAATATCATCAACGGCTTTCCTACAATGACTTTCTTTATAACCTATTAGGAAAATATGGTAAAAGAAAAGATTTGATTTACAATCGCAATGCCAAAAATATCTAGGAATAAACTTTAAAGTGTAGAATTAAGGGAGCCTGAGGGGCTCAGTTGGTTAAGCAGCTGCCTTCGGCTCAGGTCATGATCCTAGGGTCCTGGGATCTAGTCTCGCATCAGGCTCCCTGCTCTGCAAGGAGCCTGATTCTCCCTCTCCCTCTGTCTGCTGCTCCTCCTACTTTTGCTCTTTCTGTCAAATAAATAAATGAAATCTTAAAAGTGTAGAATTATGTAATGAAAACTAGAGCCAATGAGACATAAAGTAGAATAAATAAAACCTCATACATAAATAAATAAATATACAAATAAGACAACTAAATTTCAATTTTCTTAAAATCAAAATTTTTTCCAAAAAAACCTCTTTCAACCAATTGGTCAATATCGATCAATATTTTTTAATGTATTACATCCTCTGGCTTTCCAATTTTATATCTAGGAATTTTTCCTACAGTTATGTTCACATAAATGAAGAAAGTACTTGTGATAGAATATTACTTGAAGTTTGTTTATAATATTAAGATTAGAAATGATATAAAGTTTATAAATAGGTAACTGACTAAAAACTGATTACAGATGGACATGGTGAAGTACTGTGAGAGGACGTACTAAAGAACTATTTCCAAGGCATATTTTGTGGTAATAAAAGTATGGTGCAAGACAGCAGGGATAGTGTTCTCACATTTGATAGAAATTAAAAAAGTATACATAGATAAAAATAAAAATCAGGTAAGAATATAATAAAATGAAGTGATGGTATCCTGCTAAATTTCCATGTTTTATCAAAAATATTTGTCATGCTTTTAATCTTATCTATTAAGTGTTTCTGACTTTTCCCCTCCCAAATGCTCTCAGAGTAGTTATATCATATTTATCTAGAGTCTATATTTGTAGTAGTCATGGCTGATTTTAGGCACTCTTTAAATTTAGCACTTTTCTAATTTCACCTTTACAGTAAATAATAAATGCCTTCAGCATTTCCTATTATATATAAGCTGTATAGTTTTTCTTAATCTATATGCATTTTTATTTATTTTTTAAATGCACTCTTTTATTTTCTAATTTGATTATTTACTTCTAGTGGAGGGATCCTAGGAATTTTTTAAGCTGAAATAAACATTAGAAAGTGTTTACGACGTGAGGACTCTGGCCCATAGAGATTAAAAGCATTCTCAAAGATTTAGCGCTACTTCATACCAGAGGCTGCTAGAATGCCACATCTCTGACAGCAAACAGTCAAGGGTTCTCTCCAGTGTGAAACAGTCTTTCAGTTAGATTCTATCTGACATGAGTTTCCTGACCAGCTAAAAATAAACTGATTTGGTGAGAAGACAAATATTAATCATCTAGTATAAATTAATTTTCAGAGATAACATGGCCAAAGTAATCACCCATTGTGTAATTTATACCTGGGCTAACTAGGGTGATTTTTCCCGTGAGAATAATAATATAATATAATATAATATAATTATGTCATGATATAAACATTCTGAGAAAAATTAAGAGAAGTGTTCTAGTAGGACTCTATTAAATAAATCCTTACTTAAATTTTCTACCTTTTCCCTCAAAGAGTTTATATTTCTGTTTAAAGAGAATGTTTAAAAAATAGATCTCTAAATCTTCCTCTAACATAGCATGGCCCAAAGCTTATTCTGTAATTAACAACAAGAATGTCATGCCCTTGTCTCTTAGCACATGATAAAGAGCACAGACTTGGGGGTCCCAGGATTCTGGTTCAAATCCCAGTTCTGCCACTTAATGTTTTTGTACTTTAGACGAATAAGGTGGTCACTCTGTGCCTCCGTGTCCTTATCTGTAAAATGTGTATGATAATATTACCTATCTCTATGAGTTGTTCTAGAAATTAAATGAGTTAATATGAGGAAGCTTATAAAAGGACCCATTAGACAGTAAGCCTAAGTAAAGGTTAGCTATTATTAGGCAGAGACTTGCCCATGCTCTTGACATTATGCAATAACCAGAGAGGTCACGAATGGTCCAGATCTATCTTCCTTTAATAAAGATTTATTGAGCACCCACTTGTTTCCATATACTTACCACCCTTGGGACAAATGTCTCTCTCTGTGAGGATAACCAGTTTTGCAGTCTTCCTTATCTCCAAAGATGTGCATGATGTGCATGATGTGCATTCTTTTTTTTTAAATAAAGATTTTATTTATTTATTTGACAGAGAGAAATCACAAGTAGGCAGAGAGGCAGGCAGAGAGAGAGGAGGAAGCAGGCTCCCTGCCGAGCAGAGAGCCCGATGTGGGACTCGATGCTAGGACCTTGAGATCACAACCCCAGCCGAAGGCAGAGGCTAAACCCACTGAGCCACCCAGGCGCCCCCAGATGTGCATTCTTTATCTTTACTCAGTACCCTTGGTTACATGGACTGAATTAATTTTTGAAGCCCTTTCGATAAAACTGCTCAGCATCATCTTGATTTCCTTTCTCGCCCATGACTGAATTTGTGAAATAGCAAGCTTGGACTGGATATGTAGTTCCTGAGCAAGGAACAAAGAAAACCCATGACCACTACATTTCTCACTACACAATCTCAAATCCTTTTCGATCCTGTTACCCAAAATAATTTTTAGAAGACAGCAATTAAAATATGAAAATAAAAATAAATAATGTCTAATGTGGCCTTACACCGAAGTTGACTTACTGTGAAGATAACAGGTTAAGCTTCTGTTTAAGCTCCCTCACTCATAGACAGAGAGAAATCCCGAGTTTGTACAGCGTGGTTGTTTTCTACTGAAAAAGTATTTAAGGTTAGTCTCTACACATGATAACTTGATATTCTCAGAAACCTCACCATTCATTACAAAAGAAATTTGGTATATTTTCCCGTATTTTATAACAATTCTAGAAAATTTACGTGATATTACCAATAATGAGAATCATATGCACTGGGTATTTAATACAGCAAGAGATTTCCTATAGGAAAGCCTGATATAATCCCCAAATCAATATTACATGGTATGAATTTCCTGGTATCTCTTCCATGTGAGACTCTAACTGGAAGTATTAGAGCGGGTGCACCTGCCACATAGTCCCATGAATGCAGAGAGATGCTGAACACTAAGGACATTAAAACACATGTATAGAGTGCCTCACCCATGGCTTGCATGCACAAAGAGTAAGATAGATTTTATTTGTGATGAACATTAATAACACCTGAATACAATTCACATAAATACAAAATCACCTAAGATATAGATTGTTGACCCTGTGCTAGGCACTGTTCTAGGTATTTCATGAGTATTATTGTATTTTTATCCCCACTAACAGAGGAGAGAACTAAAGGACAGAGAAGTTATATATTTTTCAAAGGCCAGACAACAAGAAATTAGCAGCACCCAAATTCAGAGCCCACACTCTTAACATATAGGGTCCTGCTGCTAGGTACCTAATTTTATAGAGCTGGAAAAAGAAATATGTAAAAAAATTCACTAGGTATGTGGCCTTGGTCCTTTCTGAGACCCGGTATTATCACCAATAGAATGTACTTTAAAATATGCATCTGTTGGAATTATGAAGATGAAATTATGCTCCAAACAATATATATGTTGTATATATATTCAATAAATGGTATAATAGGGGCATCCGTTTGGCACACTCAGTAGAGCACATGACTCTTGATCTTGGGGTCATTAGTCCAAGCCCCACATCATGCATGAGCCTACTTAAAAATAAATGAATAAATAAACAGATAAATAAATAAACAAATAAATAAATGAATAGTATAATGAAATTAATAATTACACAAGTGTTCATTAAAGCACTATGATCCTGACTAACTTCTTTAAATTGTTGGAACACAATAAACATTTGATACTGTATGTTTTCCTCTATCAACAATTACTGGCCTAGAGAAGAGTGGCAGTTCCATGGCAATAACGTTTTAAGTGTCTTCTATGAAACAATATGAAAAAAGGAATGATGTTTTGTAACTTAAGTTGATAGCTTTCTTTGTCTCCTTACTACATAGCTTCTTACTATAAAGTTCAAAAACTTTGTATTAAAATGGTCACCTATATAGTACGTTTTAATTGCTCATTTATTCATAACACAGTTCACCAGAGAACAAAGGTGTGTTATCATCTGCATAAACACACCCTTTCTGACCAACCTGTAATTCTCAATCACTGAAACTTATTCAAGGTCTTTATATACCTTATTTCAATTTGTAAATATATGCATTTCTTCCTTAGTAGTTTACCTTCTGCCTTCCCCTCCATAATATAAGCAGGGCCCTTACTTTTGCTAATAAGTGATAATCAAATAGATGACTAAGTGAACATGTTTCCAAGAATAAATACATAAGAATAAAAGCCATACACAATCTCCTATTTGCCAAACATCTATTGAATAATTACAAAGGGCCAAAGATTTACAACCACCCGCTTCCCACTGGCATGTTTATTCATAAAAGCCGTCATTTACTGTCTGATTGATCTGCTTGTTTTAAAACCAAGCTCTGAATTTTGACTCAGATAAAAGCTTTGTATCTCTTATGCACAGAATACATCTCATAAATATTTCATGAAACTATATACAGAAATCAAAAAGAATAGGTATTGCCTATTATGAAGAAATATAAAATAGATACAAGATTTAACTTAATGTGTTGGGATTACTAGAAGTTAAATTTTGAGAATGGTTAATAAATAGCCTAGTAAATATGAAAGGCATCCATTTCGTCACTTTACCATTTTCATTCTACTAAATTATTTTTTACATAACAAAAATTGGCAAGGAAGTTGGGGGTGGACATCTACTTTAAATAGATTTTTTCCATTTGCTTCTAAAATAGATTACATGCATCACTTATAAGTGAAAACAGCTGATTTACAGAGCAAGTTTCTGCTCAAATGCCAAATGAAGAATGCAACTCTTCAAATAATACCAAAGGGAATCAAGTTAAACCACAAAAAGGAGATTTGTTCTAGACTGTTGAACGTCATATCAGCCTATGATCATCTCTACAGAAGATAAAAATTTTTATAACAGCCAGCAGCCCAAGGATTGATCTGAGAATAGTTGAGAGTATAAAATTAAAAAGATGAAAATGGAACAGTGGAAATGCAAAGGCATGTAAAGTCTCAATGGCAGGGCACAATAATAATCAGATTGCGTTTGGAGTAAAGGATATCAGAAAGCCTAAATGTATTGGATTTAGATACTTTCCGATAATTCAAAGAAGTCCACATATTTTATTTATCTTCATTACCAACTTATGACTAGAGGAAGAACTAAGGACTAAAACAAAAATTTGTCCATGGTTATAAGGCCAGTCTCTAAAATTAAATACTTCTTTCACTAAACTGTATTGAAAATAATGATGGGGTCATTGCTATAAAGATTTACATATTTTAGATCACATCAAATTAGGCTATGAAAATAAGGAATACATGATAAGAAGATGGAAGGAAGAAATGTAAATTTACTGAAAAGGATTGTCTTAAAGATTAGAAGATAGTATTATGAAAAATTATATGCCAACAAATTGGACAACCTAGAAGAAATGGATAAATTCCTAGAAGCAGTTAACCTCTCAAAACTGAACTGGCAGACAGAGGGAGAAACAGGCTCCCCATGGAGCAGACCTGATGTGGGTCTCGATCCCAGGATCCTGGGATCATGACCTGAGCCGAAGGCAGCCACTTAACCCAATGAGCCATCCAGCAGCCCTATTACTAAGGAATTCTTTATTGAATTAGTTGATTATGGCTTTTGACCATATACCTATTGGTATGTTTAGATTTTTTTATTTATTTGTGAGTGTTCTCTATTTAAGAAATATTACAGTTACCTGACAAATACAATTTCCTTAGCCTAATTTTCCTTTTGATTTTTTTGCTGCAGGCATTTAAAAAATACATTAAGTATTTAAAATTATTTTATCTAGTTAACATGTTTTTCATATAACCTTTGTGTTGATCTTCACATATTCTTATTCATTTGTTCAAAAATATTTGGAGCACAGACCATGAATTGGGTACATGTATTATGGGTTAGGGATACAGCAGTGAACTGAAGAGACAAGGATGATACTCTTTTTTTTTTTTTTTAAAGATTTTATTTATTTATTTGACAGACAGAGATCACAAGTAGGCAGAGAAGCAGGCAGAGGGAGAGGAGGAAGCAGGCTCCCAGCTGAGCAGAGAGCCTGATGCGGGGCTCGATCCCAGGACCTTGAGATCATGACCTGAGCCGAAGGCAGAGGCTTTAACCCACTGAGCCACCCAGGCACCCCAGGGATGATACTCTTATGATGAGTATATTTGAGAGAGGAAGACAATAAGCAACTAAGTAAATTTAAAAAAATAGATTATAAAAAGTACAATGAAGAAAAACAAGAATATATAATGGAGAAAGTAACTGGGGGTACAATATTTGAGCTGATAGCTGAGAATAAAAAAAAAAACAACAACAAAAAACCAAATTCAGACATAGAGAGGAAAACCACTCTGGGTAAATAACAGCAAATGCAAAGGCCTTTGGGCAACAGAAAGTTAGATGTGGTTAAGACACACAAAACCAGTGTGACTGGATCACAGTGAGGGAGGAAGAGTTTATAGGCGATAGTAAAGAGTCTAGATTTTATTTCAAGAGTAATGAGGAGCTGTGAGACTTAACAGATGGGACATGATGGTTATCATCACTTTTAAGATTGTATGTTTAAAAACAAGGAATAGTAAAATTGATGTATGTTCAGCCCAACTGCATATGGGTAGCGATCAGAACTCCTTTAGCAAGAAATGCATTGGTAGGGCAAACTCTAGGGGAAATAACAAAAACTCCCTCAATAATGCCATCAGGGACGCAGGTTTTCTTAACCTTCCCTAGTTATATCATTGATACATATTGACTTGTACAGGGTGGCCAAATGCCAGGTATCACACCGCTAGATGATTCTCCCAGTGTCTGCCATAACCATTGTGTTTTAAAAAGAGCCTTAAAAATGTAGATTCCCTTGATTTGGAAAGTCCAACTTTAGGAAATGATTGCAAGATGAAATAAAGGTCATCTCATTTTTAAAGTTGACTTCACAAAAGATAGATTCACCCATTTATTCAACAAAAGATTTATTAATCACTAGTAGTATGGTTCTATGAGTTTGGGATAGAACAGTGAAAAAAAGCAGACAAAGACCTATATTCACAAACTTCACATACTTGGTTGGGGAGAAAGACAGTAAACAAAATATTCAAATATTTTGAATATTCAAATATTTTGAAACAAATATTCAAGTAAAATAGGTAGCACGTGAGATGTTGAGTCATCCTAATAAATAATAACTCTGGGTGGATTGTAAGCCTATTAACTCCAATGGAGCATATGAAAGGAAGACAACCTTTTGTTGAGGATTGGTTTGGTTTTTAGGATGGTCAAACGAAAAGATCCAGTTGGAAAAGTGGGTTTGGGATTTGGATTCGATTATGAGGTACAACTATACTCTTTGAAGTAAAAAACCGAAGCTCCTGTTGAAGCAATTGGAAAGGAAGCAAACCTCTAAGATGAGAGAATAGATTTTCAACAAAGAGAGAAAGAGACCTTTTGTGAATGCTATCTCTGGATAGGAAAGGAATGAAAGAAGGAACAAATTCTTCAGATATTTGCAAGGGAATCGCTGTCCCTAGGGTAGAGAGAGATCTTATTTAAGAAATGAGCATCTGACATTATTCATCCTGCAACATTCAACCTTGAAGATGTTTGCCAGTGATAATGAATAATCAGTAAACAAATATGCATTGCTTCCAGCAAAACAGTCTTGTGGCTCCTGCGGTGGATGATGTTTTCTCATATCACTAAAAATGATGTGAAACATCTGTGAGGGAAGTAGAATTAGTATGTTAACAAATAAAAAAGAAAACAGCTAAAATCAAAAGCCCTTATTTATAGGCTGAGGTTCCTTTTATTTTTTTTTTAATTAATGAACTTTAATTTTTAGAGCAGGTTAAGGTCATAGCAAAATTGAGCAGAAAGCACAGAGTTCCCATATATCCCCGTCTACACACACACACACACACACAGTCCTCCACTATCAACATCCCCTGCCAGAATAGTACATTTGTTACAGTTGATAAACTTACATGAGACATCCTTATCTTCCAAAGCTCATCGTTTACATTAGAGTTCATTTTGGTGTCGAAGGTTTTATGGATTTTGACAAATGTGTAATGAATGACATGTATCCACCACTGAAGTACTATATAGAATAGGTGC
Organism: Enhydra lutris kenyoni; assembly: GCF_002288905.1. Taxonomy (NCBI): domain Eukaryota; kingdom Metazoa; phylum Chordata; class Mammalia; order Carnivora; family Mustelidae; genus Enhydra; species Enhydra lutris. Next base: position 22,348,146 of record NW_019154108.1, on the reverse strand, counting down.
TCTGCCCTGAAAATCCTCCATGTTTTGCTTATTCACCCCTACCTCTCCCTTAACCCCTGGCAACCACTACTCTTTTACTGTTTCCATAATTTTGCCTTTTCCAGAACATCAGATACCTGGAATCATACAGTTTGTAACCTTTTCAGATCAACTTCTTTAATGTAACATGCATTTAGGTTTTCTCCGTGTCCTCTCATGGTTTGATAACTTACCTCTTTCTAGCCGTGAATAATACTCTATGGTCTGAAAGTACCAGCCAATTACTGAAGGATATCTTAATTATTTCTGAGTTTTGGCAATTATGAATAAAGGTACCATAAACATCTGCATATAGTTTTTGGGTGGACCTAAATTTTTAGTTCAATTTGGCAAATGCCAAGGAGTATGATTGCTGGATCATATGGTAAGGGTATGTTCAGTTTTATAAGAAACTGTCAAACTGTCTTCCAAAGTGGCTGTACCATTTTGCATTCCCACCAGCAATGTATGAGAGTTCCTGTGGTTCCAGATTCTTGTCAGCATTTGACGTTGTCAGGATTCTAGATTTTAGCCATTCTAATATGTGTGTACGGGTAATCCCATTGTTGCTTTGATTTGCATTTCTCTGATAGCACATGATGTGGAACATCTTCTCACATGTTTATTTGCCATCTGAATATCTTCTTTGGTGAGGAATCTGTTCAGGTCTTTTACCTATATTTTGAACTGGTTGTTTTCTTATTGTTGATTTTTAAGAGTCCTCAAGCTCAGAGATTCTTTGCTCAGCCATGTCCAGCCTACTAATAAGCCCATCAAAGGCATTCTTCATTTCTGTTGCACTGTTTCTTGATCTCTAGCATTTATTTTGATTCTTTCTTGGAATTTCTTTCTTTCTGCTTATATTGTCTGTTTCTGCATATTATCTACTCCCCCCCTCCCAAAATGAGCAACCTTTGCATGTTCATCTAGTTTGTTTTAATTTGTTACTCCCAACATCTCTATTATATCTGAGTCTGGTTCAGATGCTTGTTCTGTCTCTTCAAACTGTGTTTTTTGCCTTTCAGCATGCCTCATAATTTTTTGTTGAGAGCTGGACATGGTGTAGGGGTGAAAGGAACCCTGGAAAATAGGACCTCGGCAATGTGGTGGTGAGGTGTCAGGTGAGAAGAGTTCCATATCCTATGATCAGGGCTCAGTCTTTTAATGAAACTATGCCCTTTGTTTGTGAATGTCACAAGTGCTTTTCAGGCCCCCAATCTCAACTCTTAGGTGGGACGGATGGCCTGAGGGCTGGAGTTGAGTAACTGGATGGGTGGAAGGCTGGAGGCAGCTTAAGGTGGGTATTTCCTTTCCCCCAGGTTAGTTTTGCTCTGATACAATCCCAATCGTAGAGGCTCTGGCTCTGGTGAAATAGTTTCTCTTGAATGGCCTTATTGAAAAGAACAGGATGCTCTGGCATTTATCAAAATGGTTACTTTTCCCCTTTCCCTATCAATCTCTCAGGGGTTTCAAGTTTTTCTTTCTTTCTTTCTTTCTTTCTTTCTTTCTTTCTTTCTTTCTTTTTTTCTTTTCTCTTCTGATATTCACTGTGAGAACCTGGTAGAGCTTCAGGAAGTGAAATGCAAAAGCATGTGTCCATTCCCCTGGAGTTTTTAACTCTCAGACTTATCCACACAGTCCCCAGAATTTGTCAGTTACACCTTGAGTTTTCCAATCTTGGTACTGGTTTCCATGGAGGTTTCTGCCAATGAGTTTCTGCTCTGCTAAACTGGGCTTCTCTGTATGGTCTATCTCTTAAATTTTGGGAACAACATTTTGTTCTGTCGCTTCACTACCCTATGAGAGGGTAGAAGAGTACTGAGTTTTCAGTTTATTTGATTTTGATATGTTATTTTGATATGTTGTTGGGATGAAGTGGCAATTACAAGCTCCTTAATGTGGTGGAACAGAGACTGGAAGTCCTAGTTCTGATATTTAATTGGTGACTGTGTTCTCACTGTGCCCACCCGTGTTCACCCTGCTCACACTCCCCTGCACTTCCTTAATCCCTTTTGAGATTTCTTACTCTAACACAAGGACTGTGTTCAATCTACCTTGGCTTATCTGAGTATTTATTCTATGCAACCATAAAAATGAAGAAAAAGAAATCTATCAGGGACTTGAGTTATTTGGCAAAAATAAGGGAGACCAACTTCTTTTGATAAGAATTTTTTTTTTCAATTAAAAAAATATGCTTTAGAGCCTTCAAATTTCTATCTTAAACAGCCTCAGGAATGGGTGCACAACTGGAATTTACTACTAAAAGACTAAAATAGAGGGCTTTTGTAAGTAGCATTTCCGTCCACAGATATAGTCTGTGGCATAACTTTGCTAAAATATGTCTTAAGAATAACCTTGGTGCAGGATGGCAAAATACTTCTAGCCAGCGTGCCACGAATGAAAAGACGTGGGGTAATCTCCACTCCCTCTGAATGAATCACTAAATCAACCAAAGTAGAAGGGAGGGAAATGGGAAGAGATTCCATGCCTAAGACAGTGGATCAGAGCATTCTTGCATGTCTGAGTGGTGGAACCCTGCTCAACAATAAGAAATGTCTCTCTCAAAAATTTTAGCTCATTTTGGGTGTGCCTGGATGGTTCAGTCAGTTAAGTGTCTGCCTTTGGCTCAGGTCATGATCCCAGGGTCCTGGGATCTAGCCCCCTACACAGCTGGCTCCTTGCTCAGTCCAGAATCTGCTTCTCCCTGTCCCTCTGTCCCCTCCCCTCATGCTCTCTCTCTAATGAATAAATAAAATCTTTTTAAAAAATGTTAGCTCATTTGGAATTGGGGATATATTAAAAGTCTTTATTTTCTATTTTCTTTTAACTCATATCAATGGCTTATCACTTCAATTACTATTTCATTCCTTTTCAGTATATTCATGAGTTAAATCTAAATATTCTTTTTTTTTTAAAGATTTTATTTATTTATTTGACAGAGAGAGATCACAAGTAGACAGAGAGGCAGGCAGAGAGAGAGAGGGAAGCAGGCTCCCTGCTGAGCAGAGAGCCCGATGCAGGACTCAAACCCAGGACCCTGAGATCATGACCTGAGCCGAAGGCAGCGGCTTAACCCACTGAGCCACCCAGGCAACCCTCATGAGTTAAATCTAAAATGAGCACTGCACATGTAGACTTTTCTGAACATTATAACATCAGACACAAAACCTACCTAGCAGTCTTCACAGCAACATAAAGAAAAATAAGTTGATAGAAATTCAAGCAGCAGAAGGGGGCAGTAAAACTCAACAGAATGCTGTAGCAGATTTTTTATATACTTGCTTATTTTTCTTTCATAAGAGAATTTCCCAACACATTTTAGAGACTAATTAAAAAAAATCTGTACCATATATATATATATCTGTCTAAAATATACACACGGAAACACTAAATGTATATGAAAGTAAGAGCTATGATTTTATATAATCAAAACTTTATTTTTTATGGTGTGATATATCAAGGCACAATAATCATGGCACTTGTCCACATAAAACAGGTTTAACCCTTTGGATTTGGTTTGGGACATTTAATATCCCCTTATAACCAGCATCCCCAAATGTACTTTCCATTCTATTTCATGGTCTCAGACTTGTCAAAATTATTTAATAAATCATACCATAATGGTTTTTCCTCAGGTCTATATTTGGACTTCCTTTCTAAACTGTGCCCAACCTTAAAGTCATTTTCTCTTTGAACTCCTATCTGACTGCATAAGTACATGGAAGTCTCTCTACTCTACCATGTCATTGAAATTACAGGTTCAACCAAGTAGTTTAACCAAATAGATTTTTTTTATTGAATTTTCACTGTGAAAGAGAGTTCAATGTCTTTACATTCCAAGTAGTGTAAATGCGATTATTCTCTACACACTGTTTTGTCTTCACCTTTAAATTCAGTCTGTCTTTGAACAAGAAATGATACACAGTAAGTATACAATTAAGACCTCATAATGCAGATATTGGATGATAATGACTTCAACATGAATTCATAATTACAGTGTAGAATTTGAGTGCAGTACTAGAGTCAGAGTATAGAATCTTATGTGACACCTAAAAAAAGTTCAAATGTGTGGTCCTAAATATCACTTTAAAATTTTAGTAGAGAACACCTTTTAAAAATTATGCTCTTAGTTAAAATTCCGTGTAAGACTTAGTACAATAAATGGGAGTGTCATAAATTGAATGATTAAATATGACTAGAGGAGAAAGGCTTCTTGGATGAGATGGCATTTTAGTCATTTATGTCTCATGTAAAATCAGATAAATACCTTAACCAAAATGGTAAGGAAAGAGAAATTCAAGTAAGTTTCTTTTCTCTTTTAAGACTTCTACAGATTGAGGGGTGCCTGGGTGGCTCAGTGGGTTAAAGCCTCTGCCTTCAGCTCAGGTCAGGATCCCAGGGTCCTGGGATCAAGCCCTGCATTGGGCTCTCTGCACAGCAGGGAGCCTGCTTCCCTTCCTCTCTCTGCCTGCCTCTCTGCCTACTTGTGATCTCTGTCCGTCAAATAAATAAGATCTTAAAAAAAAAAAAAAAAAGACTTCTACAGATTGAGACATCTGGTATAATGTTACCTCAGGTTTTATGCTGTTTTTTTCCATTAGTGCTAAGAATGTATGGCTTTGAACGTTTTATTCTCCACTTTGATTCTGGTAACTAACTTTCTTGCTTTCTCTTTCTTTTCTTTCCTTCCTTCCTTTCTTTTCTTTCTTCCCTTTTCTTTCTTTCTATTTCACGCTCACACCACAAAAAGATATTAAATAAAGGCAAAGGATGATAAAAATTCAAAATTGTCAAACTCATCCATCTTTTCCATCCATTCCACTCAATTCCTCATCAAAACTGTTCCAAAACGAGAATAGAAGATTTGCACTAACAAGCCCAGACAACTGAAAAGTAAATGCAGTGTTGTACTTTGATACATTGTCACATTCATCATCTTGGAAAAGTGGGCCGAAATGACTTAAAGAAACAAACTTTAAAAACCTAGTTTCTTTTTCATGTATCTCCTGTGAAGGGCTGGTGACCAAAGCGGTGAAAACCCGCGCAGCAGAGATGGAAATGCATTAAAGCTTAAGTTTTGGATATTAGCATCCCGGCAGATCTGGACCCTTTCCCTTCCCTTGTTATCAGAGCAGCGGAAACGTTATAGTGGTGATTGCTCAAGCTCGGATGGACTGTTTACAGGATAGCTGCTAAGGAGCAAATTGTGGAGAGGAATTCACATTTTACAGATAATGTAAACTGACGATAGCTCTTATAGTTCATTCGGCCAAATAAAAAAAGTGTAATGTATGTATGCACTCCATATGCTCTAGGTTATGGGTCGTCACTGAAATCATGACGTTTGAAATACATGACGTGTAAAACAGTCTTTTTTGGCCCCGTCTGTCCAGACTGTGACTCCTCGCCCCCCTAAGACCTGGGGATGAGACATGGGGAGGGCCGCGCAGGGAGATTCCCTGCTCTCTGGGACCTCCGGCCGCTCGGATTCCCGGAGAGGAAGCATTATATTCTCGCTCCCGCAGTGGGATCCGCTAAGGCACCGGCTCTCTAAAATTCCGGGTCAAAAGACTGGGAGAAAGGGAAATCTGGAGCAAATCGCACTCCGGAGCTGAGGGACTGGGGGAGGAGAACCAGATCGCAGCGGGGCAGGGGTAAGGGGGTGGGGGAGGCGACTTCGCTTTGCACCCGCCTTGGGGAAGTCGAGGGCAGCTTCCCAGGTTTCCGATTTTCTCATTTGCGTGGGTAAAAAATCCAGCCTTCACCCGGTCTTACGCAATTATTTAAATAGACAGGGGGAGGGGGGAGAGTTGTGTGTGTGTGGGGGGGGGTTAGAGTTTTAAAGAGGCGGAAAGAAACAGTCATGCCGTCACGTGGGCTTATTTTTTACGCATAAAAGGAAGGTTCTCTCCGTTAGCTTCCAGTTGTCAAACAACTGGCAGCGAGTTTCAGGATTTCGCTGGTGACTTCGCACAGCGCCTGCTCCAGCTCCGCAGCCCGGAGCCCAAGTACGGCAACGCCTCCGCCCGCCCGCGCTCCGCCCGCGCTCCGCCCGCCGCCGCCGCCGCCGCCGCGATGCTTGCTCGCGCCCTGCTGCTCTGCGCCGCTCTGGCGCTCTGCGGTGCAGGTGAGTACCTGGCGCCCCGCAGCGGGGACTCCTCGGTTCGGTAATTGCCGCTAAGGTTCCGTTGAGCTCCCAGATCCTCCCGGTACTTTGAACAGCCCGGGAAAGGAGACGATGTTTGACTTGGTAGAGAGTTTGGACCATTAGAGTTCAAAAGAACTGGGTGGACAGACACCCCAGCTTTGCCACCAGCTCTGATCATCCCGAGCCGGTTACCTAAGCGGTGTGCGCTACTTTCTCATCTGCTGAATAGGGACAGTGATACTAATTTGCAGATTGTCATTCTGATAAGACAGGATCGATCAGTAATATATGTCAAATGCTTGTGTGGGGTTCCTACTATTCGGGAATGGGCGCCATTGCTTTAAATACTCTATTTAGTGCTTTCACGACTCAGGAAAGCCCAGGTATTTTTTTGTTGTTGTTGTTGTTGTTTGCTTGTTTGTTTTTGTTTTAAGATAAGCAAAATATTTTAATAAGCTGTTTTTACCCCGAAATTTCCCCTGAATTTGATTAATGTACTAGATATGTCCACTTTAGTTACAAAAATGCTGCTACTTTGAGCTCTTCAAAAATGCTGATTTGAACATCTAAAAAGCTTCTAAAGAAAAAACTTAGCAACATCACTTCCCTGGTTGAATATTGTTACCCTTATTTAGAATACAAAGTTGGTATTTCCTTTATACATTATTCGGTGCCACAGGTTAAAATTGTTTTCCCATGATTACCTGTATATTTCTTGAATTTATTTACGTAAAGTTGACCCATACTACGTAAAACAATTAAATGTCTATATCAAGATGAAGAAAGTAAAGAATAGGGACACCTGGGTGGCTCAGTGGGTTAAAGCCTCTGCCTTCCGCTCAGGTCATATCTCAGGGTCCTGGGATCGAGCCCCGCATGGGGCTCTCTGCTCAGCGGGGAGCCTGCTTCCTCCCCTCTCTCTCTCTCTCTCTGCCTGACTTTGCCTACTTGTGATCTTGGTCTGTCAAATAAATAAAATAAAATTATTAAAAAAAAAAAGTAAAGAATAACTTACTTACTGTCCTTACTTTTATTGTAGCGAATCCTTGCTGTTCCAACCCATGTCAAAACCAAGGTGTGTGTATGAGCATAGGATTTGACCAGTACATGTGTGACTGCTCTCGAACAGGATTCTATGGTGAAAACTGTTCAACACGTAAGTGTGCCCTTGGGTGCCCTTATTTGGACTGGGGATACGTGCAAGTATCACTTCACACTCTAGTTAATCTTAAAATGGGTCCTGCTAATCTTTCTCCCCGCTCCCTTTTTGCAGCTGAATTTCTGACAAGAGTAAAATTATTCCTGAAACCCACTCCGAATACAGTGCACTACATACTTACCCACTTCAAGGGAGTCTGGAACATTGTCAATAACATTCCCTTCCTGCGAAATGTAATTATGAGATACGTGTTGACATGTAAGTACAAGTCTCTAAGGTTTTCAGTTTCCTCAAAGAAAAATGTTCTTTATAAAACTTGATTATTGAGCCTAATCCCGAAATCTCTTTTCAACCTTGTCAAAATAACTTTAAATAGACCTTTTTAGTTTACCTTCCATCTTAATGGCTCAAAATACATCTCAGTCCCATTCAGTTTGGAAAGTTCTGTCTCACAATCAGAATTCTACTTAAATCTTGTACACCTCTTATAAATTCACTGCTCTGCCAATCCATGAAGGAAGTGCGGTCCAGTTTATTCAATGTCATGGACCACAGGATTGCACCTAGTAAAATAATCTGGTTAATCTGGATTTGGGTCAGCAAGAAAATTATTACTAAAGCATGTGTCTTGCCCAAACATTCCTTCATAGGCCTCTTAAGTGGTAGGTGGATGATTATTTGAAAAATCAAGATGGCTAGATCATGTTTTATGTGAAAGCATATATACGTCATTAAAGATACATTTTAATGGATCATTTTTCCTGATTTTTTTTTTTTTAAGTACAAGTGGCAGTTAGACTTCAGTGTAACTGTTCTACAGTGGGTTGTCTTTGTTGGAATTAAAGTCAGTCTTTCCTGCCACTTTGTACTTATTACAGTAAAAAGGAACATTGATGTGGGCACAAATAAAACACATTTTTTTCCTTAAATTTCAGCCAGGTCACATTTGATTGAGAGTCCACCAACTTACAATGTGGACTATGGCTATAAAAGCTGGGAAGCCTTTTCTAATCTCTCCTACTATACCAGAGCTCTTCCCCCTGTGGCGGATGACTGTCCAACACCCATGGGTGTGAAAGGTAAGTGTCGAGAGGCAGTCAGAGATGTATTCATTGCAGTAGGGATTGGATTGTTAACCTAGAAAATTCAGCCCTGAACTATCATTTATTTGTTAATAAAAGTATATTGTTTGCTCTTTTAAGGATATCTTGGAGATTTTTTTTTGAAAAGTGTATTTCTGTCAACTATTCATGAAAGTGAATGGACATTTTGGTTTAATGTCTTTACTGTTTTCAAATTGTTTCATTAAAACCAAATAAATACTAGTTAAACAAAATAGGTAAAATTAATTCAGTAAGAATGTGTTTCCCCATATCTTAGAACTTTGATTTATGTTGTAATTCTTTTCTCCTGTAGGTGAAGAAGGCCCCTTAGGAAATAGATGCTTCCTTGGATTTGTTAATGAATTCTTATCTTAGCTTTCTCATTTTTTAGGCAAGAAAGAGCTTCCTGATTCTAAAGAGATTGTGGAAAAATTTCTTCTAAGAAGAAAGTTCATTCCTGATCCCCAGGGCACAAATATGATGTTTGCATTCTTTGCCCAGCACTTCACCCATCAATTTTTCAAGACAGATCATAAGCGAGGGCCAGGTTTCACCAAAGGACTGGGCCATGGGGTAAGACAGAGTTAAAGCGAAATAATAGCAAAAATAACTGAGTGCTGTGTGTGTGTATTTTTGCTACACCAAATTTACCCTCTTCTTAAATGCTCTGTCTATAAAAACCTTAATGGAATTTCCATTTTTGATTCACTGGTTTAGTAAAAAATACACATGCACACACACATGCATATAGGCATAATATTTGTAATTTGGCTCCTACATTTTTAGTTTAAAATATTAGCACTGCAAAAAGTGGTGTCTTAAAACATATTTGTACTCTGATTATGATGCTTTAAATATTATGAGATTTTTGCAGCATTCTTATCCCTTGGAGTTCAGTGACAGTTTCAATTTGCCAGTGAGAATTTTAGATCAGTAATATATTTTCTGATGCTTATTAAAAGAAATACCATATAGCTATAGTGAAGCATATTACCTACTTAAAACTCCATATGAGATACTAAATACCTTTCAACACAAGAGACCTAGGTTTGTAGTATCATTGGATAAACAAATTTAGTATTTTTTGGCTTTGAGAAAAGTGTTTTATCAAATTATTTAATGATAAATTATAGACACTTTACAAACTTCAGCAGCAACAAATTAAAATTTTTCCATCTCTTCTAGGTGGACTTAAACCATGTTTATGGGGAAACTTTGGATAGACAACATAAACTGCGCCTCTTCAAGGACGGAAAAATGAAATATCAGGTTTGTTCTGTTTGAATCTTAAGAATTAGTTATGACTCATGACTTAGCTGTATTTAGAAACTTCTGCTGATTAAAATGTAACATTTTTGTTACCATTGTTCTTTAGGTAATCAATGGAGAGGTGTATCCTCCCACAGTCAAAGATACTCAGGTGGAGATGATCTACCCACCCCATGTTCCTGAACACCTGCGGTTTGCTGTGGGCCAGGAAGTCTTCGGACTGGTGCCTGGTCTGATGATGTATGCCACGATCTGGCTGCGGGAGCATAACAGAGTGTGTGATGTGCTCAAACAGGAGCATCCAGAGTGGGATGATGAGCGTCTGTTCCAGACGAGCAGGCTCATATTGATAGGTAAGCAAGAGGAGAAAATAATTTAAATGCAACTCTCCTCCACAGAGAAAACGAACTTGCTACCTTTGATATGTTTTAACTAATTCTGGGAGAACGTGGTGAATGTAAAATCACTTGCTCCCTATTAATTCAATCCTTGAGCAGGATTGGTAATATAAATAACCTTTTGTGTTGACCGTTTAAGGGACAAAATAGAAGTGAGGGAGTAACGGATTCACCCAATTGCATGTCAGTTGCGTGAAAGTTGGTCATCCGAGAATGAATGCTCTAAATGTCTTTATTTTGTGTAAATAGGAGAAACCATTAAGATTGTGATTGAAGACTATGTGCAGCACTTGAGTGGCTATCACTTCAAGCTGAAGTTTGACCCAGAGCTGCTTTTCAACCAACAATTCCAGTACCAAAACCGCATTGCTGCTGAGTTTAACACGCTCTACCACTGGCACCCCCTTCTGCCCGACACCTTGCAAATAGATGACCAGGAGTACAATTTCCAACAGTTTGTCTACAACAACTCGATACTGCTGGAACATGGGCTTACCCAGTTTGTGGAATCCTTCAGCAGGCAAATTGCTGGCAGGGTAAGCCTGGTTACTGAAAAACAAAACCAAGGACTACTCAGTCACTAGAATTTCCACCATCAAAATGATTTTTCTTAAACTTACTGAAAGAGTAATATTTTGCTAGTCATTTCTCTTGAAAATAGAAGTCTACCATTTTTTTGGAAAAGTCTAAACATGAAAAATGTCTAAACTGGTAGTCTATCAAATAGCGATAGGTAGTCATGGCTTAAAAATATCTAACCTGTAGATTATAGAGCTAAATCTTTCTAACTTGGATAGTTTAGGTCTCGGCTGGGAACGTCAGTCCTGTGTACTCCACCCAGGGAATGAGTGCTTTTAAAGGAGAAATCATCATCAAGATGCCTAAAAATGGTGTTCTACGATTTATTTTCCACAGGTTGCTGGTGGTAGGAATGTTCCAGCTGCAGTACAACAAGTAGCAAAGGCCTCAATTGACCAGAGCAGACAGATGAAGTACCAGTCTCTGAATGAGTACCGCAAACGCTTTCGGCTGAAGCCCTACGCGTCTTTCGAAGAACTTACAGGTGAGAGAGTTTGAAGAATCAAGGGTCAAATGGAAACAACAGAGAAGTTGAAAGGGAATTGAGTCAAGGGTTAAAACTTTTTTTTTTTTTTTGGTAAAGCTTTTTACATTGGTTGTATATCTGTCTTTGTCACCTTCACAGGAGAGAAGGAAATGGCTGCGGGGTTAGAGGCCCTTTATGGAGATATTGATGCCATGGAGCTGTATCCAGCCCTCCTGGTAGAAAAGCCTCGTCCAGATGCCATCTTTGGTGAGACCATGGTAGAAATGGGAGCACCATTCTCCTTGAAAGGACTCATGGGTAATCCCATCTGTTCGCCTGACTACTGGAAGCCCAGTACTTTCGGTGGAGAAGTAGGCTTTAAAATCATCAACACTGCCTCCATTCAGTCTCTCATCTGCAATAACGTGAAGGGCTGTCCTTTTACTACATTCAATGTTCAAGACCCCCAGCTCACCAAAACAGTCACCATTAATGCAAGCTCTTCACACTCCGGACTAGATGACATCAATCCCACAGTCCTGCTAAAAGAACGGTCCACCGAACTGTAGAAGCCTGTTAATCATATTTATTTATTTATATGGACGATTTCTTTTAACTTAATTATTTAATATTTATGTTAAACTCCTTATGTTACTTAACATCTTCTGTTAAGGAGAAAGGGGTCATACTTGTGAAATTTTCATGTCACTACTTTAAAGATGTCTTCAGGTTAAAGGAGAAAATAGTTGTCATTGTTTTGTGAGTTTGACATCCTTTTACTTGAATTTCAGTTTATATTATTTATAATAAGATCAAAAGCAAAGGTGTTTGGACATTTAAACTCTGTTCCAAGATGGCAAAATGCTGCAAATGTTTTTCCGCACTGTCGGGATTTCTAGTGTATCTTCCAGGAAGCATTAGAAGCAATTACCTGCACACTGTTTCTTTTCTTCTGTTAGCCACTGTGCTGGTAGAAACTCTCTTCTGATGAGTTTACTTTTTTGTTTTCTTGGTTTTAAAGATCTGAGTACATCTGTCTTTGTTTGGACTCTGTACTTTCTTACCTGAACTTGCAGAAGTTTTCAGAAAACCTCAACTCAGGACTACTAATTTAGCTCCTCTTAAGAGGAATGAAAAAAAAAAACAAACAAAAAAACACAAAGCCCTTAAAGGCCTCTACACAGAGGCATTTTACATGAACGGCAGAGAACTTTATCATTTCAAACTCTGTGTAGCAGAAGAAGCCTACAATGAGACTAATGCCTGACAAAGAACTGTAGGGGTTTGTTGATAGAAGAAAGTTGTATTTCTGTTCTAATGAATGTCCTTTCCTATTTAAAAGCAAAACCAAACAAATCCTGAATAGTTTCTGGGAAGATAATGTTTCTTTTCCACGTCTCATTGTCAGCTGACATTTGCTGGTACTGTATACTACTTAATTTATTGAGTATTATTATTTATGTTTTGTTAGGACATTATTATAAACTAGGTTTAAGCTGCAATCATTGATTTTTTTTTCTTTTGCATTGTGTGAGAATCATTGAGATTAACTCTGAATTAATATGTAAACTATAAGATAAATTATGTAAACTATAAGATAAATTATTAAGATTTTTGAATAAGTTTTCAGGAACCCAACTCTGGTATACTGAAATACGGAAAGTTGGAATTGATATATAGATTTATCTATATACCAGCCCACAGAGACCACTGTGTCTCATTAGTCTGGATATACTATAAGACTGACCTCTTACACATTTTTGAAGGACCTATGGATCCTTCATTAATTCATTCAGCTATAACTTATTGAGGGGACATGTGCAGGGCACTATGGGTTTTAATATTTTTTTGGTTTTAATATTTTTAAATCAAGCACTGATTACAGATAACATCAGTATTTGTAAATAAGTGAAAACAGGTCTTTTAGGTAGAAGAAGAAAATGAAATTTCATTAAAGGAAATAACTCAGGGGAATTTTTAAGATTTTATGTTTAAAAAGTTTATAGTTAAAGAAATAGTCAATATTAGAATGGCTTATATAAAAACTTTTGACTTCACTGATTAAAAAAAAAAACTTACATTAACATCATCCTGCTGACTGAAACTGGGAATTCGGAATATAATATGAATGGTTTGGTGCCTCAGACAAATGTGTATTTAAATTAACGTATGTAAGTGTCGAAACAAATGCCTGTTTATTTTTATACTATTTAAGAATGGAAAAAATCTCTTATAAAATAAATTTTGACTGTTTCCATATATCTTTGTCCTATGACGTATGATTTCTCTAAAGCACTATACGTATACCCTTGTCTTCTATCTGTTCTGGACCTGACGCCATGAATGAAATAGTTCTCCCTCAGTCATAGAGAGGTTTCTTAGAGGAAGAAGCTGTCCTTTGTTCACTGCAACACTCTATTGGAAAATGTGTGCTTTGTGCTATAGGAGATAGCAACAAACTTGTTTTCATTGGCTAATCTGGAAGAAAGAAAACCAAGCATACAGAAGGCAAAGAATAAGATAAATGGCTAAGGAAGTACAAAATTATAAGTTCAAAGAACTGGGGAAACCATTGGTACCTGGCTCAAGGGCTTCCATTGTACTCCTAATGCTGATATTTTGGTAATAGCACTATCTACCAGGATCACCTGTTTAACATCCTGTGGCTTTTCTCTTCCTTGGCTTTCATTCCTGTGATGGCTTCTTCCGTATTTCCTACTATATACCTTGATCTTATCAGTTGCTATACTATTACCAAAATCTTGATTTCAAGCATCTTCTTGACTTACCTTCTAATTCACCTATCTTAGTACTCACATTTAAACATGTAACTCTGGTTTCATTGAGCCTACTGATTCATTGACCTCTTTACTTTTCATTACCCCATTTATCTCATTTCCTTACAATCATGCCTTCATTCCTTGTCTACTCTCCCTCCATTATACTTAACTGGCACAAGTTTGTTTCAAACATCCTCCTAATCTCTTTGACTTCTTAGTAGCATTCAGCACAAATGTTTATAGTTTTCTTTACCGAAAGATTTTTTTTTTTTTTTTTTTTTTGGTTCTTGGTTTGAAACTCTCTTGGTGTTTGCCTTCATGCAGTGATATTACTCAGATTTTTTAAAAAAATCTCTTCATCCTCCATTGTGTCTATAAATTGAAGTGTCTTCATCCTCCTCTTTATCTGCCCTCTTCCAGGTGAATCCCATCCAAGTTCATAAATTGAAACATTATCACTCCCAAACTTACTTCACCAGAACAATCTCATTGACAACTTACCCACTCAAATGCATAAATTTAAATGGCTTATTTTACCAACTTTGCCCACTTCACACCACATAACCGAAATAATAATCATCCAAAGTTAAGGACACCACCATCTCCTTGTTCTCAAGCAGAATCCCCTCTTTTCTTCATGCCCATGGTCAATCACACAGCAATTTTGTTGACTATAACCCACAAACAAATTCTGCACCTGTCACCTTTTCTCTAATACTACCAACCTAGTTGATGCAATTATCTCTCTATTGGCTTTCCTTCTGTTCTTGCCTCATTCCAAATCATTCTCCTTATTATGATGAGAGTGGTCATTTTCAACTATGCATCAGATAATGTTCCTCTCCTGTTTGAAATCTTCCGATGGCGTCCTATTACGCAATGGACAAACCTAAACTCCTTATCCTATCATAGTGTCTCAGTAATCAGCCCCCTGCCTATCTGACCTCATTCACCATAATTTCCTGCCCTTGCTCACTGTGCTCCAGCCACATTGCTCATTGCTTGCTCAGCAGCAGGGGTTCTCAAGCTGTTGCCCCTGTTTCAAATGATCCTTCTTCAGATTTCCACACAGCTAGATCCTTCTCAACAGCCAAAGCTTGGCTCAAATTTTCCCTCTCAGGCCTTCTCCAACCACATAAACTAATGCCAACTATGAAAGCTCTTTCATCTTCTTTATGGCATTTGTTTCTGTTATTACCTTGATTTGTATGTTTATTTATTATCTGTGTCCCCTCAGTAGAATTTCATGCCTATGAAAGCAAGGACCTTGTTTGCATTATTCACTGGTCTCAGAACAGTGGTACTTAAAAGGCATTACAAAATATTCAATAAGTGAACAAGAATAAGACTCATGAAAGAAGAAGAATATGTGGTGATTCTTATTTCTAATTTGTTTTATTTATTTATTTTTAAATTTTATTTATTTATTTGACAGCCAGAGATCACAAGTAGGCAGAAAGGGGGGAAGCAGGCTCCCCTTTGAGCAGAGAGCCCCATGCGGGGCTCAACCCCAGGACTCTGAGATCATGACCTGAGCCAAAGGCAGAGGCTTAACCCACTGAGCCACCCAGGTGCCCCAATATGTGGTGATTCTTAAAGGAAGAGTAAGATCTTAGAAGACAGAGATACCCACTCTGGAGAAATAGTTCAGCAGTTTCTTCTAAAACTGAAAATTATCTTACCATGTACATTAGTTTTCTATTGATGCTATGACAAATTACAACAAACTTAATGGCTCCAAACAACACAAATTTATTATCTACAGTCCTGGAGGTTCAGAAGTAAGAAATAGATCTTATGAGTTAAAATCAAAGTGTCAGTAGGGCTGTGTTTCTTCTGGAAGCTCTAGGGGAGAATCTGTCTTTTCCTTTTCTAGCTTCTAGAGGCTACCTGCATTACTTGGCTCATGGTCCATTTCTTTACCTTCAAAGCTCGCAGGGTAGCATCTTCTAATATCTCTGACTCTGATTCTCTTGCTTCCCTCCCATAAGGACACTTTTTATTACTTTGGGCCCATGAAGATAATCCAGGAAAATCTCCTTCCCTCAAGATCCAAAATTTTTTTTCACATATACAAAGTCCCCTGTACCATGAAAGGCAACATATTCACATGTTCTAGGGATTAGGGCATGGAAATCTTTGGAGGACTATTATTTTACCTCCTACATGATACAATCTAGCATTGTACTCTTGGGTATGTATCCCAGAAAAATAACCTATATTCACATAAAAATCTCTATATGAAGCTTCATAGCAACTTTATTCATAACAGCACAAAACTGGAAATAATTCAAATTCTTCAAAAGGTTAATAGTTAAACAAACTGTAGCAAACTGTGGTATATCCATACCATGGAGTACTATACAGCAAAACAAATACAACTAATCATACATGAAACAACTTGGATAGAACTCAAGTGAGTTTTGCTTAGTGAAAAAAAAGGCAGTCTCTTAAAGTTACCTATTCTATGATGATTATATACATATGACTATAATGTAAGATGTTGACATCAGAGGATGTGGTCTGAAGGTTGTGTGGTACTCCCTCTACATTTCTTTGCAACTTCCTGTGAATTTACAGTTATTTCAAAGTAAAAAGTAAAAAAAAAAAAAAAAAAAAGGAAGAGACGTCATTCTTGGTGATAAGAACAGGTTTATAGGCCACTTTTGTATCATTTGATTTCCTTGACCCTTATCCAAACTGCCACAATAGACTGTCCTAGAGTGGACATCCAACCAAGCAGGGAAAATAAAATTCTCTCTCCAAAAAATTTAGAATTAGGATGGAGATTCTAAATCAGTCTGACAGTTGTGTAGTTGACAATGGTGGCAATGCAATTTAATAAATAAACCCCCCAAAGTCTTTTCTTTTCTTTTTTTAGGATTTTATTTATTTATTTGACAGACAGAGATCACAAGTAGGCAGAGAGGCAGGCAGAAAGAGAGCAAGGGGAAAGCAGGCTCCCCACAGAGCAGAGAGCCTGATGCAGGACTTGATCCCAGGACCCTGGGATCATGACCTGGGCTGAAGGCAGAGGCTTTAACCCATTGAGCCACCCAGGTGCCCCCTCAAAAGTCTTTTCAATAAATGGTCTGAGAAAATTGAACATCTATGTGAAAAGAAGGAAACTCGATTGTACCTCACAACACACACATATTAATTCAAGATCGTTCACAGATCAAAACTATAAAGCTTTCAGAAATAATTATAGAATAATATCTTCATGAACCTAGATTAGGCAAAGAGTTTAAGATCCATCAAGTACTAACCCTAAAAGATAAGAAGATTAATGGTTTACTTCATAAAACAAGAAAAGTTGCTCATCAAAAGACGATGCTAGGAAAATGAATAGACATGCCACATACTCAGAAAATAGTCATAACACACACATCTAACAAGGACTGGAATATAGAACGTATAAATAACTCTAAATAGTAAAAATAATAACTTAGTAAGAATAAGCAAAAGATATAAGCAGAAACTTACTGACATGTGAATATCCAATAAGTACATGAAAATACAGGGGTGCCTGGATGGCTCAGTGGGTTAAACCTCTGCCTTCAGCTCAGGTCATGATCTCAGGGTCCTGGGATCCAGCCCCACATCAGGCTCTCTGCTCAGCGGGGAGCCTGCTTCCCCCTCTTTCTCTGCCTGCCTCTCTGCCTACTTGTGATCTCTCTGTGTGTGTCAAATAAATAAATAAAATCTTTTTTAAAAAATACATAAAAAAAAAGAAAATACGTTCAATATCATTAGTCATCAGGGACATGAAAATTAAAACCACAGTGAGATACTAGTAGACACCTATTAGATTCATTAAAATTTAAAAGATTAACTGTAATGGTTAATTTTATTATTTTATTTTATTTTATTTTATTTTTTAAGATTTTTATTTATTTATTTGACAGAGATCACAAGTAGAGGCAGGCAGAGAGAGGAGGAAGCAGGCTCCCCATGGAGCAGAGAACCCGATGCGGGGCTCCATCCCAGGACTCTGGGATCATGACCCAAGCTGAAGGCAAAGGCTTTAACCCACTGAACCACCCAGGTGCCACAATTTTTTTTTTATTTAATTTTAATTTTTATCTTTTAAAAATTTTATTTATATATTTGACAGAGAGAGACATCAAGAGAGGGAACACAGCGGGGAAAGTGGGAGAGGGAAGCAGGATCTTTGCTGAGCAGGGAGCCTGATGTGGGGTGTCATCCCAGGAGTCTGCTGCGATCGTGATCTGAGCTGAAGGCACATGCTTAAGGACTGAGCCACTGAAGGCACCCTGTAATGGTTCATTTTATATGTCAACCTGGCTAAGATATGGTGCCCATTTGGTCAAACGCCAGACGCTGCTGTGAAAGAATATTTAAATGTCATTAACATTGATATCTGTAGACTTTGAGTAAAGCATATCATTCCCCATACTAAGGTGAACCTCACTCAATCAGCTGAAAGCCTTAAGAAGCAAAGACTGACCTTCCTCCAAAGAGAATTCTCCTTAAGACTGCAATGTAGGAGCTCTACTTGAGTTTTCAGCCTGCCGCCCTGAGAAATTTAGACTTGACATCAACTCCTATCTGAATTTCCAGCCTGCTGGCCTGCCTTGCAGATTTCAGACATCCTAGCCTCCACAATCCCTTAAAATATCTGTCCCTGTCTCTCTCTTATTTGTAAAACTGAACTCCTGATGTTCCCTCACTTTCCTTCTCAATTTTGCAAATAAGCGAGAGATGGAGAAAGACAGGGAAATAGAACCAGTACGTATTATCGGTCCTGGAGAACGGCAACTAATACATCGACAGTACCACATGTTCGCAAATACTGGGAATAAATGAGACTCTCATAGTTATTGATGGGAGTGTAAAACATAGCCAGTAGGAAACCAGTCTGGCAGTTTTACATAAACACAAATGGACCCTATGATCTAGCAATTCCATTTCTAGCTATTTACCTAAGAGAATGAATATAAATGTGCACAAAAGACTTGCACAGGAATGCCCACAGCCTCCTGATTCATAATACCCCAAACTGAAAACAGGGCCAATTTCCATCAACAACAAGAGAAGGGATAAGTATGTGGCGGTATCTCTACACAACGGAATGCTATTCATCAGTAAAAAGTAATGAACTGCTGATACAGTCAATAGCACAAGTGAATCTGAAAAACATGTGGGGGGAAAAAAGGCACAAAAGAATATATACTGTGTGACTGCAGTTATATAAAGTTCTGTAAGGAACTATCTAGAAGGAAAGTAATCAAGAATGATGGTTGAGGGAAGAGGAAGTAGCAAGGATCACCTGGGAAGATGAGTAATAGCAAAGCTTTCTGCAGAATTTGAGTGGTCTGAGCGATGTAGGTATATCTGTCCTAAAAACTCATTGAACGGTTCACATAACCATGTGCATTTTGATGAATGTAAATTATGCCCCAATAAAAAGTGAAAATAGGCTGGGTCTGAATTGATCATTCCCAGCAATACTTTTTTTGGTCTACATTTATTTTCTACATATATTTGTTATCTTTTATACTTATCACCATATTGTAAATGTTATTTTTATTCTGCATGACAATCCCATGGAGAAAAAACTGTTAATATCATTTCATTAAGGTGGAAACAGGCTTAGTACCATTCTGTAACTTACCCAACTACCCACAGAGCTCAAATCTGTTTAATTTCAAAGCTCTTTCAACTACAAGGCACAGCATGGACAAAATTGATCCTTTATTAGTATTTCGATAGTTACACAAATATTTCCCAGCTAGAAAAAAGATCAGGTTTTCACCATGCATTCTTTTTTTCTTGAGAAATATTACAGTTATGTAACTGCATGACTGTATTAAATATAATTGAATAAGGAGATGAGATGACTTCCTTCAGTCACTGGAAAAATAGGCTTTTAAAATTTTGTCTAACAAGAGATTTACCAACCCTCAAACCACTTCCTTTTATTTTGCCTTTAGAGATCTGAAAAAATAGCTAACAAGGGAAGTCAATGAAATGCAAATCTCATATATTTGAATGCAGCTATTATCA
This sequence comes from Enhydra lutris kenyoni, assembly GCF_002288905.1. Lineage (NCBI taxonomy): Eukaryota > Metazoa > Chordata > Mammalia > Carnivora > Mustelidae > Enhydra > Enhydra lutris. Next base: position 22,328,196 of record NW_019154108.1, on the reverse strand, counting down.
TATCTTTCCATTTTCCTTATCAGGAGAAATAATGATATTCCTTTTCTTTCTCTCTCTCTTTTTTTTTTAGGTTCCATTATTTAAATGTGACTGCTATGTATCCATTTACCTTCTCTAACACAACTTAATAAACAAGTTAAAACACATAGGCACACACACAGAATTATGTCCTCAGTATCTGCCTTCTTCCAAAAAACTTAGCTCCATAACTTAAAGTGGGGTCCTACCTTATTTCTGTATCCCTCCTCCTAAAAATATGTGGACTAGCACCCGTACTTTATGTGTCTTGGATGTACTATACACTAAGTATCCAATTGGGATTGGATTTACTCATTTCCATCTTATTTAGACTTTTTTCTTCCTAATGTGAAATGTTAGAACTATATAGTATGTTAGATCTAGAGCAAAGATTAGGTGGCATGTACCTGAGCCACCTTATTATTTATAAAAGAAAATGTTCCTGGCATATTGTAGCCAATTTCTGCATATAGATTTAAGTATGCACATCACTTATACGAAAGCAACTTATTTAATAATCACAGCAATTAAACGAGTGAATAAGGACAATTCAAAGCCAACCATTACAAAGTTAAATGACTGCTATGAATTTTGTGTGCTGCAGTTCATGTAATTTACTCACAAGAAAGCACATTAGGACCTCAATGAAAGACAATTTCTGTTTCGTTGGGAAACTTGCTGGTAGCCTGGTAGTTAGGAAGATTTAAAAAAGAAGTAAAGTAAATACACCCTTCAAAATTAAAATCAAGAGTTATACGTGATTGGCTATTCCATATTTCACACCCCCTGTATAATCACTTTAGTGATTAAGAAACTGTTACCTACCACTTTCAAAACTGACCTTCTGATGTTCCCTCACTTTCCTTCTTTCATAGGTATAGAGAGATATCTTTGACATGTGTTAGAACTTATTTAATAATTACATTTTAAGAACTTAATATCATAGACTTAGGAAACTCAGAGCTGCTTTATTTCCTATAGTTATCAACAAAGCTGAGGTTAAAAAAAAGGTTTGAAATCACAATTGTCCACCAACTCCTCCTCCAATTCCAATGTAGTATTAAAGACTCAAATGTCAGCAGAGTTTATCCACAGTCTGGCTCTGAAGGAGAGAGGAGTGGTTTGAGATAAACAGTAAATGGTTTGGTAAATCCTGCTGCTTTTTAAGCCAGACACAAATCACTCCTTTCAAGGACCCTCAATAAACACAACTGGCATTCAAAAGTGATCAGATTGCTTTCACTATAATAATGAATTTAAATGCCTAAATTAAGTAAAATTTATTTCAGCATTCTATGTAAATTCACTCAGAAAAAGAAATGGTCACACTGCCTCTGCGCTGAAGCCTTGGTAGAGAAAAGATCGTTGTTTGATAAAATGAAGATAGCAGGAAGAGTTATCTTCAGTTTACTTCCCCATTTCTTTTCTGGATATCTTATCATTGAAACCAAATGGAAGATGATTAAGATCTGAGTTGGTCTTGTGCCTCAGCCTCTAATGCTTCTGCTCCCCTTGCCTCTGCGTCTTTGTGTGAGTGAACTCGACCCAGACAGCACTCACTTGCCCTTTCGTGTTCCTGATTGTTCCTAACAGGAGAGGCGCAAGCATCTTTGCGTGACTTTCCCTGGCTATTACTCAACACCTGTGCATGATGACAACATTCACAAACACAGGGTGGGATATGTTTTACATGCCCTTGAAAGAATGTTTTCCACTCACATAGTACTAGGAAAGAAGTAAGGAGGAACCGCCGAGGGGTAAAAAATCTTTCTCTGTAAGCAAAACACAGTTGGAAGTGATGCAAAGGACAAGAATGTTTCTTCCACCCACACCCTGAAACCTACTATTAAAATGTAAAATTTCTGTAACATTACCATGGTATATTTTACTTAGGCTCGACTTAACACTATTGAGTAATGGTCGAAACATAGGGTTACTGAAATGCTGTTGAAGTTGGAAGAAGCCTGCTTCAAAGAGAGTGAGCACCTTTGAATGTTAGAAACAGTATAATTGCATTCAAGCTCCAGCTCTGGGGAATTTAAAACCAAGTAGACTGATGCAGCTTTCCTTTTTCCCATATTAATTTTCTTTATTATTTAAAAGGTGATATAGATCATAAATATTCTTAATAAAGTGAATTTGCATAAGTAGGTTAATTCGGAAGGTGACTTCTATTTAGAAATTTATAGCGTCACTTGAAATAGCTAGAGATATCCGTGGAAATTGTAAAACAATTGTGAATTCCTAGACTAAATTTACTTAACTCAGATCTTACAGGTCAAGAACATGACTTTTCATGTTTCTAAGGATAATGACATGGTGGTGGACTGGCTAGATGCTTGCATCCAGAGCATGGACTTTGGTGTTGGGTACAGCTGGGCTCAGCCCCTTTTTGGCAGTGTGGTTAACGGGAGCCCCACACTCCTCACCTTTAAAACGTAAAATGGAGACAGTAATGCCTACTGTAACTCACAGCAGGTGACTGTTCTTTTTTTTTTTCTTCAGTCATATAATAAATAATGTTAATGATAATATCGTATTTAGAAAATAAATCATAAGAAAGTGGAAGTAATTTGAGGCTCTAACATTGACTTTCTGTGACATGAAGAACTAGAAATCCCTCTGGGTTTCATTTTCTTCAATTATACTATGAGAAGTTTTAGAGAAGGCTACATAACTCATCTGACATCTGATTCCTAAATTAACTTAATATCTACATGTCCGGCAGTAACAATATAGTTCTTTGGCTTTCAGTCCATTTAATGGGTATAAGAGACTGGGGATAAGAAGCTTTACAGCTCAGAAAGTTTTACCCCATCATACTACTACAGGAAACCTTACTTGGAATATTTTTTGCCTTGGTGGTGGTGGTGGTAGACAGAATCACGCCCTCCACCTCAACAAAGCTGCCCAAGTCCTAATTAGCGGAATCTGTCATATATTACATAACAAAGGCTGCAGAGGAATGAAGGTTGCTGATCATCTGACCTTAAAATAAAGATCATCCTGGATTATCCGATGTTATCACAAGGGTCCTTGTCTGTGAAAGAGGGAGGCAGAAGCATCAGTGTCAAAGGGATACAATGTGAGAAGACTCACCCAGCTATTCCTGGCTTTGAAGATGGATGGAACCAGGTACACAGGAACTTGGGAAGCCTGTAGGAGCTGGAAGAGGCAAGAAAACTTATTTTCCCATAGAGCTTCCAGAAAGGAAGGCACACCCTGATTTTAGCCCGATGTGACCCACTTAGGACTTCTAAACTATAAGCCTATAAGATAAGAAATTTGTATCATTAAAACCACCAAATTGGAGGTAATCTTGTTATAGCAGCAATAGGAAACGAACATATTAGTTAAGGGAGACAAGAGAAGAATAGATTGGGAGTAACGGGACCCACTTCCTAAACTGGAAAGTAGGCACATAAATGACTCAACGTAGGTATATATAGACGGTCCCCCACTTATGATGGTTCCACTTAATGATTTTTCAACTTTATGATGGTGCATTCAGTGGACACTGTACTTCAAATTTTGAAATCTGATCTTTTCCTGAGCAATGCTGTCTTGTGATGCTGGGCAGCAGCAGTGAGCTGCAGCTCCCGGATGTAACCCCATTATAAGTCGAGGAAGATATGTACAACAAATTGTATAGTGCATTCTGAGCTCAGTCTTTTTCTAGTACATGTTAATGTATGGTCCTTTTTGAACCTGCTTCTGGCGTCTCACAGAGACTGGCGGGTCGTGTGCATCTTGCTTCAAGGCCCTTATTACTTATTTGTCTTGGGCCTTTCTTACACATTTGATTTTTTTTTTTCAAAGATTTTATTTATTTATTTGACAGAGAGAAAGACTGTGAGAGAGAGAGAACACAAGCCGGGGTTGAGAGAGGGAGAAGCAGGCCTCCCTCCGAGCAGGGAGCTCGATGCAGGACTCGATCCCAGGACTCTGGGATCATGACCCAAGCCGAAGGCAGAGGCCCAACAAAGGAGCCACCCAGGCACCCCCACATTTGCTTTAAATATAGCCTTTAAGTTCATATAATCACCACTGAATTTCTTCAGAGATTTCCCTCCTTTTTTAGATTTTCTCTGCAAATACTGGCTGTAGAGTTGATTAACTATCATTCTTAAATGTATCCTCACTTTCTGCTATATATCTCTGTTGGGATCAACTCCAGTCTATTGTGTATGAATTAGAGAGTTTTAAAAAGAATGTATAATTTTTTCCTAGGAATTAAAATAAAACAATGAAAGCTTCTTTGTTTATTGCAGCACTATTTATAGTAGTCAAGGTACAGAAGCATCTCAGGTGTCCATTGATAGATGAATGGATAAAGAAGATGTGTACATATATACAACAGAATATTACTCAGCCATAAAAAAGAGATCTTGCCATTTGTGATAACATGGATGGACCTAGAGGATATTATGCTAAGTGAAATATGTCTGACAGAGAAAGACAAGTATCATATGATTTCACTTATATGTAGAATATAAAAACCAAGACAAATAAATAAACCAACAGAAAGAAAATTAGACCCATAAATACAGAGAGCGAACTGATGGTGGCCAGAGGGGAGGATGGCAAGATGGGTAGAGGGCAGTGAGAGACAAGTCTTCCAGCTATGGGATGAATAAGTCATGTAGTAAAAGGTACAGCACAGTGAATATAGTCAATGGCACTGCATGGTGGTGGACGATAGCTACATTTGTGGTGACCATAGCTGTTGGTTGAATCACTATGCTATGCATCCGAAACTCATGTGACATTATGTGTTCAACTATACTTCAATTAAAAAAAAAATGGAAAATGAAAGCCTCTACTTGTCCACTTGCAGAATAAGTGCAACGCCACTAAATTTCATCCTTTCCCCAACATAACGTCAACTCAAAATGAGAAAAAAACTAGTTAGATACTTCGTGCCCAATACCCTGCAGCTTTAATAAGATTCAGAAAGGGGGAGGAAAGTCAAATTGGGAATTTTCACAGCATGGTTAAATTTAAAAAAAATGTTTTTTAGAGTTAGAAAAATTTGTGTGTTCAATAAATTCACTTCTCTTCAACTCTTCCTTATTATTCTGTCTTTAGCTAAGTCTTTATTACAAAATTATGGTATTTATTTTTCTATTCTTAGCATGAAGCTCAGTACTTTGAACGCCCAAATACTTCTTACTAGGTTTTTTTGTTTGTTTGTTTTGTTTTTAGTGGATATTCCATATCTAGCATCAAGAGAGACTTGCAAATCAGAAGACTGAGTCAGTAAGATAGAAGAAGTTACTGCTTAGTGGATGGACTCTTTTGCTGGCATCAGCTATTTTTAAACCTGATAAAAGCTACACATCTAAAACAAAAACCAGCAACAACACAAAAATTGTCATAAAACCTCAAATAGTTCTTTAAGCCCCTGAACATGATCTGAGTTAAGAACCTCAGAGCAGTGGATTCTCCCGCCATAAAAGGGAATCAGTAACAACTTGGAAAAGACTTAAGAGACATGTCCAAGGAGAGAGGGTAGTAACATCACAGGAAAAAGCTTTCAACTGAGAATCAAGTAACTAAGAAATCCAGTTTTGCCATGAATTTATTTAGCAAGTTATTTAAAAGGTTTTGGTAGGAAACATCAGAGGAAATGTTGATCTTCATAATCTTTAGGTTCCTTTTAATCTTGAGTTTCTATCATTCTTTTTGGATCTTTTTCTGCTTTATAAAATAAGGGTATTGGTGTTACGGACTGAATGTCTGTATTTCTCCAAAAATGAGTATGTTGAAGTTCTAATCCCCTGTGTGGCTGTATTTGGAGATGGTGCATCTAAGGAAGCCTTTAGAGCTTCTAAATCTGGCAGTTTTTAGGAGACTGTTGGAAGGCTGTTTTAATCTGATTAACCCTCCCAGTGCTGTCACCCAATCAGGTTTTTGTCCATGTGCTCATCTACAATCAGGTAGTTATTTACGCAGAAAGAGTGGGGGGCTCTTTCCAGGGTGGTGTAGAATAACATGATGGGGTCTCTTTCCTTTTAGGAAGGGTAGTTCCCTTTTAGGACAGGGCCCTTTGCCGAGGGTTGCCTTTGTTCTGAGTCTCCTTCATTATTAGGGTTGTGGGATCAGAGCCCCATGTTGGACTCAGCACTCAGCATGGAGTCTGTTTGTCGGGCTCCCTCTGCCCTTCCCTCTGCTCCTCCCCCTGCTCGTGTGCTCTCGTTTTCTCTCAAATTAAAATATATATATATATATATATGTGTGTGTGTGTGTGTGTGTGTGTGTGTGTGTGTACATATACGTGTATGTGTATTACATATGAAAATCAGTTTGCATTTTCATAAATTTGGGGGACTCGAAGTCAGTGGAATTGAAAGAATTCTGGTAGCAAATGGTCTCCTTTGGATGTTTCCTTAACTTAAAGCAGATAATTCAACCTATTTAAACCATATGGGCTCCTGGACCCCATTAGGCAGAATCCTAGTGTCTACAAAATACTGAGTGAATATTAAAGGACTATAGAATTGGAAGAAGAAATGAACTTTAGGACTGAAGGGAGGGGTATACTAGCAGGATTACTTTTACCACATGTTACGGGAGGTTTAAAAAAAAAAAAACACTCCTAAACTCTGCACTAATTTTGGGCACTGATCATAAACATCGGACCACCCAAGGAATACCAGAATATAAATTTGTTTTCATTATAATTCCAGTGTTTTGTGGGTTTTTTTTTTTTTTTTTGGAGGGGCTGCACTGTGAACAGTTTAGGTAAAGGGTGGGTGTAGAAATATTTATAAAGGAACATAAATAAAATGAGTTCTTAAGTAACTTCCTCTGAATGAATCTGACTAATCTTGCCAATGTTTTCTTGGCTTCCAAGCAATCTTTATCAAACCAGGAAGTGGGTCAGCCAGACCTGGGCAGACAAGACAATTGGTTGGTATGTAAACAACTGAAAGACTTCTGTAAATCAGTAGGGGATTTATAGAATTTCTTAGACTTGAAAGGTTGCGTGTCGTATCTCAGAGCCTCTCCCCACCTTTTCATTTTCCTTTACTCTGGATTCATTAACACAATTAGGTATGCACGCAAATGAAGCTTTTGAAATACTAAACAGCAATTTAGTAAGAAAGTAGAAATGTTCCTTTTTTTTAAGGTTTTATTTATTTATTTGAGAAGGAGAGAGAGAGAGAGAGACAGAGCATGAGTGGGGAGAGGCAGAAGGAGGGAGAAGCAGACTCCCCACTGAGCAGGGGCTCTGATGAGGATCTTGATTCAATGACCCTGAGATCATGCCCTGAGCTGAAGGCAGATGCTCAACCAACTGAGCCACCCTGAAAGTAGAGATTTTCAACACTACATAAAATGTCTACCACATAAATGATGCTAAATGGAGGAGAAATATAATAATAATGCTTTGTTAGAAATATGATTCTTCTTAGATTGATTCTAAAAGCTGCCACTTATAAACAGCCCATTTTAGTTACAGGTGAGTACAGTGGGATATTTCATTGAATAAAGGAGCAAGTCTTGGAGGTGTGGTCTACCAACTCCCTAATCCACATTATCTTTGGACAATTTTTTTTTTTTTTAAAGATTTTATTTATTTATTTGACAGAGAGAGATCACAAGTAGATGGAGAGGCAGGCAGAGAGAGAGAGAGAGAGAGAGAGAGAGGGAAGCAGGCTCCCCGCTGAGCAGAGAGCCCGATGCGGGACTCGATCCCAGGACCCTGAGATCATGACCCGAGCCGAAGGCAGCAGCTTAACCCACTGAGCCACCCAGGCGCCCCTCTTTGGACAATTCTTAATTAGACATGAAGGATTTTTTTCTAAGATTTTATTTATTTACTTGACAGAGAGAGAAAGATCACAAGTAGGCAGAGAGGCAGGCAGAGAGAGAGGGGGAAGCTGGCTCCCTGCTGAGCAGAGAGCCAATGCAGGCCTCAGTCCCAGGACCCTCAGATAATGACTGAGCCACCCAGGCGCCCCAGACATGAAGGATTTTAATACATGGCTCAGAGTCTTGTCCATCTGCCCCCTTCTCCCCTGCCAAAGCTCTTGCCCACTTTTTATAGGATTACAAGGACTGTGCAGACAACTCATTCAATGGTCCATGGTTTTTAGTACTACTCCATTTCAGTCACCATCCCCCCCTTTCCCAGGTAATTGTTATCAATATTTAGCTCCGTACTAGCTCATCAGATTTAACCCACAGTCTTTCCACTAACTTCGCTACCACTTCTCTCACACCTTAACTCATACCTCATTATATTCCTACCTCACGTAGGCTTCATCCCTTATTCCTTGATTTTATTTCAGCCAACCTTTTGAGTTTTTTTCTTCCTGATCATACATTCTGATCACCCAGAGATAACTATTCCTAATATTTTGGTCTATAAGGACATTACAATAGTACCTTAACTTGAACAGAAATTTTACTTCTTTTTTATGAACTTGAAACCATAAATTCTTTATTGCTTATAATTTTAAATCTTGATGAAAACTACCTCAACTATAAAGTCTACATCCTATCCCACAAATTGGGGTGGGATAGGATTTCACAACTGGGACTTCAATGCATCAGGAATTCATTGAGAGAAAACTCTTTTGCAGGCTAATAGCTGAGAAGCAGAAGAGAAGGAGGTGGCATAAATCAGGCAGATTAATAGGACATCAATTGGCTTACTCCCCAACCCTCTGCAGCCATCCCTCCCTTAGCAAAACCCTTACTTTTTTCTTTTTTAAAGATTTTATTTATTTATTTGGTAGAGAGAGAGAGAGAGAGATCACAAGCGGGCAGAGAGGCAGGCAGAGAGAGAAGGGGAAGCAGGCTCCCTGCTGAGTAGAGAGCCCGATGCGGGGCTTGATCCAGGACCCTGGGATCATGACCTGAGCTGAAGGCAGATGCCCAACCCACTGAGCCACCCCAGTGCCCCATGAACACCTACCTTAATTCATATGTTCAGATGAGAAATTGTGACTTCCTTAAAACAAAGGATAATGCTATGGGATGAACCGATCATCAAATAAAAAAGACTTGTAAAAACAAACCACATGATGCCTACAGTAAAGAATTCAGCATGTGTAGAAAGCTAAACTCAAGATAATCTAATCTTCTGGAAAGTAGCGTAAAGGATATGTGAGGGAAATGGGAAATAAAAGATGAAAGAATTAGAGAAACCCAGGAGATCCCATTTCTAACAGATAGGAGGTTTGCAAAGAGAAAGCAGCAACAATATGGGGAAATTTTACTTTATAAATTTTAAATTATAAATTAAATGTGCTATAGTGACAAGAGGTTAATGAGTGCCAGCCTAGAAAAGGAAAACAGACCCAAACCATAGTGTTATGAAATTTTGGAATTACACAGTAATGAAGTGATGAAGAAGAGAACCTAAAAGTTTCCAGAGAAAAGGTGAAAAGTTAAGTTACAATGAAAAGAAAACAAAATCAGGAGCACCTGGGTGACTCAGTTGATTAAGCATCCGACTCTTGATTTCAACTCTGGTCTTGATCTTAGGGTGGTGAGATTGAGCCCCATTTTGGGTTCCAGCCAGGCTCTCAGCTCCAGGATCTATGCTTAGCACTGAGTCTGCTTGAGATTCTCTCTCTCCTCTCCCTCTGTCTCTGCTTGTGCTCTCTAAATGAATGAATAATTTTTTTTTTAAGATTTTATTCATTTAGGGCACCTGGGTGGCTCAATTGGTTGAGTGACTGTCTTCGGCTGGGGTCATAATCCCAGGGACTGGGGATCGAATACCACATTGCCCTCCCTGCTCAACAGGGAGCCTGCTTCTCCCTCTCCTTCTGCCCATCCCCCTTCTTGTGCTCTCTCTCTGTCAAATAAATAAATAAAAATCTTTAAAAAAAAAAAATTTTAGGGGCGCCTGGGTGGCTCAGTGGGTTAAAGCCTCTGCCTTCAGCTCGGGTCATGATCCCAGGGTCCTGAGATTGAGCCCCACATTGGGCTCTCTGCTCAGCGGGGAGCCTGTTTCCTCCACTCTCTGCCTGCCTCTCTGCCTACTTGTGATCTCTATCTGTCAAATAAATAAAAAATCTTAAAAAAAAAAGATTTTATTCATTTATTTGAGAGAGGGAGAATGAGGAAGAGTATGAGATGGGGGAGGGTCAGAGGGAGAAGCAGACTCCCTGCCAAGGAGGGACCCCAGTGTGGTACTCCATCCTGGGATTCCAGGATCATAACCCAAGCCGAAGGCAGTTGCCCAACCAACTGAGCCACCCAGGTGCCCAAATAAATAATCTTTAAAAGAAAAACAAAATCAGATGACATTGGACTTCTCAGAAACAGCATTAGACACCAGGAAATCAGTGGAAATGTACCTGTTAACTTCTGAGGGAAGTCAATTTCCAAGATGAAATTCTTTAGCTAGCCAAATTTCAGTCAAATGTGAAGCTACATAAGGTTTTTCCAGACAACCAAGAACCAAAAAAAAAAAAAAAAAAAAAAAGTGAAAAAAAAAAAGGACCTATTAAGTACTCCTTTATAGAAAGCTATTAGACAATTTTTCCAGTAAAATAAGGGCATAAAACAAGAAAGAGGAATACAATGGGTCTTGGTAAACTAGATACCCAATATAGAAAAATGACAAAATTCAGTTCTACTTTGATGATTAAGATTAAACAGCCAAGATGAGACACTCAGCTGGCCTAGAAGCAACTGCTTAAATTGAAGCAAGATGACAGAGGGTTTGGGGTTGTCTCCAGAAAAATAACATGAAACTGAGAGATCATATGACATGTTGGAGATTTTTAAAAATAATATTGATACTGAGGGTTCCTGGGGGGTGGAGGGGTAGGGAGAAGGTGGTTGGGTTATGGATATTGGGGAGGGTATGTGCTATGGTGAGTGCTGTGAAGTGTGTAAACCTGGCGATTCACAGACCTGGACCTCTGGGGCTAATAACACATTATCTGTTAATAAAAATAACTTAAAAATAATGTTGATAGCAGTATATTTAGAGAGGACAGTAAAAATTTAATAAGCATAATGGAACATTTATAAAAATGAAGAATAGATATGAAAAAAACCTAAGCAAATGAAAAAGCTAAGTAAATTTGAAAGAAAAGCTAAATTTGGGCCAAACAAGAAAAGCTAATTAAGCTATCTGTTCAGTGCTTGGTCCTGAAGTTTTTATGTTGTCACGGGACGCCTGGGTGGCTCAGTTGGTTAAGCCGCTGCCTTCGGCTTAGGTTATGATCCCAGGGTCCTGGGATTGAGTCCCGCATCTGGCTCCTTGCTCAACAGGGAGCCTGCTTCTCTCTCTGCCTCTGCCTGCAGCTCTGCCTGCTTGTGCACTCGCATTCTCTCTCTCTCTCTCTCTCTCTCTCTCTGACAAATAAATAAATAAATAAATAAAATCTTTATGTTGTCTCAATAATGTAAACATTCTGTTGATGTGACCAAAATTGTGATAAAGTTAGCTTAGGATGATAGGACTGCATTACAGGACATTAATAGAAAATGTGTAAAATGATAAACCAAGAAATAGTATAATATCTAGAAATTTAAAGATTAAGCCTATCATTAAAAGTTAAAAACTAAAAGAGGTTGTTTCAGGGCAGTAATAATGGTTCAGATAGGGACATAGGTTTTCTCTTTGTGACTTCTTATTAGGTAAGCAAACTTTGTGCATTTATATTATCAGTAAAACTATACCTAATTTAAAAATGAGTTACTTGAGGCACCTGGGTGGCTCAGTGGGTTAAAGCCTCTGCCTTCCGCTCAGGTCATGGTCCCAGTGTCCTGGAATTGAGCCCCACGTCAGGCTCTCTGCTCAGCGGGGAGCCTGCTTCCTCCACTCTTTGCCTGCCTCTCTGCCTACTTGTGATCTCTCTCTGTCAAATAAATAAATAAAATCTTAAAAAAAAAAAAAAAAGAGTTACTTCAGGGGTGCCAGGCTGGGTCAGTCATACACCATCTAACTCTTGATCTTGGGATCATGAGTTTGAGCCCCACAATGGGTATAGAGATTACTTGTTAAAATACATCTGAGGGCACCAGGGTGACTCAGTGGGTTAAGCCTCTGCCTTCGGCTCAGGTCATGATCTCAGGGTCCTGAAATCCAGTCCCACATCCGGGCTCTCTGCTCAGCAGGGAGCCTGCTTCCCCCCACCCCTGCCTGCCTCTCTGCCTACTTGTGATCTCTCTCTCTGTCAAATAATTAAATAAAATCTTTTTTTAAAAAATCTTTAAAAATAAATAAATAAATAAATTCGAAAAAAGTTACTTCACATATCTTTCCACTTATAAGATGGTCAAACTTGAATATATTGCTCTAGAGGTAACACAAAAGGAAGCACGAGGGTGTTTTAGGGGAATGGTGATGATTTCATTAAGGACCATTTTACAGGTTGGAATTGTTGGACTGGACAGCAAAATCTAAACCTGTGGGACCACAACTTTGACCTTCAGCCTTTTATGTCCAGTAGTCTGCTGACCAGATTTCCTTGAGTGTCTTCTTCACCAATATCTTAAGTCAGTCTTGTCCAAACTAACCTAATGATTATCACCACCTTCACATCACCCCCTTGTATTCTTTCTCTCAACTGGTAGTATTACCACCAACCATTCACCCCAACCTAGAAATATGGAGTGCCCTTGACTATTCCCTTTAACTCATTCCTGACAGGCATTTCCCAAGTTCTGTTAATATTCCTACCTAACTTTTAAAAATATGCACTTTTATCCATTTTCACTTGTCTAGTCCAATATTCCTTCATTCAAAGCTTGAACTACAAGAGTCTGCTAACCGTTTTATCTCCTTCAATTTTATCCTTCATTTCATCACCAAAGTATTCTTAACTATGTTTACCTTTCTATGAAACCAGTGGTTCTTAAACCTCTGTGTGTGTGTGTGTGTGTCTGATTTTAGAAAATGAAAATGTTTAGTGATGTTAATTTAAGAATAACAAGACTCAAGGAAGTCTAAATAATTCAGCAATAATTACAGACCAGTTATTAACACATTGTCACAATGAATGTCAAATTGCATTCATTTATCCAATCAAAGAATAGTTACTGAGCACTCACTACTATGTGCTAGAGGATGTGGGGGATCATGGCCAAAGCAATAGAGTCCTTGCTTTTATGGAGCTTATGTTTCAGTGAGGGGAAACAGACCATTAACAAATAAACAAATAGGTAGTGAGAAGTACTATAAAGGAAATAGCACATAAGTTTGGGTAGGTTTTGTTTTATTTAGGGAGGACAGTAGAAGCCTCAATGACATCTGCATGGAGACTTGAAAGAAGTTGAGAGTGCCATATGGGTATTTGAGAGAAAGGTGTTTCAGAAAGTGGAAACAGAGTGTACATTCTGAAGTAGGAGTGCTTGGACTGTTTGGGAAATAGCAAGAACCTCATTGTTTGGAGTGGAGTGGGCAAGAAGGAAATCAGTAGAAGCTGAGGTCAGAAAGAAAGCTGCAAACTTTTAGGACATGGTGAAGACTTTGGATTTATCTTAAATGTGATGGAGAGTCTCTGGGGGCTTTGAACAGAGGTGTGATAGGCACCAATTACACACTGTGGTTCTGTTTTTCTCATTCTTACAAATCATAGACTCTGACGTCACTTCTGTCCTGTTTCTGCAGACTTTGTAAAGAGAAGGATCTTAATGTTTGTTGATTTAATAAGGCGAGTTTGGAGGAGAGAAAGAATAGTAGATGGAAGTCTTCAGTCCAGTTGGAGGACCATTTTGTCTGAATGCACAAACAGCCCAAAATAGAGAAGACTGATTTTCTTTAAGAAACTTATTGCTGATTGAGAGATTCTACCCATTTACAAGTCATCAACTTTATATTGTGAGTACTAATGTTAACAAGCCTCACGTAAAAATGAAAAGAACATTCATTCCATCTTTCCACCCCTGCTCTGGGTTATATTACAAAGCATTCCTGAATTGACTGACAATGAAGGGTGTTACACCCAGATTATTTTTTTTCCCCATTGTGGAATAGTTTTTCCATGTGGCAAGAAGGATGATTGGTGGTATTTCCTGATTATATATTCCCATCTCTAAGATCCAGAAGAGAAATTCTCTTCTCTAGTTTCAATAAGAAACTTCCAAATGAAAGCCTTGGATTGGCCTGGCTAGGATCACATGTTCACTTTTGGCTCAATCACTACAGCTAGAGGAATGAATGAGTCACTCTGAGAGGCCGGCTACAAATCAGGTACCCAGCCCAGCCCTGGGGAGAAGGTACTATGATGGATAGCTGAGCAGGAAGGGGAGGGAAAACCAGACAGATCAAATATATAAGCATCTACTATACATGGTATACAAAATCTTTGACAATCTGAAGACTGCCTACTTCTATAGCCTTATTTCCTTCCACTCCAGAATTAAATCATATTCCAGAATTATAGCAGAATAGTTCATGGAATGTGCTTTGAGATGAACAGAGCTAGGTTTGCATTAGAAATTTGAAATTTACTATTTATTATTTTAGGTAATTTTTAAAAAATATTTTTGTTCATTTATTTATTTGACAGAGAGAGACACAGCAAGAGAGGGAACAAAGTGGGGGAAGTGGGAAAGGAAGCAGGCTTCCTGCTGAGCAGGGAGCCCAATGTAGGTCTCAATCCCAGGACCCTAGGATCATGCCCCGAGCTGAAAGCAGATGCCCAATGTCTGAGCCATCCAGGCACCCCAGACTTTAGGTAATTTTTGTAACCTCCCTAAGACTTAGTTTCTTAATTTGTTAAATGTGGTAAATAATTGAACCAAAGGAAATGATACAAGAAAAACCCTTCGCATAGGCTCTTCTAGGTAGGTGTGAGATTTTAGGGAATTGATAAATAACCTCCCTCTTTTCCTCTTTTAAGTTTGTTTAATTTAAAGAGATACTAGGGAATCATAAAATGGAAATACCTTAAAAAACATGTCATGCCATTTTTATCCTTAAAACCCTCCTAGATTTCTCAACTCACCTAGAATAATTATAGATCTACACAGCCCTAAATTCACCCTCCCCACTCCCCAGTCTCTGTTACCTCTCTGCCCTCATTTCCTATGGTTTCCCCTGTGCTTACTTTACAGAGCCACACTGACTTCATTACTCTTCATCAAATTTCCAAGAAATCTCCCACCTCAGATTCTTTGTCTTTGCTTTTCCTACTTTTGGCCAAGAACACTGTAGGCCCATGCATGCACATGGCTTCCTCCCCACTTAAGGAAAGAAATTGATACAGTCTCTGTCCTTATTGAGCCCCTAGTCTAGTGAGGAGATTAACATTAAATGGATAAACAAACAAACATGATGATAATGGATATTATCCATTTATCCAAATGGATAAACAAACAAATATGAGTACAAAGTGTGGTGAGTGTGACAATAGAAAATACCTGTACTTAAACTCCAAGAGAGAATAATGGGGCAAGATTGAAGAAATTAGACTGGTAAACAAAGGAAAGGCCCTATAAGGAAAGGTCATTTAAGCTGGGGATGGTGTATGCAAATAACATAATCAGAAAGTACAGACTTTGTACTTTGTACTTTTCTTTGTACTTTGTACTTACCATGTGTACTTTCCTTTATCCAGCCTAGTAGAGATGGAAAAATAATGAGCCAGGTAGACAAGTGGTTGGGGTCTGGAATGTTCACTCACACCAGGCACTGGCAGATGGAAGTTTAGGAGCAGGAAGTTCAGTAAATGAGGAAATACAATTAAAAGGGAACCAGTCTAATAGGATCAGAGTATAACGAAGAGCAAGATTCACTCAATGCTCTGCTGCGAGCTATTCTCTGGGCTTTCTTATAATCTTAGAGAGAATTGTTCTTAGAACAGAGTGGGGCCCTTTCTTTACCTTTCAATAAGAATGTAAGTAATCTTAACTCTTTTCAAACTGATTTGTAAACTTAAAAAAAAAAATTCTAGACACAGGAAGTTGCATGAATAGTATATAAAGTCCTGTGTAATCTTTGTCTAACACCCCCTAATGGTGACGTTTTATATAAATGTCTTACATACACAAAATCAAAACAGGAAATTGACATTGGTACAATACTGCTGTGATGGTGAATTTTTGTGTCAACTTGATTGGGTCACAGGATGCCTAGATAGCTGGTTAAAAATTATTTCTGAGTGTGTCTGTATTCATCTTTCTGGAGGAGATTAGCATTTGAATGAGTAGGCTGAGTAAAACAGATGACCTTCTCCAGCATAAGTGGGCATCATCTAATCCCTTGAGGGCCTGAATAAAAAAAGGAAGTGGAAGATGGTGGAATTCATCCTGCTTCTTCCTGACTGCTGAATGGAGACAAGGTCCTCTTGCTCTCAGTGCTCCCGGTTTTCAGGCCTTCAGACTTGGACTAGAGTTGACAGCATTGGTTCCCTTGGTTCTCAGGTCTTCAAACTATAACACTGGCTTTCCTGGCTCACTGGCTCCTAATTTCATATAAGTGAAATACATACATTCTGGCTCTTTCTCTGGAGAATCCTAATACAACTGCTATTTGGACTACATACCTTATTCAGTTTTCACTAATTTTTATATGCACTCATTTGCCTATATGTGTGTGTTCATGTGTATGTGTTTACTTCTAGGGAACTGATACCATAAACAAATTCATGCAGCCACTGTTAAAGTCAACATAGAGAACTCCTTGTACAACTCAATACCAAACAAAACAAAACAAAAACCCAAGCCCAATTTGATTAAGAATATGCTGAGGGTTTGAATAGATATTTTTCCAAAGAAGACATCCAGATAATTGTCATATAATATGCTTAAATTAACATCACTATTCGTTAGGAAAATGCAAATCAAACCCACAAGGAGATATTACCTCACACCTGTTAGAATGGCTATTATCAAAAAGATAAGAAATAACAAGTGTTGGTGAGGATGTAGAGAAAAAAGAAATCTTGTGCACTGTTGATGGGAATGTAAGTTGGTGAAGCTTTATGGAAAACAGTATGAAGATTCCTTAAAAAGTTAAAAAGAGGCTACCATATGATCCAGCAATTCCATTTCTAGATATTTATCTAAAGGAAACAAAGATTCTAACTCAAAAAGTTATTTGTAGCCCCATGTTCATTGCAGCATTATTTATAATGGCCAAGATATAGAAACAACCTAAGTGTCTACTGAGAGATAAATGGATAAAGAAAACGTGGAACACACACACACACACACACACACACACACACACACACACACACCCAAAATGGAGTAGTATTCAGCCACAAAACAGGAAGGAAAAATCTGCCATTTACAACAACATAGATGGACCTTGAGGGCACTATGCTAAGTGAAACAAGTCAGAAAAAGACAAGTACCATATTATCTCACCTATATGTGGAATCTAAAAAGAAAAAAACACCTCATAGATACAGGAAACATATAGGTAGCTTCCAGAGGTAGGGTGTAGAGTATGGGCAAAATGGGCAACGGAAGCCAAAAGCTACAGACTCCCATTATAAAATAAATAAGTCCTGGGTATGTAATGTGCAGCATAGTGACTGCAGTTGATAATACTGTATTATATATTTGAAAGTCGCTAAGAGAGTAACACAAGAAAAAATTTGTAACTATGTTTAGTGATGAAGAAGAATAAGATACAAAACGGTTCTATCAGCATGTAAGAATTCTTCATGCCCCTCTTTTATAGTCATACTTCCCCAACTTTGTCCCTATTCTTTAATTTACTCTCCAACTTCATAGTTTTGTCGTGTGGGGAGTGGTTATGTAAATGGAATCGTATAGTATATAATTTTTCTTTTTTTAAAGATTTTATTTATTTATTTGACACAGAGAGAGAGATCACAAGTAGGCGGAGAGGCAGGCAGAGGCGGCAGGGAGGGGGGTAAGCAGGCTCCCCACCAAGCAGAGAGCCCAGTGCTGGGCTCGATCCCAGGACCCTGAGCTCATGACCTGGGCTGAAGGCAGAGGCTTAACCCACTGAGCCACCCAGGTGCCCCAACGGTCTTTCAAGATTGGCTTTTTTCACTAAGCGTGATGCCCTTGAGGTCCACCTGTATTGTTTTCTGTATCAATAGTTCATTCATTTTTTTGCTGAGCAGTATCCCATTGCATGGATATAGCAGTGTTTGCTTAACCATTCACCCACTGAAAGACATTTCAGTTGTTTCATTTCAAATTCATTATTTATTTATTTTTAAAAAAGATTTTATTTACTTATTTGTCAGACACAGAGAGAGAAAGCACAAGCAGGGAGAGCTGAACAAAGAGCCTGATGTGGGATCCTATGGCTCTGGGATCATGACCTGAGCTGAAGGCAGATAGATGCTTAACCAACTGAGCCATCCAGGCATCCCCCAAATTTATTTTTTAAAAAGTAAATCATTAGTAAACCTTGGATCTTTCACTTTTGTAAATAACTTTCAATCCACCTCTGGAGTGATAGATTCATTCAGAGTTTCTGAGCAATGAGATGAAGTGTAGGTGGGTGCCAGCAGTTAAGTGTCCAACTCTTGGTTTCAGCTCAGGTTATGAGCTCAGGGTCATGAGCTTGAGCCCTTCATCGGGCTCTATGCTCAGGAGTCTGCCTACATTTCTCCCTCCCTCTGCCCCTCTCCCCCAAATAAATAAATAAATGAATAAATAAATAAATCTTTTTTAAAAAGTTTCTGAACAAGATAAATGTCATCAGAAGTGGGAGCATCACATGGGATGTCACTTTGAATAGATATGACTTTAGAGACATTTTAATTCTCTAAGTACCACTTGGTTGATAATGTAATCCTAAACCATGTCAAGTGAGATGGTGGATATGAGGCAAAAAGGGCTGGTCCAACTGAAATGTTGTATAGAAGTAAGGAGGAGGGATCACAGGGGGAAATGAGCAGAGCATCATCTTTCCTGTGGTTCTGAAACAGGAAAGATGACAAGAGGGGAGTCATTTACACTTCTCATTTCTCTCAAATGACAAGTGGCTGGACTATGACTACCTTTCAGTGCCACACCCCTTTGAGCCTGCACTTTATGCCGAGTAATAGCCATTACATTACTGATTTTACAAAGCCATGTATGGGAAGAAAACAAACAAATGAATAAAGGAAATGCTCTGTGTTATAACAAATACAAAGGGATGTGTTCTTTTTTTAACTCCATGAAGTTTCTGTATATTTGAAGTTAGCTTTAGCTCACCTTGGGTAAATAATTGACCCCATCTAGACCTTCAATTGCTAAAGCTGCAGAGAATATTCATATCTTATCATCCTGAAGGCAATGAAACAGGTCAAGAAAATTCCCCGAGGGGAGCCTGGGTTGGTGAACCAGTTAAGTGTCTGACTCTTGATCTTGGCTCAGGTCTTGATCTCAGGGCTGTGAGTTTAAGCCCCGGCATGGAGCATCCTTTAAAAAAAAAATCCCTAAATTTCCATTTTCACTATTTTATCAAAATATTGTTCTTTCAACTACAGGCCAATATCTTTGATGAACATAGATGCAAAAATCCGCAACAAAATATTAGCAAATGGAATGCAATGATATATTAAAAAATCATTCACCACAATCGAGTGGGATTTATTCCCAGGATGCAAGGGTTGTTCAATATTTGCCAATCAATGTGATACATCACATCAATAAGAAAAAGGATAAGAGTCATATGATCTTTGCAATAGATGCAGAAAAAGCATTTGACAAAATACAACACCCATTCATGATTAAAACCCTTGACAAAGTGGGTTTAGAGGGAACATACCTCAACATAATAAAACCCACATATAAGGAATTCACAGCTAACATCACCCTCAATGGTGAAAAACTGAGAGCTTTCCTGCTAAGATCAGGAACAAGACAAGAATGTTTCCAACGTAGTGTTGGAAATCCTAGCCACAACAATCAGACAAGAAAAAGAAATAAAAGACATCCAAATTGGTAAGAAAGAAGTAATACTTCTTTGCAAATGACATGATACTACATATAGAAAAGCCTAAAGATTCTACCAAAAGCTACTATAGCTGATAAATGAATTCAGTGAAGTTGTAGGATATAAAGTCAATGTTTGGATATCCCTTGATCTTGGGGTTGTAAGTTTGAGCCCATGTTGGGTGTACAGATAACATAAAAAAAAAAAAAAAGAAAGAAAGAAAGAAAGAAAGAAAGAAAGAAAGAAAGAAAGAAAAAGATGATATCAGAGATGGAAAAAAACTGTAAGAGACTCAACTATAGGAAACAAACTGAGAGGTGCTGGAGGGGAGGTGGGAGGGGAGATGGGGTAACAGGGTGATGGGCATTAAGGAGGGCATGTGATCTAATGAGCACTGAGTGTTATATGCAACTGATGAATCACTAAACTGTACCTCTGAAACTAATAGAAAATAAAAATAAATAAAATAGAACCTTATCTGAAAGCATAAAAATAATAATATTTTAAAAATATTTTTAAAAAGTATGCAATGGGAAAAAAAAAACCAGTCTCTTCAACAAATGGTGCTGGGAAAACAGGACAACTACCTGCAAAAGAAAGAAACTGGACCACTTTCTTACATCATACACAAAAATAAACTAACTAACTAACTAAATAAATAAATAAAGACCTAAATGGGTCCTGTGGGCCCTGAAATGATAAAAATCCTAGAAGAGAACACAGGCAGTAATTTCTCTGACATTGGCTGTAGCACATTTTTCTAGATATATCTCCAGAGGCAAGAGAAATAAAAGCAAAAATAAACTATTGTGACTATATCAAAATAAAAACTTCTGCACAATGAAGATAACAATCAACAAAACTAAAAGACAACCTATGGAATGGGAGAAGATATTTGCAAATGACATATCTGATAAGGAGTTAATATCCAAAATATATAAAGAACTTATACAACTTAACACCAACACCCCGCCAAACAATCCAATTAAAAAATGGGCAGAAAACATGAAGAGACATTTTTCCAAAGAACACATACAAATGCTCAACATCCCTCATCATCAGGGAAATACAAATCAAAACTACAACAAGATACCACCTCATATTGGTCAGAATGGCTAAAATAGAATTAAAAAACCCCACAAGAAACAAGTGTTGAGGGACGCCTGGGTGTCTCCATTGATTAGGCATCTGCCCTCAGCTCAGGTCATGATCCCAGGGTCCTGGGATTGAGTCCCACATCAGGCTCCTTACTCAGCAGGAATTCTGCTTCTCTTTCTGCCTGCCACTCCCCTTGCTTGTGCTCTCACTCTCTCTCTCTCTCAAATATAGTCTTAAAAAAAAAAAAAAGAAACAAGTGTTGGCAATGATGTGGGGAAAAAAGGAAAGCTCATATACTGTTGATAGGCATGCCAACTGGTGTACCTGCTGTAGAAAACAGTATGGAGTTTCCTCAAAAAATTAAAAATAGAACTTTCCTATTATCTAGTAATCACATTACTGGGTATTTACCCACAGAACACAAAAACATTGCTTTGAATGTATACACCCTTATGTTTATTGCAGCATTATTTACAATAGCCAAACTATGGAAGCAGCCCAACTGTCCACTGATAGATGAAGGGATAAAGGTATGGTATGAGTGTGTGTGTGTGTGTGTGTGTGTGTGTGTATGGTGGGGGGAGGGATGGGTGAAATAGGGGGTGGGGATTAAATTAAGAGTACACTTATTATGATGATCACTGAATAATGTATAGAATTGTTGAATCACTATATTGTACACTTGAAACTAATATAACAGTGTATATTCAGGATATTGGAATTAAAATTTAAAAATTTAAAAATATATTGTTCTTTCAAAATACTCTATGGTAAAGAGGTTTTGTGAGGCTCTAGATGAGCAAAACATATTTTAGACACAGACCCTGCTTTTGGTAGGCTCACAATGTAACCAGAGAAAAATAACATTGGATGTATAAAGCATTGAGCATATACACAATGCCTTATCCCAGGTATTAGAAATAAATATTTTTTTATTTCTTTCTTGACATTGTCTTCTTCAACAAATTTCCCTCTACTTTAGTGGCCCATTTCTGTAATCATCATTTAAAGTCCTTGTGCTCTGTGACCATATCCCTTCTTTCCTTCCAGACTGCTTATCTCAGTGCTTACCCTGGGATCACTCCTGGATCTCTTTGGACTCTCTAGTCTTTTGAGTTTCTGCTGTATCCCTTTTCCTCAGCTCCCTTCTGCCTTTTTTCTCCCTTTTTGCAGAATATAATGGTTTGCCACCTCAATGATTATTTTGCCAAAACCACAAGCTCTCTTGTCCCTCTCCTTTTGGAAGAAATGACCACTTTCGCCACACTTTTTTCACATTTTCTCCACACTAACTCCACACTTTCTTCATACTTTCTCTGCATTTGCTCCATACACTCCTGCACCAAAATTTAAACGAAAAAGGCACACAAGAGAAAACTGGTACCCTTACAAATTTATGATTACTAAATTCAAAGGTGCCTTCACTATTTCTGGTAACCCCATGTGTTTCTCTGACCTCCTTTCTCTCTCCTTCACAAGAAGGCTTTTGTATAGCTTCTCTCTCCTCAAACTTCCAACATAGACCCATTCTCCCCATTTCCTCCCTGAAAATGACCTACCTCCATCTTAACAGAGAAAATAGAGTTCAGTAGAGGTAAGCTCCAACAAGTTCCTACACCTAGAAAAAGTCCCTGCACCTCGTTTTTCACTCCTGTTTTAGCAAATGTGCCCCACTTCCTATTCAAAGCTTAGCCTCAGTCTAGGTTCCCACTCTCTTTTGAGCCCAACACCATCCATGATCTCTTCTTTCTCTGGTCCTTTTGCCTCTGCATGTGTATTAGTCCTTCCCACCAGCATTTAAACATGCATGTCCATCTCTGAACAGAACTCTTCCCTTACACCCACTCTCTACTTTTCAGTTACTATTCTTCTTCCTTTCCCTAATTTACCATGGAAAAATAGAAAGCTGTTTTTTACTATGATAACTACAGTTTCCGTCTCAGAGCTGTCCTCTAGTACCATCCTCCCTACCTATTCTTTTTCTAATAAAAGATCATGCTCTCAGCTACAAAAGTCCCAGTGTTGACGAACTCTGGCCAGTCTCTGGCTTCAGCAATTGGTGCTTGACCCCATGACCTGTGTAACTCACGGGCCAAGAAAGTAATCAGAAACTATACTGGGTATTTCAAAGAGAGAAGGAGTTAACCCAGAGAAGGCTTTCCATAAGCATAAAAAGGCTGAAAGAGAAAATAACTTTTGGTCTGCAGAAGCAAAAAGGGGTATAGACTCAAGAGTTCACGGGAGGAGACTCTGTAGGCCTGGGGCTCTAAGCTGCAGGGGAAGATCCCCCACTAGGGGGCAGACTTTTGAGATTTGGCTAGCTAGATCCCGGCTTGCCTGGTAGGCAACATGAATCAGAACAATGGTTATGTGTCTGATAGCCATTTGTATGTCTTCATTGGAGAAGTGTCTGTTCATGTCTTCTGCCGATTTTTTGACAGGATTATCTGTTTGTGTGTGTTGAGTTTAAGAAGTTCTTTATTGATCCTGGATATCAGCCTTTTGTCTGTACTGTCATTTGCAAACATCTTCTCCCATTCCGTGGGTTGCCTCTTTGTTTTATTGACTGTTTCCTTTGCTGTGCAGAAGCTTTTGATCTTGATGAAGTCCCAAAAGTTCATTTTCGCTTTTGTTTCCTTTGCCTTTGGAGACATATTTTGAAAGAAGTTGCTGTGGCTGATATCGAAGAGGTTACTGCCTATGTTCTCCTCTAGGATTCTGATGGATTCCTGTCTCAAGTTGAGGTCTTTTATCCATTTCGAGTTTATCTTTCTGTATGGTGTAAGAGAATGGTCGAGTTTCATTCTTCTGCATATAGCTGTCCAATTTTCCCAGCACCATTTATTGAAGAGACTGTCTTTTTTTCACTGTATATTTTTTCCTGCTTTGTCGAAGAATATTTGACCATAGAGTTGAGGGTCCATATCTGGGCTCTCTACTCTGTTCCACTTGTCTATGTGTCTGGTTTTTATGCCAGTACCATGCTGTCTTGGTAATCACAGCTTTGTAGTAAAGCTTGAAATCGGGTAACGTGATGCCCCCAGTTTTGTTTTTCTTTTTCAACATTTCCTTAGCAATTCGGGGTCTCTTCTGATTCCGTAAAATTTTAGGATTATTTGCTCCAGCTCTTTGAAAAATACTGGCAGAATTTTGATTGGAATGGCATTAAAAGTATAGATTGCTCTAGGCAGTATAGACATTTTAGCAATGTTTATTCTACCGATCCAAGAACACTTCTCCAATGAAGACATACAAATGGCTATCAGACACATGAAAAAATATCCATCATCACTAGCCATCAGGGAGATTCAAATTAAAACCACATTGAGATACCACCTTACACCAGTTAGAATGGCCAAAATTAGCAAGACAGGAAACAACGTGTGTTGGAGGGGATGTGGAGAAAGGGGAACCCTCTTACACTGTTGGTGGGAATGCAAGTTGGTGCAGCCACTTTGGAGAACAGTGTGGAGGTTCCTTAAGAAATTAAAAATAGAGCTTCCCTATGACCCTGCAATTGCACTACTGGGTATTTATCCCAAAGATACAGATGTAGTGAAAAGAAGGGCCATCTGTACCCCAATGTTTATAGCAGCAATGGCCATGGTCGCCAAACTGTGTAAAGAACCAAGATGCCCTTCAACGGATGAATGGATAAGGAAGATGTGGTCCATATACACTATGGAGTATTATGCCTCCATCAGAAAGGATGAATACCCAACTTTTGTAGCAACATGGACGGGACTGGAAGAGATTATGCTGAGTGAAATAAGTCAAGCAGAGAGAGTCAATTATCATATGGCCTCACTTATTTGTGGAGCATAGCAAATAACAAGGAGGACATAGGGAGATGGAGAGGAGAAGGGAGATGAGGGAAATTGGAGGGGGAGATGAACCATGAGAGACTATGGACTCTGAAAAACAATCTGAGGGTTCTGAAGGGGTGGGGGGTGGGAGGTTGGGGGAGCCAGGTGATGGGTATTATGGAGGGCACATATGGCATGGAGCACTGGGTGTGGTGCATAAACAATGAATTCTGTTACACTGAAAAGACATTAATAAAAAAAAAAAGAATGCTGTTAAAACTCAAGGGAAAATTACAAAAAACAAAACAAAACAAACAAAAACAAAAAAACTCAAGGGGAAAAAAAAAAAAGAACAATGATTAGCTCCAACCACTGAGGGAACACATCCTGGTAGTTGCTGGTTCCTCTAAGGAACTCCAGAAGGGAGTGGGGGAGTTCGGAAAGAAGCTGGAAGCTGGAGCCACTTTCCCCAGCTGCTGGAGTGATGAAATGGCAGCTGGGGGAAAGGGAAGAAATTCCTTTTTCCCCTCCTGTTGCCTTCTAATGCTCCTCTAGTGCCTCCCATTCATCAAAGCTGAAAAGAAACTAGCAGACAAAAGAATCTGAGAAATGTCCTTTGCTGAGTTCCAGCCCCATACCTCAAAGCAGCATATAAGTTTAGAATTGGTAAAAGTCTGGCATATGACCTAGGCTGGAATTGGCTTATAAATCCAGATCAATAGGAACTTTTTTTTTTCCTCTCAGCTCCTAGGGCTCTAAGGATTGATCTCAGAGTGCAGGCAGCACATGGAAAAGCTTGACCAAGGAGAACAGTGGAAGGAATCAAGCAGGAACAGGTGACTCCCAGCATTATCACTGCTCACCTTCTAAGTTCCTGAAATTCTAAGATGTGATAGAAAAGGGGTGTGAATGTCATCAATTTCCATCCAGGATAGGGCAAGATTGCCCTATAGATACATTTTAGAGGTTCTTTTAATAACAAAAGTTTTATTTTGATTATACCAAGAGGTGTGCTTATTCAATGTAATGGTTACTCCAAGAGCTTTGACAGGGACCTAGAAAAGGAAAAGCAAGGGAAGGAGACAAAGAAGCTCTTATCAAGGAGGTAAGAGAGATAAAAGCAATGTTTTAGAAGTCAAAGTTGGAGAGTCTTTCAAGAGCTAGACAGTAATGTCCAATGTCATTGAAATAATGACCCAAAGAGGGAGTGATTAGGCTCACATTCCTTATTACTAGTGGTACCATACTAAATTTTAATCATCTTTGTATAAATTCTTTCTCGATTTCTGATTCAAATTGAGGGCAAGATTTTTGGTTTATAGTTTGCAGAATTCACTTTCTTCTCCTTTATGAAAAATCAAAGAATTAATTTCAAGAATGAGTACCTTAATATATGGTATCACCCAGAGAATGCACAAAAAACAAGAACATGGCTCAGCAACTTTTTTGAAGGAACTTACAGTCCAGCCAGGGAGACCCTTATTTAAACTGAGGAGCTCTGAATCTTCAGCCAACTTCAGAAGAAAGTTGTGAATTTTATTCTTTTTTTTTAAGACTTTATTTATTTATTAGAGAGAGGGAGAGCTCAAGCAGGGGGAGCAGCAGGCAGAGGGAGGGGGGAAGCAGGCTCCCCATTGAGCAGGGAGCCCAATGTGGGGCTCAATCCCAGGACCTTGAGATCATGACCTGGGCCGAGGGCAGACACCTAACTGACTGAGCCACCCAGGCGCCCCATGAATTTTATTCTTTAAAGCAGACATATTGAAAATTATTCTTTTAAAAATCAGAAAACATTTGCTAGGTCATTTTTAAAATTTCATACCCTGTGTCTTCATTCTCTAAGGCTGCCATAACAAAATACCACATGCTGGGTGGCTTAAACAACCCTTATTTATTTTCTCACAGTTCTGAAGGCTGAAATTTTGTAAGTGCCAACTGGTTTGGTTTCTCCTGAGGCCTCTCTCCTTGGCTTCCAGATGGCTGCCTTCTCCCTGAGTCCTTACCTGATCTTTTCCTCTGCACATGTACATGCCTGTGTCCTAATCTCCTTTTCTTATAAGAATACCAGTCATATTGGATTAGGGTCCACCCCTATGACCTAATTTTACCTTAATTACATCTATAAGGTCCTAGTGCTAAATACAGTCACATTCTGAGGTACCAGGGGTTAGGATTTCAACATATGAATTTGGGAGCAACACAGTTTAGGCCATAACACCCTGAACACCAATTCTCCACAATGTGTTAAGATGATTTGTAATAGCAGTGGATATTCCAACTGGATGAAGATAGTTTTCTAATCCAATAGTTACAAAAAAAAAAAAAAAAAAAAACCCTTTTTTTAAAAAATCATATTACTTCAAACTAAGCTATTAAAAAATATCCAGGAGGAAGTATCATCTACCTAATAAATATTAGCTCTTATAATACTGTTCCCTTAACTTTAAGCTAAGCTACCAGTTGACATGGTCTTCTCGGCTTGAGTAGTTCCTCTGCTTTTCATGGTAAGAGTTGGATGTGAGATCTGCTGTTCTCATTCCAATCCAGACTCTTTAAAGAAAAGCCCTGGGAGTGTGTATACTGTTTACTTTTTCAACCCTGCATGGCAACAGGATTTAGTGTCTCCCTCATTTTAAAAGCTCCTTTCCACGCCCCTCAATAAGGCCCTCTAGGAGAAAAACATTTTCCACATATTCTGCTTATGTATCTTAGTAGCTGATTATACCTTTATGTTTGTTTCCAAAATACTACCCGTTACAACTTGCACAACTTGGAAGCTTGTATATTGGTTCATTATGCAAAAGTCTACATTTACACGAAAATCTGTCTCCCTTTTCCTGCAGGCATCAAGTTGCAGCGCCCTGCCCTTTCACGCCATTCATAGGGTTTGGAAGGGTAGGGCAATGGCAGAACACATACTCATACATCATTGCCGTAGCTGAAGAACTGGCTTGTCTTCACACTCTCCAAGGGAAATCATGTGTCTTCTATTAGAAAGCAAGGAAGGAAGCCCTACATCTCCTACTCTGAGAAATTCCTTTGGAGAACTGGATTATGCTGTAACCTGCCACATCGGATGAGACTGTGTCTAGAAACAGTGAAAGCCGAACTAAATGGAAACAGAATTCTCTATTAATGGTGCATCATTACATTAATTAACACCAAAAGTGAATGTGCCAATATTAACTGTGAATCTAAGAAATCTATTCTTATTTATTCTCAGTGTGATAAATGTAGTATTTTAGAATTTAGATGAAGGAAAAGTGCTTCCCCCTCCCCCCAGGGAAACTAGGAGACACCCTTTTCTCTAATAATGTAAACTATGTAACAGATTTTCCAGCCATGTTGCCTTGGCTCATGAGTATACCCTGGAGTGTTTATAGGTGTGCCCAAATATTGATCTTTTCAGCCCTCAGGTTATCTGGATCTCAGGGTAGATAATGCAGGCGCCTCTGTTTCCTGCCATGTCCCTTAAAATAATTAATAATGTTTGCTTTGTAATATAATGTCAGTTATGCAATAATAGGTAAAAAAAAAAAAAAAAAAACTGCTGTAACTGACCGTATTTTCCTCTTTTTCGTCCCATTTTGTATGTCAGGAAGCTCTGAAATAAACGTGAAGTTCAACTGTGTAAATTATTATAGAGTTAGGATATTTTCATTTTATTTTCTCCCTTTGCTCTGATTTTCTATTTTATTAACCTTATTTTACAAAGCTTTTATGCAGATAAATCCTTTTGGAAAAAAAATCATGATAAAAATTTCTATTAGTGGTGTTAGAGAAGTTGAAATATAAAATTCAAGCATAAACATTGCCCTGGCTGCTTTATGCTATTCACCAATTCATGATGGTCCTAAAGAGAAAAATTACCTTTGATGAAAATCCTACATTAGACTGTAGTTAAGCACATGTCTTCCTATCCAATTCTCAGTTGTTTCCTCCACATGGTCATTTGTTATATTGCTAAAAAAAAAAAAAAGTACATTTAATGGCTCTTAACAATATTCAGTCGATATGTGCAGCGCACTACTGAATGGAAATAGTTAATACAAGATGTTCTCCAGCAGTAGAGGCGATGGAGCTTATAGCGGCTTCTAAAATGAAGCACTTGAAACTCGTAACTGTAAGTTCCTTTAAAAATAATCGCCTTAATTCTACTATATTCCACCATCAAAGAATCTCTCCTTTTCACCAAGTTGCTATAGATAACATTACTGATCAAAATCTTGACATGTCAAAGAAATAATTGTTAGAAATAGTTCTACCAGAGTCCAGAGTACCAAAATATTCCGTTACTCCAGTTCTACTATGGATACACAGTAACACTGGGACACCATAAATCTGCCTCATGGCTATAAAACTCCCATCAAGAAAGGCCCAACTATTCCTGGTCTTGAGTTCATAAATGAACACTATGTGGTGTCACAAAAAAGGAATGCTTGGCTAATATTTTTCAATGTAGGCTAATGTGTAATTCCAAAGATCAACTCGGTAAATCTGGATGGTTTCACTCAAAGAATAAAATAGTCTTTAAAAAATGCACAGACTACATATTCTTCAGAAGATAGTCCAGAAATGTATAGCAAAGAGTATGATGTTTTTACATATTTATAAATGCTTGGAGTTCAGATACTATGCACTAAAAGAAACCCATAGGCTTTTATAGTAAGCAGAGCTAGAGGCAAAATTGAAATTCAACAATTTATAACTTTAATTAGGATATAACTTTAATTAGGATATAACTCTAAATAAAAGAATACTGACTTTCCAAATAAAGACAGATGTCTAAGTCAGTATTTTATTTGAATGAATATATCATACCAAAAAATTCCATAAAGTTATATTTGTGCTTAGCCCCTTTTCAAGTTGTGCTTGTACGGTTGATGAGAACATATATCTTCAAAGAAGATTTATAAAGTCATCGCTTTCCTTTCAAATGCTCAAATTAACATAATACTGAACACTAGTGTCATTTTGGACTTTGGGAAATTTAACTTTTCTAGCCATTAGTTTTCTAATCTATGTAATGGAAATAATAGTTCCTACTTCATAGAGTTGTTTTGAGAATTAGGAAAATCACATAGATAAGACAACGACCACAGAGTCTGATATAAACTAAATATCCAACAAGTGCTAGCTGTTAATGTTATTATGAAAATGATCTTTGTCATTATTATTCTGTCACTATCCTTTCCTGGTAGCCTTACACTTAAAACCATCTCAGGGGGGCCTGCATGGCTCAGTCAGTTAAACCAATGCTTTTAGCTCAGGTCATGATCCTGGATTCCTAGGATTGAATCGTGCATCACGATCCTTGCTCAGTGGGGAGTCTGCTTCTCCCTCTGACCCTTCCTCCTCTTTTGCTCTCTCTCTCTCAAATAAATAAAATCTTAAAAATAAGTAAATAAAACCATCTCAGATCCCAGTTTCTTCCAACATTTTCTTATTCTGTGATTTCAGCCATGGAGACTCCCGGTAATATCCAAATGACGATTATGATTGATGACGACAATGATGACGACAACAGAAGATAATGAGGACAGGGGCACCTGGGAGGCTCAGTCGTTAAGCGTCTGCCTTCGGCTCAGGTCATGATCCCAGGGTCCTGGGATGGAGGCCTACTTTGGGCTCCCTGCTCTGCGGGAAGCTTGCTTCTACCTCTCCCACACCCCCTGCTTGTGTTCCCTCTCTCTCTGTGTCTTTCTCTTCAAATAAATAAATAAAATATTTTCAAAAAGAAGAAGATAATGAGGACAATAAAAACAAAGTCTCCAAAAACTTGTGATGAATGATCATGTGAGTTTGGGGGATTCTTATATGGTATTATAGCCAAGAAACTTAGGAATACTTCAACCTAGTCTTTGTCTGATTGTTTCTTCTCACATGATTTCCACATAGAAAAAAATACTCACAATGATCCAGGGAAAGTAGTAAAAAAGTTACCAGTTTATTATTAGCTGATCCTGTACTTGAATTCCAATGCAGAGATGTCTGGTTAGCTGTGTTAATGAATGTGACCTGGTGAAAAGGATTACTTTAAGTGCTTTTTTCACTAGTTTAAGTATAAATCCATATTTTAGTGTCTTACTAACTTCAAGTTGACCACCTGCTACAAAAGCTAAAGAGATGAGAATGTTTGTGGTTACTAAGAAGGGCAGAGAAAGAATAGGATGACTAGGATTACCTTTGGAGAAGACCCTTCAACACTCTCTCTGGCTCTTGCTTCATGGTACAAGAGGAACAAGGGAGATTCATAAGTAAGTGCAGGACCTTATATACCATATACCCCCAACTACAGCTAAATGTGGTCCAACAATGTTTAAGATTTGGCTCCAATTAGAGGAATATTCCTTTGGAAGGTTAGCATTTCCTTAGAAGAGGGAAGAAGAGATCCTTCTCTACTCTTACTTCCCAGTGGTTCAAGAAATGAGCCTACAAATAAAGAGAAATGGAATGTAGCTCTGTAACACATGAAGAAATAATAATTGCTCAAAACTGTCTGAAAAATAATGATGAAATTTTGAGTTCTTGTCTTTAAACACTCTAAAAAAATTATGTTTTTAGGACCTAACTAGAAAGGCCTAACATTTTTGAAACTATATCTCTTCCTGAAAATGAGAACTCTGGATAGTAGAAATGACATTTTTTAAAAGACCTTTTTTATTGGTTTAACTCTCAACTAATTAATGAAATACATTTATTAATCATCAATGAATATATATATATATATATATATATATATATATACACACACACACAAAGATGGAAGACCTCCTCTATGACAGCATGAAATAGAAAAGTAAGGACAAAATTTTAAAAAAAATTTTTTTTGGTCAAATCAGCATAACTGAGAGTAACTAAAAGATCATGCAGATAACAAACAACCAAGTGGAAAACTGTCCTCGAGGGCACTTTGTGCTCTCACAGTCTTCTGGCCAATCAACTACCTCACTATATATCATATCATAAATGATTCTTAAGCATACCCATAATTTGCAATTTTATTCCGATCTTTTTTTGTTTTGTTTTGAACACTGAATACATTTTTAAAAGTCCTACAGACTGCAAAACAAAATAACAAAAGATTGACTCAAGATTCTCTTTATTTAATCACAGAAAGTAAGAAGAGAAACTTGCCGCCCCTTTTTTAGTTGGTCCTTGTCCGGGTTGAGCCACAACAGTTTGTGAATGTTTCACAGATTCCTGAAAATATCAGTTACATTTCAATGGTTCAGTTTTAAGTTACTTACATATCATAAAAAGGAAATAAAATTGGCTCAGACTCCCTCATTCATTCATCCATTCAAGATCTGACTCTCAGGAAGATACAATCTATGGAGCAAAGACTTATTATATAATGAGGTAATTAATGCAATATAGATGCTAAAGAAGGTATTTGGGAGTAGAGAAGAGGGAGCAAGTCACTCTGCCTGGGGGAAAGGGAAGGAGGTGTGGGAAGGATTCAAGGAGAAGATGGAAAAGCTGTTTTCAGTATGACTAAGAGAACCAGGTGGACGAGGCAGGGTACGAGGTGTGGCGGAGGTGGAGGAAAGGACATTCTAGGTGGAAGGAAAATCTGCATACATGCATGGAGGCATAGCAAAATAGACATGTTTGGAAAGTTGACAATCCTTTTTGCCTAGAAATCATAAGAGAAATGAAAAAAAATACATGGGAGAGAATGCAGGTAGATGAAGCTAGAACATTTAGCAGTAAATAGGTAGTGAAAATAAGGCAGAGTAGGAGTTTGAAACTGAGTCTCTGATGATTTCTGAAGGGGGGAAATAGTAGTAGTTTATTTGGAAAGCGTATTTTAGATTTAAAAAAAAAATTTATTCATTTGAGAGAGAGTGCATGCCCAAGAGCTGGGGGTGAGGGTGTGTGGAGAGGGAAAAGCAGACTCTCCACTGACCAGGAAGCCGGATGTGAGGTGCAATGAGTGGACCCCAGGATCATGACATGGGCCAACGGCAGACAATTAACCATCTGAGCCATCCAGGTGCCCCTGAAGAGTGTATTTTAAAACAAAGTTTAGGAAAGAAGTCACTGTATAAATTAGCATGCCCCTGAACATTGGCAATGGAAATAGGAAGAAGGAGATATTTAGGAGATTTTTAAAAAAGCAAACAAACATACAGGTTAGAGGAACAGATTAGATGTTGAGGATGGATTTGAAGGAATCATCTGAAATGAAGCTCTAGCATGCTATTAACAAATTATAGAGATACAGGAAAGATCCAATTAGTGGGGAAATCTATGAGCTCACCTCAGAGTTGGAGGTGCTTCTGGGACAACCAGGTGAAGCTCTTCCATCCTCATTTAGGCAGAATCTATGGCCAAGAGAGAGGTTGGGGCAAGAGATAAAGATATGCAAATCATTGCCACTCAGTTGGCAGTCTAGGCTATGGAATAAGAAAAGACGGCCCAGAGAGAAAATGTAGACAAGTGAGAAGTGACTCACTCTCATTGTATAATAACTGAGTCATCAGATGGGGTATCAGGTCTGATTACTTACTGATCGTCCTTTAAAAAAACCTGGGCAAGGCTGGATTGTCCCAAAAGGCAAGGAGTGATCTGGCCCTCTAGCAAGGGTGGAGAAGTTGTTACCCTGGTCATTTTTTTCCCCTTTGAATTCAATGCTTCCACCTGGTCTACTGGCTCCTCTCATACTTTGTCTCTCTACATAAGCCTCTTTTCCAATCCATCCTACACATTGTTTCCAGATGAATCTTTATCAACACCTCTTTTCCTCTCTCAATGGTCCTATAGACTGCAAGGCAAAATATCAAAAAGAGTAACTCAAAATTTTCCTTATTTAACCACAGAAAATAAGAAAATATACTTCTCAAAAATGGCCAAGCAATACATTTCAAACATTTTGCAGAAATGGCAATGCTACCCAGTTAAAAGAGCCAAGATTTGGAGGTAGACTCAATCCAAACTCAGTCCATATGAATAGTACTAGGTAGAACTGTATGCAACCTCCTGCTTTGTAGGCTAAAAATGATTGGATATCAGCAGTTTCATATGTTTCAGCCTAAAATAACTTTATGAGTCAGGCCTCAATAGCAAGTCAAGTTAATTTCTCAGAATTTAATTCTCACTTTTCACATATGTGCACAGAGCCAGTGAGCCTTAATTGTCCCAAAGATGCATTCCCAGGTCTGCATTGGGAGACAATGAAAGATGGTTTTAACCAATGTAATTATCAATTCCTTCTTCCTTTGGTAGAAAAATTTCTTCGTTTTGGGTCAAGGCAGAATGTCAGGAGATAGAGTATTTAGAGCTCAAGAAACTTAATCTGATGGATCCATGTATTTAAATTTTTCTGTTTGAGACTGGAAATAGAGAAGTTTTCTCTTTCATTTTTTCCATGGTCTATTACTGATCACTTATCCTTTTGTTGGGTCCCCAATGTTGGGTCCCCCAATAATGGGTCTGTGATTAAAGGAGAGAGACTGATACAAAGCGAAGGTCAAGCAAAGCTTTATTTCACGCCAAGCATCGAGAATCAAACCAATCGGCTGGGGTCATGCCTCTTACAGAGAGCGCGACCCCTCCCTGCCTCACAGACTAACTTTTATAGGGCAAAGTGCATGTGGTTGGGCCTGGCCATACACAGGTGGCAAATGAGATTGTAACACAAAGAGAAAGCACAGTCATGCTAGGTCACACATAAGTGACCAATTGAATTACAATTTACCCTATAGTAAACTTTTGAACTAGCCTATCACCTTGGTGAGAATTGGCACCCAACAGGCGGGGCCCACACTCCTTGGCGGCTGGGGAGACAGTATGCTCGCTTTACTGATTCGACGTCTCCACCTGACCAGACTCATCCCTGCATTTGGGCTGTTATCTCCACCTGACCTGACCCACCCTTGTATTTGGGCTTTGTTACCTGGGACTGGTTTCCCGGACTTGCTTTTAAATAAGTTCCCCTGGTTGGGGGCGGGGCAGGGTCAATTTAAGTTTTACTGCATAAACAACAAAATGGCCGTTCAACCAAGGTGGGGCCGCTCTGGCTAAATAGGCCCTTACACTTTCTTCAGTATTTTCTGAGGGGCACATTATTTCTTTAGAAACATAAATATTATACTTGAGTGAATAAATATTATTCAGACCTGAGAACCATCCTTTTTCTTCAAAATGATTTTGCCTTTTTTTTTTTTTTTTTATCTCCTTCCTTAGTCTGGATTTCATAGTTTAACTCTCAGAGGCCAACTTTGTTTCCAAGTTCTTGGAGACACCTCACAATGCTCTCATGTACAGTTTACCTAGTGGTTCTTGAACACATTTAAACCAGGAGTTCTGATGGGGACAGGAAGGGGGAAAGAGAAAACATCATCATGTAAAACACACAAGAGGAGCTGCTCTAGTTGAAGCAGGAGTAGGACTGGTGGCACAGAGAACCCCCAGACCCACCTCTCTCTTGCCCATGATGCACCTAGAGCTCCAAAGAACATACCATAAACTCCACAGTAATGTTTAAGAGGCTTTCAGTTTATCCTTTTGATTGAATTTCTACCAGGTGCATGTGTATATGTGTGTGTTCACGTGTATTCTCCATAGACGCATTAGTACCTGGTGAGCAGAATCCATTGATTAAACAACACTACATCCAATGGCATCCTAAAGAAATGTTATGATAAATTGGAGAGCTGTTAATGATGGAAAAACTTAACAAGTTTAAAGGTCAGAAAACCAGAGTATTAATTAATTTTGAAATTTTACATAGTTACTGTTTATTAAACTCTCCAAAACAGTGTTCTCTCCAACTCACATCCTGACTGTAGCTACTGTTTACTGATTAATGTTAAGTTGTCATGCAACTATATTCACTGATGTAGGAACTTATAAATCCAGGCTTCTATACTGGTTGTTGTTAATCTTACATGGGTTCTGGTCTTCTTGAGGGTCTAGATAAAAACTGTGAACATTTCTCTCCAGAAAAAAAAATTTGCATGACCACAAAACTCAAAAACAAATTTCATAGTTTAAGGAGACGACAAAGCTTCTAAAAATAGTTTACAAGATATTAAGAGGTCCTTTTTATAGTAAGTGATATCTGTCTATTAATTGACAAAGATTTCATGGTAAGAGGGAAGGAAAGAAAATAGCTACTAATTGTACCCTTGAAGATACTGATGCATTGAATGCTGGTTTAAACTTCAATTATTGTATTAATGGAAAGTGCTAGGTTATGCTGTATTAAAAAGCAATACCCAAATCTCAGTGGCTTGGCATACCATGTTTCTCATTCACCTGTGCAATGTAGGTTTGTACATGTCTTTGGTGATTGCTGTCACCCAGACACACAGGCTGATGGGGCACCACTATCCAGGCATTGTTTTCTGATCACTGAGATAGGAAAAGCCAGTGTGGTTTATCACACACTGACTTGCCGGTGTGGAAACGACAAGCATACTTTCTACTCAGATTTCATCAGCCAAATGAGGCATACTCCATGTGTGACTTTAAGAAGTACAGAAGGGAAGGAGGAAAATGAGAAATAATGAATATTCCTTTTGTCTTTAAGAGTTAGTTCTAGGTTCTGTTCCCTGTTTCTTAGTTTTTATAAACATGATCATCTGTCCTGTTTCTTTGTAATCAAAAACCTTAAACTTTTTTTTAAGATTTTATTTATTTATTTGACAGACAGAGATCACAAGTAGGCAGAGAGGCAGGCAGAGAGAGAGGGGGAAACAGGCTCCCTGCTGAGCAGAGAGCCCAATGCGGGGGTTGATCCCAAGACCCTGAGATCATGACCTGAGCCGAAGGCTGAGGCTTTACCCACTCAGCCACCCAGGAGCCCCAAAACCTTAAATTTTTTTTTTAAGATTTTATTTATTTATTTGAGAGAGAGAACAAGAGAGAGCACGAGCGGGGCACCTGGGTGGCTCAGTGGGTTAAAGCCTCTGCCTTTGGCTCAGATCATGATCTCAGGGTCCTGGGATTGAGCCCCGCATCAGGCTCTCTGCTCAGCAGGGAGCCTGCTTCTCTCTCTCTCTCTCTCTCTCTCTGCCTGCCTCTCTGCCTACTTGTGATCTCTGTCTGTCAAATAAATAAATAAAATCTTAAAAAAAAAGAGAGAGAGAGAGAGAGCACGAACAAAGAGAGGGGCAAAGGGAGAAGCAGACTCCCCGCTGAACAGAGAGCCTGATGCAGGGTTCAATCCCAGGACCCTGGGATCATGACCTGAGCCTGATCCAGGCAGATGCTTAACTGACTGAGCCACTAAGGAGTCCCAAAACCTTAAACTTTAAAAACCTGATATGTTTCAGAAGGATTTTCATCAAATATTATTTATAACTATGCATGGGTTCTACTTCTAATACTTCATTCTTTGAAGGTATATTCAAACCTCCCAGAACTGGAAAACTAGAAACTTACGTTTCTACTGCATTGACCCCCCGAAGGATTACAAAATAATAAGATTAAAGGATATATAGGGTTTATTTACCTAAGTCTATGTAGTTGAATGTTACTTTTGTATACAGGCTGTGATAATCACATATTTCTCAAAAAATAAAACAGAGTGCAGAGTGCAGAGTGCAGAGATAAGAAGGTGTTGAGAAAAGCCTGAGGACCATCAGAAACATGGGTGTGTATCTCAGTACTGTCACATACTAGACTTTTGTAAATCATAGATGATTATAGAAACATTCATTTTCACTAAATGATAGAAACCGGCATTCTCTCACACACATTACAGAGTTTCTCTAAGGCAAGAGAAGAGTAGATATGAGAAATGTTATACTTTTAGGACGTTTTATTAAAATGGAAGAAAATTAGGAAAACTGTTCGGTGCTTAGTTTTTGTTTCATACTCTCTATTTTTCTAATACATTTCTTTAGAAAAAATATGGTAATAAAAGACCTGAAGGGGGGAAATGAAGATCTGTTATTAAGTCGTATTATGAGCACATTTAACTTTTCATTAGATTGATAGGGAAAAAAGTTGTCTCTACTCTCAGCTTAATTCTCAGTTTTATTTTACACTGAATTTATGCTATTTAATAACGATTTTAAAACTAATAAAGTACTTAAAGGTGTATATATTTTCCTATTGGCTTCTATAAAAACTTTGTTTACATAAATGATCTGTTTTTATATTCGAAAAAAATTTAGTAAAATCATCATCAAGAAAAAAATCAAATCTTTCTCAGGAGAAAGAAGTAAATTGATGGTTTGAAAGAAAAGCCAGTACATTCATTGAGTCATATTGTGTCAAAGCAAAAATATCCTGCTTCCATGAACAACTTTAATAAAATTCTTGTCAAGTTTACATAGACAGAAAACTAGACAGGAAATGCTCAGTAATTTTGATCCCAAACTGTTCAAAATACATAATAAGTCAATTTTTTTGATATTTTCCCATCATTTTGAAAGTAAAAACTGTGGTCAAATGAATTTTCCTGGATAAACCAGTTATTTGGCTCACTATATCAATGTTTGTTTTGGTATCATATAGATAAGGCATTTCAGAAAAGAACTTAACATCTGAAAGAGTCAGTTATGATTTACCCTGAAAAATTCCAGGTTTGTTTGACTATAAATTTAGAACCAAGGTTGGAAGAGCCCTGGCATCTCCTACGAGAAAATATGAGCAGGTCTGGTTTCCGTCAATGAAGCACAAAGTAGGTCATATAAACATGCTGAGCAACTGGAAGTGGGGTTGCCCTAAAATAGCAATAGCATAACCAGTTTTCCTGAACATCCCAAAAAGGGATAGACATTAAATGCTCCTAACTAGGGAGGGCTAAAAATAAAATATTATAATTAGAAGAAGAAGTATTTTTAATTGAAGAGATACTACTCAAGGCATCTATAAAGTGATTATGAGGAACGCCAGCGTGGAGGCCACCTGTTAGGGGTCTGAGGACTGGGATGGGGAACCTTCTGGTCTCCACCCGGTCGGAGCTACCTGGGAACCACCGTGGCCCTCCGACTCAGCCCTGGAGTGCAGCCTCCGGGTACCGCGTCCCTTTGGTGCGGGCCACTAGGACATTGTGGGCACGGCTGTGGGCAGTCAATGTACCCTGGTAGAGGTTTGAGCCAGAAACGGTGACTCGGGCCTCATGAGGTTGGTGAACCGTACGGTTGCTTAGGGTGGGCACCGAAATCAGCAAGAAAGTCAACAGACAGCTCACGGCGGAGACAACGGCTGTGGGGAAGGCTTCTGGAGCCTCAGTTTCCACCCAGGGTGGCTGTTAGGGTCAGGAGTGTCCCCTGCGAGGTGAGCTTCCCCTAGGTCGTGGCCCCTTCTGCAACACCCCTCCCCCACACTTGTCCAAAGTGAACAGCAGAAGCACCACCGCAGTGGGCCCCAGCAGGAAACCCAGCTCCCACCACACAGTCACAGTGTTTATACTTGTTTGCCAGCACGTGGGCAAGTGTTGGCAAGAGAGACTGGCACACCTCTCTGCAAACTTAAACGTAACTTGAGAAAAAATTCCTCCTGGACGCCGTCAAATCGTGATTTTATCTGCCCTTTATCGTGGCACAGACAAGTTTTTTTGTAACTTTTCAGTTGTAAATAACCCTGGTTTTGTAAATAACCCCGTGATGAATATTCTAACTTCTCCTGTGGTTTTTTTCCTCTGTGTTGTTTGAGGGTTTGGAGGTGGTTGTTGTGTTGTTGTTGTTTTTTAAAGAGATTCATGGAAGTGAGAATTACTGGGTCAAAGGATATAAACTGCCAAACTGACCTACAGAAAAAAACAATTTACATATAAAGAGATCCTGAACCGATTTTATAAGCAGTGGCAGAAGAGCATTAAAATGTGAGTTTACCGTGAGAAAAATAACGGAGAGTAAATGCAGCCAGGTTCAAAGACCTAGAGTCACAGAGCTGGGGCTTAACTGCTATGAATATTGTTCATTGACCTAGACTATGTCAAGAATTTGAATTTAGATTTTAATACCTCTGTGTTGCTAAGAAATAGACAAACTAAGGAACAAGACTTTTCTGAACCACAGTGCCTTGCTGGGCAAACAGATAAGAGATTTGTAAAAGCTCAGTTGGAGAAAAGACATTAATGCAGAAGAAGCTTGCTTAGAATTTAATTCTTGGAATGGCTAAAGAGGAAAAAAAGGAAAGAAGGGAGGAGGTTTTGATGGAGAAGGCTTTGAGAGATAGGTGTTCCAGGGAAAAATGATAACTAAAATCTTTAGTTATTTAGATATTTAGTTATTTAGAT
This sequence comes from Enhydra lutris kenyoni, assembly GCF_002288905.1. Lineage (NCBI taxonomy): Eukaryota > Metazoa > Chordata > Mammalia > Carnivora > Mustelidae > Enhydra > Enhydra lutris. The sequence continues at coordinate 22,288,238 of NW_019154108.1, read as the reverse complement.
AACTAAATCTGTGACTCTTAAATGGTGTGATACTGGAAAAAAATATAGACAAAAAATATATATATAATTTGCTTGCACTATTCTTTGAATGTTATTGTTTAAACCCAGGTATGAATTAGCTGAAAGTAATGTATCTTGTTTAGAATTAAAATGAATTCATTAGTTTCTTTACTAATAAAAAAATTTAACCAATCCATATGCTTTTGGTTGGGATCTACCCATCCTAAGATCCGATTTGAATAGCTCTACTCTCTACTTAGCTTTATATCTCAGGCCAACTCACTACTAATGGCATTAAAAAGAGGCCAAGGACAAAATCCAGAGAACTCAGATATATTACTTTAAAGATTCATTTCAAATTACAGAGAAGCATCCATGATTTACCAAAGGTCACTTGTAACCCATGATTTCCCTTAACAATCCATCCATATTTTACTTTCATATTCTTCAGCATTTGACATTGTTGATCACATTCTTTTTACATCTCCCTCATCCCTCAGATTTTTAGGACATAACTCTCTCCTGCCTCTTGTCTGGCCCCTTCTGTTTACTCTAAGGGTTCTTCTTCCTTCTCTCACAAAGTGGTGTGGTTCTTTTGAGTGCCATCCTTGGCCACAATTATCATTCTTCTGTATGTGCTCAGTCTGTATTCTCTCATCCATAACTTCAACTGTCTCCCGAGTTACAATTTCACGGCTGTGATTCTAACCCTGGTCCTGCTTCTGTCAAATACACGATTCCTTCCTAAAGCATTTCCCCAAATAGTACATGTTTCCATGAGCCTCCAGAACTTCATAGTCATGTACTTCTATCTGAAATATCTTTCCCCTTTACTCTTATTTATGTTTTTTTTGTTTTGTTTTGTTTTGTTTTAAGATTTTATTTATTTATTAGACAGAGAGAGATTACAGTAGGCAGAGAGAGAGAGGAGGAAGAAGGCTCCCCGCCGAGCAGGGAGCCCCATGTGGGGCTTGATCCAAGGACCCTGGGATCATGACCTGAGCCGAAGGCAGAGGCTCAACCCACTGAGCCACCCAGGCGCCCCGACTCTTATTTATGTTTTTATAGTCAACTCAAATCTTCCCTCTCTAGATGGCTTGCTCCCACTCCCCTTTGTGGGTTGACAGCTTCTTCAGTGAGAGTCCTTTGCACAGCTCTATCATGGCATTCAACACACTGCTAGTTTGCTTGCTTCTGTCTCCTTTAGAAACTTAGATCCTTTCAGGAAAAGACAGTTACTTGCTTTTGTATATGTGGCAACAACCCCATGTCTAGCACATACCAGATGCTCAAAAATGTTTTTAAATGATTGAATGAATTAAGAATGAGTGAGTTAGTGAGAGATAGGTAGGATTCCTTTGACTCAGGAGATAATTGTGGAGACTGAGAAAGAGTCAAGGAATCTTATCTATGATATATATATTTTCAAAGATTTTATTTATCTGATACACACACAGAGAGAGAATACAAGCAGGGGGAGGGACAGAGGGAGAGGGACAATCAGACTCCCTGCTGAGCAGGGAGTCCAAAGCAGGGTTGGATCCCAGGACCCTGGGATCATGACCTGAGCCAAAGGCAGAGGTTTAACCCACTGAGCCACCCAGGCATCCCTCTATGATATATTTTTAGAAAAGTTCAAGGGTGCAGTGTCGGTTACAAAGGTAATAAAATCTAGGACACTTTATGAGAATTTTTTAAAATATGACGTTTCATTTTCATAATAACCTAAAAAGTAAGTTTATTCAAATTTTATAAATGACCTTCTTATAATCAGATAGCCATGTGTTTATATTGTTCATGTTTTCATTTATATTTATGATCATGTTGTTGTACAGTGCAACTATTTGAATTATTCCTGGCTTTATCAGACAGAGGTTCATTCAGAGAATCAGGGCTATTAGGGACCTATCTATGAGTGTTGTCTGTCTGTCTGTCTATCTATCTATTTATCTATAGATTTGTTATTGAGATTTGAGCCTATATAATCGTGGGAGCTGCTTAAGAAGCAATCTCTACAAATCTGTTGTCTTTCCATCCAATGCTGGAGCTTAAAATCCCTGAGACAGGCAGTCAGGAAGAGAAGATGGAGGTAAAGTCAGGGAGACCAAGAATAAACTAGAACCTATTAGCACAAGCTAGAATTTGCAAGGTTGGACTGAAACCGATGTCAGTTTTTGTTTCTCTGCCCTTAGTGATATGGGTATCCTGGAGCGGTTAGGGAGCTTCACTATGAAGCTAAAGAAATGTACCTGTTCCAGGAGTCATAGAAGCTGTAGGAGGATCTAGTGGAAGGTGGACGAGTGGTAGACCCAGTACCCTGCTTACAAAAATTGCATGAACCAGCCTGGAAGTGACAATGCATGTGAGCTACAAAATGATTGCTGCTTCACTTCTGCCTTCCAAATCTTGTGCAAGAATACCCTTTGTGGTTTACTCTAACCACAGACATACAAGAAAGTTCATTCTGGGAAACGTAGTTTAGGCTAGCCAAGTTGACACATTGCAAAGCCACTATACTGGCTTATGAAAATTAAGTTTTAAGTTATATGTGTATGCCAAATGACATCACAGCCTAGTGTATTTATTGAATAATTTTTATGTGTTCTATTCTTTGGGTATTAAGTCATTGAGTTATCACAGCCCAGTGCTGTAAGGACTGTTATCGTTCCCATTTTCCAGATGTGGAAACTGAATCACAAAATGGCTAAGTAACTTCCCTAAGGTCGTGGAACCAATAAGTAGTAGCAGAAGCAGGATTTAAACCACCTGGGAAAGAGAGCTTGAGAGTCTCTGCCCTTGCCCATTATGCTTTGTCACCTCCCTGTGAGACAATGTGAGAAAAGCTCTAGTAGAATTGATTCAGCAGACGGCAAAATGTAGTTTAAGTCGTCAAGTGCGAAAGGATTGGGCCATCGCGATCAGCACTGATTTTCCACTGTGCATGACACAACATTGTTTGTCTGATTAATTATTGAAATTTTGCTTGAATTTACTTTTTATAGATTTAATATTTTGGTTTAATGCTATATAAAAGCTACAGTGACGTGTAAGGAATTTATATGTCATTTATATTTGCATATATAATTTTTATGATGAACATACTTAAAATCCGGGATGCCTGTGTGGCTCAGTCCATTAAGCATCTGCCTTCAGTTCAGGTCATGATCCCAGGGTCCTGGGATTGAGTTCTACACCAGGCTCCTTGCTCAGCAGGAAGCCTTTTTATCCCTCTGCCTGCATCTCCTCCTGCTTGTGTGCGCTCTCTCTCTCTCTCTCTCTTTCCCTCTCTGATAAATAAATAATATCTTTTAAAAAAAGAAAAAGAAAATAATTAAAATCAAGTAATGAACACTTTAACTCATCTTGAGGCAAGCTGGGCTATTTCTGAGAAAGAAAGGAGATGTGAGGAGCTAACATCTCTGAATATATCACTAATAAATTAAAGGATGAACAAATGCACTAAAAATAAATAAATCGGGGCACCTGGGTGGCTCAGTGGGTTAAAGCCTCTGCCTTGAGCTCAGGTCATGATCCCAGGGTCCTGAGATTGAGTCCCGCATTGGGCTCCCTGCTCAGTGGGGAGCCTGCTTCCTCCTCTCTCTCTGCCTACCTCTCTGCCTAGTTGTGATCTCTGTCTGTCAAATAAATAAATTTTAAAAAAATCAATAATTAGTTAAACCTATAGAAAAATGTTGTGTTTTTTTTTAAAAAACCCTAAATCCCTGGGCTCCTGTGTGGCATAGTTGGTTAAAGCGCCTGACTCTTGGTTTCAGCTCAGGTTGTGATCCTCAGGGTCATGATCTCAGGGTCCAGATTTCACGGTCCGGAGACTGAGCCGAGCACTGGGGTCTGTGCTCAACTGGAGTCTGTTTTCGATTCTCTCTCCCTCTGCCCCTCCCTCCCCTCTAAAATAGATAAATCTTTAAAAAAAAAAAAAAAAAAAAAAACACCCCAAACCTCTATCCCTACTATATGAGAGATGTTTTTGACAGATGATACTAAGTTTGTGAATTAAATGTACGTGCACATCTCCGCGTAGAATCACAACAGATTTTCACAACAAAAACTTCCTCTTTGTCTTTGGGGGCAGATTTTTAAAATGTTCCAAATGTGCTCTTGGAGGCAAAAGTAATGGGAATCAAGGTACATCAGGATGATCGTGGTTGTCCGGTTGGGGGCCTTCTGAGACTGTCCTTGTGCAATTTTCTGTGTAATTCAGCATTTGAAAATTAAAACGCATTTGGAGTTTTCTGTGACCATGGCTTTGCATTGCATAAGTCCCAAACTGCTTTCAATCACTTAACCACTTCCCCCTTACGCGAATTTCCTCCATTTCCTTTATAGTGCATCACAGGCTAGGAGAGGCGTCTTGTCTGTAATGCGTGTCTCACCTGCCAAACCCTGTGGAACCACACTTGGCACCGCCTGTGATCCTAGCAGACTCACTGCAGCTCTATCGTGAAAATCTAATTTGTATGAAATCCACAGACTACAATTCTCTAAAAATACATTCAGCTTTAGATAAACTAAAACTGTTTTTTTTAAGATTTTTTTTTTTAAATTTATCTGAGAGAGATAGAGAGAGGATGGGGGGAAGGAGCAGAGGGAAAGAATGTCCAAGTAGGGCTGGATTCCACAAAAACTGAGCTCAGAACCTGAGCCAAATCCAAGAGTCAGATGTTTAACTGACTGAGCCACCCAGGCACTCCCCAAAACTGGTTTATTGATAGCCTGGTCTGCAGATCACCTGCCTGCCCTGGTCCTGGAGCCTCTCCTCATATGTGTTGGATTCTGCCTGCCCCAAAACACAGGTCCCACCAAACCCATCTTCTGCTTTGCCTGCTGTTTGGAATCCTCTCTCCTCTTTTATGGAATCCCCGTCAATTCCCCAAAAAACTCTCTCAGATTTTTTTTTAAAATCTCCTCTCAATCAATTCAGCTCCCCCTCTTCTCATCAAACCCTGGCAATCCCCATCCACTGCTGGCTGTCCTACTTCAAAACACTCTGGATATATATATATATAAAGTCTTAATAAATAAATAAGGAAGTATAATAATATGAAACTATATTGATGATATAATATTAAGTAGGAAATCAAGTTGCAGAACAAAATAGGTAACATGATCATCTATATTCAAACTATATGTTAGATATATAAATAATAGCTCCCATTGTTCTTCTCTCTCTACACACACGTGCACAGTTTGAAGTTTTACAAAGCACGTATTTATATATCCGTATAGTTTAAACTTTCAATATACATTTAAAAACAAAGTAAATAGGAAAAATAACTATAAAAATAAATTATGATTTTAACAAGCATACCAAGAACTGGCAATTTAAGTAAATTAATGTTATAGAAAATAGAAACTTGGCTAGCTAGGGACACCTGGGTGGCTCAGTCGGTTGGCGCATCTGCCTTTGGCTCAGATCAGGATCCCTTGGGATCTAGTCCCACATGGGCTCCTTGTGCATCAAGGAGCCTGCTTCTCCCTCTGCCTGTTGCTCCCCCTGCTTGTGCTATCTCTTTCTCTGACAAATGGATAAATAGTCTTTAAGAAAAAAAAAAAGAAAGAAAGAAAGAAAAAGAAACTTAGCTAGATATTGTCCTAATTCCAATCATGATTAAAAAAACATTTTTTATATACCAACTAAACCAACATTGTGTTTTCCTGAATATCCCCGATGAGAGTGTAGATTTCTAATTTGGGGATTTTTTTTTTTTAAACTAGACAGTGGCATTTGTCATCATGGCTAATGAATAAAATGGCTAATGAGCTTGGGTAACGCTGAGTTTAGTCAGAATTGTCACAGACTTCTCTCTCACTCAAAGCACTGTAATTTTTTTATTGTTGTTTTTTGGGGGGTAGCAAAGCAGGGTTTATTGAGTGATAGCAGAATGAGTACAAAGCTCCCAAGGAAGGAGGAGACCTGAGAGGCTTGCCCCAAAGCACTGTAATTTTTTTTAAAAAAGATTTCATTTATTTATTTGAGAAAAGAGTGAGTGAGAGAGAGCATAAGCAGGGTGAAGGGCAGAGGGAGAGGGGGACCCCCATTGAGCAGGAAGCGCTATGGGGGTCTTGATCCCAGGATTCCAGGATCATGACCTGAGTAGAAGGCAGAACTTAACCAACTGAGTTACCCAGGCGCCCAAGCACTGTAATTTTTAAAGGATATTTTATGGGTAACAGTTCACTCCTTTTATTGGATATAAAGACCTAGAAATATTTCCAAAGTCTATTTCAAAATAATAAGCTTAATTATGCTCTGTGGGAAGAAATCTGCATACTTACCAAATTTCACTACTGAAGTTCCATTCTTCTAGTTAGTTGTCAATTGGAATAAATCTTTAAAACTTTTCAGTAATTTCATCAGTTGTAGAAGTTCCTAGAAAATGCTTTACTTATTGCCTGAGATTTTTCTTCTTCCTTCTTTTAACAGTACCTCTGTCATTTTATCTCTATAGGTAACTTTTGATTGTAAAGTATCTCACATACTTTATAAGTTATTTTTGCATTGGAATGAAAGTAACCTTTTATTGTTTTTGCCTATAATTGCCATCACAATGAACAGCAGATCTTAGAAGTATTGTTACTTCAAGTCGAAATCCAGTACAGCAACACTCTTAACTTCCTTCCCCACCTCCAACTTGTATCTGCTTCTGCACTGGTGGCTTAGCTGCATCTCTCTCATTCAATAAGAGGGGAACTTCCTCTGATCCCAGATTAATCTCCCAACCCTCTCAGAAACTTGTTCCGCTATTTAGATCTGTTCATCATCATCATCAGCCCCTCTTTGCACCCAGATTTACTCCTCGGCATTTAAATTTAAGTCAAGTCTCTCCCAAAGAAACTTGAGAGACAGAAACAGAGACACAAAGACAATGTCTATGGAGAGAGAAGACCCAGATCCCTACATCTTCTAGTTTCTGACCAATCATTTGCTTCCATTTAAAAAAAAAATCTTGGTCTCTTAAATTATTCACTCTGACATTCTTCTCAAGCCATAGCATTGAGGGCTTGGCCCTAATCACAGCAGAGTAAGCTTTTGTGGTGTTCACTAATGACCATCCATTTTCTAAACCCAAGGGATCATTTTCAGGCATTTTATCTGAATTTCTCAACATCATATATTTTGCGACTCTTCACCACTTTTTTCTTGAAACTTTTACGTTGGCTTCTATGAATCCACACTCTTCCTGTTCTCCTTTTACCTCCAGTTCTTTTTTGTGTATTTTGGAGGCTTGTTGATTAAACTTGATGCTTCACGGAACTCCATCATGGGTCCCACTCTCTTCTTGATCTATACACTTCTCCAGATCATCTCTTCCTTCGTCAAAGCCTCAACTAATTTTTCTACCTTTTGGCATCCTAATCTTTGAGCCTAAGCTAACCTTTGTGCCCTGAATGCCTGTCTGAACTCATCACGTGACTCCATAGGCTCTTCTATTCTTTATGTTCTTCCCTTTGGCCAATGGTACCGCCCAGTTGCTCAGATAAAAAACACTGAGCCCTCCTAGAACTTTTCTCTTTCCCTCATTTCCCATATCCATTAATCTTTAAGTTCTGCCAATTTTATTTATTAAGTGTCTCTTAAATATTACTTTAGTGGTTTCTCACTTCTTGTCTAGATTCCTATCATAGTCTCACTGGACCTCTGCCTTTAGTTTTATGGCTTACAACATAACTTCCCTAATGTCATCACAACAAAATTTCTATGCACAAATCAGTAACTCCCCATCAATTTCTAGATAAGATCAAAACCTAAGGCTGTGTAAAATCTGGCCCCTGACTATCTCCCTTCCCAGTCTTACCTTCTAAATGCCATAGGCATCCTAAGGTCTGGCCACAGTCAACAACCTATAGTTTTGTAAACATGCCATACTCTCTTTTCCCATACCTTTCCATTATTTTCCCTTTCTCCTGTCTTCTCAGCTTAATTATTTCTTCTTTGAAAACAACTGTTTCACTTCTATTAAACTTTACCTTATTAGAAACTTCCTAACCCTGTTCTTCAAATTAAAATAGGTGCACTTCCTTTGGGAACCCATAGATCTTTGCCTCCCTTATTATATTTTTTATACCAGGACTTTTGTTCACAAGTTCTGAAACTAAACCCAAAACAGATTTAAAAATAGAGAAGGGGGAACTAAAGAGAATGCATTAAGTTAAAGCCAACGGAGGGGAGCCTCAGTGGCTCAGTTGGTTAAGTGGCTGACTTCAGCTTGGGTCATGATCTTGAGGTCCTGGGATCAAGCCCCCCATCAGGGGCCCTGCTCAGCAGGGTGTCTGCTTTTCCTTCTCCCTCCCCCTTCCCTCTGCCTATTCCCCAGCTTGTGCATTCTCTCTCTCTCTCTCAAATAAATAAATAAAATCGTCTTTTTAAAAAAGATTTTATTTATTTATTTGACAGAGATCACAAGTAGGCAGAGAGGCAGGCAGAGAGAGAGGGGGTGGGGAAGCAGGGTCCCTGCTGAGCAGAGAGCCTGATGAGGGACTTGATCCCAGGACCCTGAGATCATGACCTGAGTTGAAGGCAGAGGCTTAACCCACTGAGCCACCTAGGCACCCAAAATCTTTTTTTTTTTTTTTTAAATTAAATCCAGTGAAATGCCCATAAAGCAAATTTTAAAGCATAGCTGAATATAGTGGCTTCACTGATGTCCTCTGGAGTCTGTGCATTTTTCTCCATCTTTTATCTTTATTTTTCTCTGTGTTGGCCTTATTCTCAAGTAGGCTATTACTGTATGGTGGCAAAGAAAGTCATCAGCTGCTTTCTTAAAATTTCCATCAAAAGTCCTAAGATTAAAAAAAAAAAAATCCTAAGATAGCTTCTCATTGAACTAGCTATGGCCACTTGCCTGTTTTACTGAACACTCACATTAGTTAGGACAGTGAGATAACCTGCCTGACCAGGCCTAGGTCACATACTCACTCTTAGTGCTGGGGTATATGGTAGAATCAGTGTCTTCCTAACCATGGACTGAGAATAAGAGGAATTAATCCACCAAAAAGGTGCTGGACATAGAAGGGTACATAAGTCTACTATACCTCTTGTCATACCATATTATTATAGTATGTTTGCTCACTGATTTGTGAGCCTTTTCAAGGTATACATTATGTTTTAACCATGTAACTCAATTGCTAAGTATGCTCATATTAGTGTTCTTGTGAGAACTTCATGAGATTTCTATTATATTTATATATATTACATATACATATATAAGTATTTACGATATTTATAATACTATTCAAAAAATAATACTATGTAGTATTTATATTTATATAGTATTTATATAAAAATATAATACTATAAAAATAATGAAATCTTGCAAATTATGACAAAATGGGTGGACTAGAGGGCATTATACTAAGTGAAATAAATCAGACAGAAAAAGATACTTATATGTAGAATCTAGGAACACAAAACAAAAACCAAAAGCAAACACAAAACAGACAAAACAAAAACCAAGCTCTTAGATAAAGAGAACAAACTGGTGGATGCCACAGGCAGGCGGAGGTGGGTGAAATGGATAAAGGGTGTCAAAAGATACAAACTTCCAGATATAAAATAAATTAGTTATGGGATGTAATATGTAGCATGGTGACTATAGTTAACAACACTGTGTTGTATATTTGAAAGTTGTTAAGAGAATAAATCTTAAAAATCCTCATCACAAGAAAAAATATTTTGTAATGGTATGGTTGTAGATGTTAACTGCCATTGTGGTGATCATTTTGCAATATATACAAATATTGAATTATTATGCTGTACACCTAAAACGAATATGATGCTGTGTGTCAATTATATTTCAATAAAAAAGCACTTATCACATATACAGATATACAATAGACACTAAATATTAGCTATCATCACTGGTCTTGTTCCATACTGAGTGAAAAGGGTAGCATGAAATAAGCTTTGTTTGTATAGTCAATGCACAGAAAAAGCCATAGGCATGATTGTCATAAGACAAAATATTTTCACCTTCAAGTTACAAAAAGTCCACCTAAGAGTGAATTAAACGAGAGAATTTTTTTTCTCACAATAGCAAGGAGTTTAGAAGCCACGTGGCTATAAGGAGATGATTAAATCTGTGGCTAAAACAAGTAACCAAAGATCCAGAGTATTGCCATCTTTCTATTTTGTCATGCTCAGAGGGTGGGTTAGTTGTCTTCATGGTCACAAGAGATTGATGAAGCTCCTAGCAGCGCATCCTCACATACCAGTGGCCTAAAGGCAGAAAAAGGGATATTCTTTTTCTATGGATCTCTCTTTTTAAAAACAAAGAGTTTTCTCAGAATCCTTCCTTTCCCAAGCCAATTATTGCTACATATCATTGGTCAGAACTGGATCAGAGTGAGACCACTTGAATTCTCAATGGACTAACCAAGATGTTTTTAAAGGAGGAGGGTGTGTTTTCTAACATTTTGGCGACCCTGTCAACAAGAAGGCAGGGGTAGGGAAGGGATGGTGTATATAGCTTTAGTGCTGGCAGAAAATGAAGTCTGTATGTTTTGTAAGTGTTTCTAGAGTAATATGTGCTCATCATGGCAATTTAATACACCTGTAGTGTCTACAGTAAAATTAATCTTCTCCCCTTTTAGGCCTTAATTTTGTCCTGGGTACAAACACAGTTAGTAGTTTGGTATGCTTCTTATTTGCTCATACAAAAATAGGATCATACTGGTGAGATGGATGCCCCACTTTGAAACATGCCAAAAATATTCTAGAACATTTTCTTTCAAATAGGTGCATATTCCTTCCACAGTATACTGGGCCAGTTATCAATTTTATTGCCTTTCGGGTCCAAGACCACTCTTTGCCCTATTTCGTGATCCTGAAGCTGTCTCTCAACGTTTCATTTTTGATAGCTGGCTCAATTTTTAGGGTCTGTCAATAGAGGGTGCTGGAGAGACACCTCAAGGCCAGAGGAGGAAGAAGGGATTTCTCTTCCTGCTTCTTGAGTGTGGTTTTGACATGGCAGCCAGTTGATGGGCCTGGAAAAGGCCTAGTGGTACTTGTGTCAGCAGCTCACCTCATGGACACTCTGACAAGGTTTTCTGTCATCCTGAAGGTTACTCTGGGGACCATCAGTAGTGCCATTAGCAAGTTTCTTGCCATCAGCTGGCTGCATGTTCCTGTGGCAGCCTTACCCTTACTGGAGGTCTGAATCTCAGTCTTGGGCAGAGGGAAGAGAGCTCTTCAAATTCTTCCTTCCTTCCTTGTTCACTCTCCTTCAGCCCAAGGAATAATAAATGCTTTATGCATTTGCTACTTCTCTACTTCTTATAGTTTTCTTTCCCTCTTTTAGTAGATAACCACCTTTTACTGGTTAGCAATTCTTCATATCAAATTTTCTCTCTTCAAATTACTGTTGTGGTTTCTTTCTTCTCACTGGATTCTAACTGATACTGATGGATTTAATTTAACCATGTCCCAATTCATCCAGTATTTATGGTTTTGCTGTGTGTCTTGTTTTCTATTTATTATTCAATAAATATTTATTGAGAACTTACTGTGTGCCACATACTAGTTTAAACACTAGGAATATTGTGGTAAACAAGACTAATAAAGTCTGCTTCATGGAGTTTATAGTTTAGAGCAAAGATTCAGAAAACAAAAATAAATAAAAACAAAAGATAATGATAAATGCTGTGAAGAAAATAGGAATGTTTAAGAGACTAAAGAGTAAAACTAAATCAGGGGATAGGGAACTATTGGAGTAAGCAAGATCAAGAAGTCCTCCTGAGGAGGTGGCATTCTGAGAGATCTGAATGGTGGGAAAGAGTTGACAACAAGCATCCATTGTGGCTTGATCATGGTGTAAAAGAAGTCGAGTGATAGGCTATGGGGTGAGTAGTCAGCAGATAATGCAGGATAAGTAGGTAATTCTGAGGGTGATGGGAATCCACTGGAATGTCTTAAACAGATGAATAAAACAATCTACCTTATGTCTTTAAAAGGCCACTGTAGCTGCTGTATAAAAATAAACTCTCCAAATCATTATGTTGTACGCCTGAAATGAATGTAACTGTGTGTGTGTCAACTATACTTCAATAAAAATAAAAAATATGTAAAAACTCTCTGGAGTCAAGAGTAAAGATAGGTTATGCAAGGCTCAAGGCTACTACAGTCATCCACAGAGAGATATTGTTGACTTGGACCAAAATGGCAGCAACGGATACTGTGAACTGTGAAGGGGAATGAACATAAGATAGAGCCTATAGATGTTGCTGACTAATTAAATGTGGAGAATGAGAAGTGAGGAAAGAGAGGTAACTCCCAGACTGGGGCTTGGGCAAATGATTAATTTATTTAGGCCTTCCATTATCAGTTCTCAAACTTTCTGATCTTGGGATACTTTTCTATTTTTAAAAATTATTGAGTAATTAAAAAAATACTTTTGTTTATGTGGGATACATACATACATATGACAAATAAATAAATCTTTAAAAAAAAAAGAAAAAAGACAGTGGGTCTTCTATAGAATAACACTTAAAAAAAGATTTTATTTATTTATTTGTCAGAGAGAGAAAGAGAGAGCACAAGCAGGGGAGCAGCAGACAGAAGGAGAAGCAGGCTCCCTGCTGAGGAGGGAGCCAGATGTGTGACTTGATCCCAGGACCCTGGGATCACGACCCAAGCTGAAGGCAGACACTTAACAGACTGAGCCACCCAAGTGCCCCTAAATAAATAAAATATTTTTTTTTTAAGGAGCAGATAATTACAGATATTATCCTTGGAAATTATACTAAAACTTGACAAATGGTAGTTTCTGAAAGGTGAGCTGCAGTGTGGACTTTGAAATCATATCAATGAACTTTTCATAGTGCTATATTAAAATCCATTGGTTTATCTTGCACTTTGAATAAATCTTTTATCTATAAATTATTTTGATCTCATGTATATCTGGGGTTTCCCAAGCCACACTTTGAGAACAACTGGGCCACATAACATTATTGGTTAATTTAACAAATATGTATTGAGTTGTTACCCTATGTCAACCCTGTTCTCCACGCTAGAAATACAAAGAAATTGTTGACATGACCCTTTTCTTCTTAGAACTCATGGTTTTAAGCATATTACCCCAGAGGGCTCTTGGCCCTTTAAAGATACCACATTTTGGCCCTTTAAAGATAACCACCTAGGAGACAATTCCTCTCCTAAACAAAAATATTTTGTAAGCAAAAAAATTAAAATCCCAAACCATACTAGGGAGTACTTACTCTGCAAAGAAAAAGACAAATGGCAGCTACCTGAGGTACCTGAGAAAGTACGCAAGTAAATGTAAGGCAATAAAACATGTTAGTACACATACTTCCTGTGTTTGCACTATCTTCCAACATCATGATAATCCGCCCATAGAGATTACTAACTCTGACCTCTTCACATGTTTTGGTCAAGCGCCAACATCTTTCTTTAAAAAATTTCAGAGTCCCCTGTATCATCTCCAACCTTCTTTATTCTTCCAGGAATAAATTAATAATAAACCATTACTTCATGAAGTGACCTCACATATCAACTCCTTGAACTCTGTATACATTAACACAGCCAGAATGATGTGAGATTAGGGGAAATCCCATATACTTTCTGTAGTTGATCATTTCCTCAATCTTGCCAACTTTTTTTTTCTTTTTCTTTTTCTTTTTTTCTTTTTTTTTACTTTCATCAACACTATGATATAATTATAATGTTCAATTATAGCTTAGCTTCCTAATCTGGGTATGATGATGGATAGCTTCATCAGAAAAAAAGGAAAAGTTGGTTTCAGTCTGTATTCCTTAAAATTTGGTCATGAGAATATGGTTAAAATATTACTATTCAGAAGCATGACTGCCTTATTCCAGAGAGCAGGAATTTTCTTTGTGTTCATATATGAAACTGCTACATTTTCTACATTAATTAAAACAGATGCTATATAAATATTTTTCAGGCTAAAAACAATAGGGAAGCCCAAATATGAGGAAATAAGGTTTCATAACTTTAACTGAAAAGTTCAAAAATAAAAACTTACCTGGGAAGAAAGTACACTAAAAGATGGAAATGACAATTAAAATTGCTAGTCTAGTTTAAAGTATAATCTTTAATAAATCATTGAAAAATAATTTCAGTCCTTCGTCTTTAAAATGAGAGAAGTAATACCTTCCAGTTCCAGCTGTTAAAGGATTATATGTGAGAGTGAACAGGAAGCATCCAGGGCACTTCTAGCTCTCTACTGGGACTCAAGTTATGTTGGTTCCTTTCCTTTCCTTCTTTCTGCACCTCGTCCAAGAATGATATCCTTGGAATCTGCTCTTCTTGACTGGCTAGGACAAAATAATAATATCAATCACCCTGTTAATGATCCCAAACTTTTTCAAAATATTTTTCTCTATGTTCTTCACTTTATCCAGTGAATATTTACTGAGCATCTACTACATGTGAGGTCCCGCCAGGTCCTAGAGATATGGCTCTGAATGTAATTGACACAGCCTCTGAGTCTCATGGGGAAAACAAGCAACCATCAAATAATTATGCAAATAATTAATTATAATCATCCCTATTTCATACATTTTCTCCTTAAATACTTTTCATTGAATAATGTACGACATACGTGGCTTATTTATCTAACTTATTGTCTGTCTTTCCCACTATAATGTCTGTTTTATTCCCTGCTGAATCCACCAAGATTAGTGCATGACACATAAGACAGTCAACGAATATTTGTTGAAAGAAATGCATGAATTATAATTTCAATAAAAACTTTGAAAAAGTTAAGGATATTATATAAGCCTTTAACATGAGGGTTAACTTAGTGTTTCTAACCAGTGATAAAAGAAAGAAGTTTCATTGTATGTAAAAGAGAAATAAGGGATTGGTCATATAGAAATTTAAGGAGGTTATTGATGTCTTCTGAGAAGCCATGAGAAGCCATAAGAAACATAAGTGCTAAAGTTGAGATTAGAACATAGAGAAAAATCAGATCTATAAATACAGAGAACAAACTGATGATTGCCAGAAGGAAGGGGATGGAGGGATGGGCAAAAAGTGTAAAGGTGAGAGGGAGATGCAGATTTCCAGTTATGGAATGAATAAGTCATGGGAATAAAAGGCAACAGCATAGGGAATATAGTTCATGATATTATTATAGCATTGTATGGTGACAGATAGTAGCTACACTTGTGAATATAGCATAATGTACAGAGATGCAGAATCCACAATATTGTAAATGTGACAATAATGTAATACTGGGTGTCAAGTATATTCAGAAAAAAACAAACAGAAAGAGATTCAGACTGAGTGAAAAAGTTTGTAACTTAGCACTGATATAAAGAACTAGGATGAATGTAAGAGAAGATAAATAATTAATTAAACCTTCATGGGAAGATACAAATCCTGTATGTTAGTTTGAAAGGATTATACCCTCTAATGAAGTGAGTAATGAGAGAATGGGCTAGTTAGATAAGCCCAATTGACAATTATTTTAATTAAAAACTTCTTTTTCACAGGCTAAACACATAGTTGATTAAATTGAATTCTATGCTTGTAATTTTTTAAATGTCTGTGCTGGGAGAAAAATATACCTTTTAGCCCATGGAAGTCAAATCTTAGTAGATAGTTTCCTAAGCTGTGTGTATAGTGCATAAGAATCAAAAATCAGTTTTTATAGGGCTGGTCTTAAAACAAAAAAGAATGCAAAGCAACATACATGACTATATCTGGTCTATGTGATCTCAAGAAGAGATCACACACATACACACAAAAACTTAGACAAATGGGAATATGCTACTTTCTCTAAAAGTTCTGAGAACAAAATGTTCAGAAACACGTTTTCTTCTTGAGGTCCCCAAAGGGAAATTTTCACATATAATAAGCCACCGTCTTACTGGGAATTTAATTATACTCTGATGTAGTCAATCAAAAAAACAATATAATTTCTGTAAATATGAGAATATTATAATGTAAGATTCCTTTTTTTTTTTTTTTTGAGAGGGAGAGAGAGAATATTAAGCAGGCTCTACACCAAGCACAGAGCCCAGTCTCATGACCCTGAGATCATGACCTGAGCCAAAATCAAGAGTCAGACACTTAATCGACTGAGCCACCCAGGTGCCCCTATAATGTAAGGGGCACTTAACTTTGCTGACAACATTTTATTGTGTAATGCATCAAGGCTAATTCATCATTTAACCCTTTATTATAAATATGTTGGACAGAGTTCCATAATTTCAACATAAACACAGCTTGTATTTTTAAATATTTATTTATTTATTTCAGTGAGAGAGCGAGAGAGAGAATGAGTGCAGTGGGGAAGGGCAGAGAAAGAGAGAGAGAGAAACTCAAGCAGACTCTGCATGGAGTCTGGAGCCCATGCAAGGCTCAATCCCACAACCCTCAGATTAGACCTGAGCTGAAACCAAGAGTCAGAGGCTCAACCAACGGCACCATCCAGGCACCCACAGCATATATTTTGTCAAAGAAAAGGAGAGACTACTATTTTTTTTTATTTGTTTGCTTTTCTAAATCAGCCTTTAGATCACATCATGTGATCTTGGAATAACAAGATCTGTGTCTGGCACCATGGATAAGGCAAGAGAAAACCACTTGATACTAAGGCTTACTCCTGGTACAAATGGTCAAAGTCAAAAAGATTTGCATGGTGGTACCTGGGTGGCTCAGTCTGTTGAGCACCGAGCTCATGATTTCAGCTCAGTTCACAATCTCAGAGTGATGAGATCCAGCCCCCATTGGGCTCAGCACTCAGTGAGGAGTCTTCTTGTCCCTCTCCCACCCTTTTTGACTCTCTTCCTGCCTTGTATTCTCTTGGTTGTGTGTGCTCTCTCTCTCCCTCTTTCAAATAAATAAATAAATAAATAAATCTTTTAAAAAAAAGTTTTGTATCTAATAGGCAACAACCTTTTTGACCTTTACCATAGCAACTTCTTACTAAAGAAGTCACTGGAGGCAAGGGAAATAAAAACAAAAATGAACTAGTGGGACTTCATCAAGATAAAAATCTTTTGCACAGTGAAGGTAACAATCAACAAAACTAAAAGGCAGCCTATAGAATGGGAGAAGATATTTGCAAATGACATCTCTGATAAAGGGCTAGTATAAAAAATATAAAGAACTTATCAAACTCAACACCCCAAAACCAAACAATCCAATTAAAAAGTTGGTAGAGGACATAAATAGATATTTTTCCAAAGAAGACATCCAGATGGATAACAGACATGTGAAAAGGTGCTCAACATCTCTCATCATCAAGGAATACAAATCAAAGCCACAATGAGATACCACCTCACACCTGTTAGAATGGCTGAAATTAACAACACAGGAAACAACAGGTATTGGTGAGGATACCAAGAAAGGGGAACCCTCTTACACTATTGGTGGGAATGCAAATTGGAGCAACCACTCTAGAAAACAGCATGGAGTTTCCTCAAAAAGTTAAAAATAGAACTACCCTATGATCCAGCAATTGCACTTCTAAGTATTTACCCCAAGCGTACAAAACTGCGGACTCAAAAGGGGTACATGTACCTGATGTTTACAGCAGCACTATCAACAAGAGCTAAACTATAGAGAGAAGCCAAATGTCCATTGACCGAAAAATGGATAAAGAAAATGGTGGGGTGTGTGTGTGTGTGTGTGTGTGTGTGTGTGTGTATAACAGAACAGTACTCAGCTATAAAAAGAATGAAATCTTGCCATTTGCAACATCGATGGAGCTAGAGAGTATAGGGCTAGTGAAACAAGTCAGTCAGAGAAAAAAAATACCATATGATTTTACTGATGTAGCATTTATGAAACAAAACAGATGAACATGTGGGAAGGGAAAGCAAAGAGAGAGGAGAAAGGGAGGCAAAGCATAAGAGACTCTTAATGATAGAGAACAAATTGAGGGGTGATGGAAGGAGGGAGCTGGGGAATAGGTTAGATGGGTGGTGGATATTACAGAGGGCACTTGCTATGAGGAGCACTGGGTGTTAAATGTAAGTGAGAAATCACTGAATTCTACTCCTGAAACCAGTATTACACTGTAGGTTAACTAATTAGAATTTAAATGAAAATTTGGAAGAAAAAAAAAAGCTTTGTGTCTAGTATTATGTCTATTTACTGTGAATGTAACATTTTCCCTTCTTCATTTAGTCTAGACTGGAAAAATATTTACCTGGAGGGAGAAAATACTCAACTTCATTGAGTATTTACTTAGTAAATCCTCTGCAAGGTTAAGAAAATAACAATAAAGAATAATATTAGCTAACACTTATTGAACACTTGTTATGTGTCAGCATTTGTGCCAAGACTTATATTACTGACTTATATTACTGACTTCCCTTAGAAACCCTTTTGAAATCATAAGCCCACAATCTTCCATGTGGTCTTAATTAAGTTAAGTTAATCAGAGAACACAAATTTTAGTACTATGAAATTTATCATATTGAAAAACTGGAAGTGCTTGCTTCGGCAGCACATATACTAGAAAAACTGGAAAATAAAACTTTAAAATTAAAATTATACTGCATTGAACTAGCTGTGATATCTTGTCTCATATAAATAAGAGTAAAAGCTAGAATGTATTTATATGGCTGATACTTTGAAAACCCAAAAATATAAACATTAGCCAGTTTAGAGGTGAAAGTCCTTTCTTACAATACTATACTTATCCTGATTATCATAAAATTGAGTAGCTGGTTCACATGAAATTCTTTTGAGAATGTTAGTTGTTATATAATTTTAATTATAAGATCATAAGTACATACATTTAATTTCTTAAAGAAAACCATATTTACTCATGGTACTGAGCTTTATAAAATTTACCCTCCCAACTACAATTTCTCTGATCTTATTATTTTTTGTTAATTATTTTTATTAACATATAATGTATTATTTGTCCTGGGGGTATAGGTCTGTGAATCATCAGGCTTACACATTTCACAACACTCACCATATCACATACCCTCCTCAATGCCGTAACCCAACCACCTTCTCCCTACACTCCCTCCCCCGAGCAGCCCTCAGTTTGTTTTGTGAGATTAAGAGTCTCTTATTGTTTGTCTCCCTCCTGATCCCATCTTCTCTGATCTTATTATAACTAACTTTAAAAGGTGTAAAATCTGGTCAAATTCTTTTGCAGTTTGGCAAAAACATCTGTTTTCCTTTGTAGGTCAATTAAGTTCTAAGAACAAATAAATGGTGCTTGTGGCAGAAATACTCTCAAAACACAATGAAGAATCTTAAATTTCATCTCAACATAACTTTTGTTAAATCCTGAACTTACAGAGGTTAAAGTGTGTTTGTTAGAAACAAGCTGGAGAGGGAAAGCTGTGGCATGTCATGGAAGAAATTTCTTTCCAAGCCTTCACTGGTATTACAGAACCAGAGAAAACCAATTAGAAAGAGATAACTCAGGGGTAAAACAAAAAACAAAACAAAACAAAAAACAAAAACCACCAGAACAGCTAATCTTTAAAATGGACCTACTGGAAGAAAAAGAAAAACACTTCAAAACATTTCTGATTTATATCCTCAGCAAGATTCAACACAACAGTGTTTCTGTATGCAGTGCAGAGATGGGAATGAGCTGAAAACGAGGATTAAAAGAGAAAGTATTTTTTAAATGAGTTATTTAATGTAGAGAAGTTGAATCACTGTATTGAACACCTGACACTAATGTAATATTGTTTGTCAACTATACTCAAGATATTTTTATTGTGTTAAGGTAATACCAGAGACAGTGAATAACAGATTGGTGTGTCAAAAATTAAAATGATGGAGAAATTATTCTCAAGAAATTATCCCACAATCCAGAAACAAAAGGAATTTTTGAAAAGTATGACAAGATATAATGAAACAGAAGTCAGAGAACTCTATAGGATCTTAGGAATCATCTAATTCAAGGAGCCGGGTTGAGGCAAAGGTACCACAGATCAAGGATATGGAACTTACTTTTACTCACAAAACGACCTATGGTCATTCCAACACTATCTGAATTTTATCCAATTGTATTGATTCAGAAATGTTTCATCTACTATTCAAATAAAGTTTCAAGGTAAGCTTTAGTATTTACATACCTAATGAGATTCTTTGCCTTCTTACATTCAGGCTTGAGACTAAAAGACAGTAGCTCTTTAAATTCATTTTTATCCATTCACCCTGTGATGTGATAACTTTTGATATTTCCCATTTTTTTGGTTTTAACTGGATATTTTATTTGTTGTTGTTGTTTTTTAAGATTTTATTTATTTATTCGGCAGAGATCACAAGTAGGCAGAGAGGCAGGCAGAGAGAGAGAGGAGAAGCTGGCTCCCCACTGAGCAGAGAGCCCAATGTGGGGCTCGATCCCAGGACCTTGAGATCATGACCTGAGCCAAAGACAGAGTCTTTAACCCACTGAGCCACCCAGGTGCCCCTTATTTGTTGTTTTTAAAGTAGTATCCTGTTAATGAAAAAACCAGAAACTCTAAATGATATTTATTAAGTTTATTTATTTAAAAGATTTTATTTATTTATTTGAGAGAGAAACAGAGAGAGCACAAGCAGGAGGACTTTTCCAAACACCATCCATGTACCCTCATTCATTTAAACTTCACAATGATTATGTAATGTAGACCCTACTACTATCCCATTTTAAAAAAGAGGAAACCAGGTCACAAAGTTTTAAGCAATTTCTTAGTAGGATCAGGATGTGATTTAAATCCAAGTAGTCTAGGGGCGCCTGGGTGGCTCAGTGGGTTAAGCCTCTGCCTTCGGCTCGGGTCATGATCTCAGGGTCCTGGGTTTGAGCCCCACATCGGGCTCTCTGCTCAACAGGGAGCCTGCTTCCCCCCTCCCCTCTCTCTGTCTGCCTCTCTGCCTACTTGTGATCTCTCTCTCTGTCAAATAAGTAAATAAAATTTAAAAAATAAATAAATAAATCCAAGTAGTCTAGCTGTAAAATCCATATAACCACCATGCTATGTGCTGTGAAGAAGTTCTAGAAAATTTATTGTGACCGATTAATTATAACTGTGAAGAATTTTAATTGCCCATAGTGTAGTATCTACTGAAATTTTTACTAATTGACTTTTTAGTTTTCTGATTAGTTTAGTTGTATATTGGAAAGTAATCAAATAAATTTGACCAATTTTGATACTCTATTGAGGAAGAGCATACTTACTAAGTTTGATTTGAAGCTTGGTAATCAGAAAATAAAGTGATGGTCAATATAATTTTATACTGGCCAAATTTTCTATGATATTTAATAGATGGTGATGAAATTTATTATGGAATTAGGAAGCACGATATAGATGATTGCACTAAGTGAGGCCTGTTTCACACAAAACTTGGTAACTCTATCTAATAAATATAGCAATGGCTAATTCTAGAATTGAATGTTGAACCTGAAGGAGTAAATTGAATATCTACATTTGTTACTTTGCAGTTCTAGCCCCTAGAGGTAGTAGAATCTAGATCCTCTGTTCTCTTCCTCTTTCTGTCTCTCTCTCTCTTTTCTCTTCATATAGACTATGGTATGGATACTACAATATGGTAGTGATAAGATTAACTAAATCTCACTTTCAACCCAAGAATAGAGAGTTGAGGGGGGCTAGGAAGCCAGAGAAAATGAGATAAAATTGAGTAACTTCAGTTAATTTTGAAGGGATAGAATGCAAGCATGTTGGGGAAAGTGTCAAGGTATGAAACTGGAATAAGCAGGTAGATATCATATTATTAAAGTTTTTTTTTTTGTATAACAGACATATAAATACAATAAAGAGCTACTGAAAAATCTTGATCAGGGAACTTAATATGGACAATACCGTAAAAAGAATCCTAGAAACAGTGTGTTGTGAGTGTTGCCTAGAAGTAGAGGAGAGAGGATTGGTTATAGATTAATGATGTCATTGGACTAGATGAAGATAATAAATAAGGCATTAGTAATAAGAACATGAATTAAGGCAGGGGCACCTGGGTGGCTCAGTGGGTTAGGCCTCTGCCTTCGGCTTGGGTCATGATCTCAGAGTCTGGGATCGAGCTCCACATTGGGCTCTCTGCTCAACGGGGATCCTGCTTCCTCCTCTCTCTCTGCCTGCCTCTCTGCCTACTTGTGATCTCTGTCTGTCAAATAAATAAATAAAATCTTTTTAAAAAAAAGAACATGAATTAAGGCAATCATATAAGAAGCAAAAAGTTGGAACATATCTGGGAAAAAGTTAAAAATACAAATACATAATTATTTTTATCAGAACCTCTATATATTGTTCCTTTTATTTTTAAAGAAATTTGCTAATGTGCCATGCAACCTTTATATTCTTTCTTTATTATATTCCCAGAGTCTTCACTCCTCTCTGTCATTCTCCATGCATTCTTTTCTCATATTCCTGGTTTCTAATTCTTCCCAGAAAGTTACACACCACTTTAACCACCACCATGTCTGGAAAACTGTACTGCATGTATCAGTTGGAATTCTTTCTGCTAAGTATAGAAACCATCTCTGAGGAGACGGTGAGAAATCAAGACTCTGGATTTAAAATAAAGGAAGAGGGTCAAAGTCCTATGGTTAATTAGTAGGCTTTTTAAAAAAGATTTTATTTATTTGACACAGAGAGATATTGAGAGAGATAGAGCACAGGCAGGGGAGTGGCAGGGAGGCAGAGGCAGAGGGAGAAGCAGACTCCCAGCCCAGAAGGGAGCAAGGGGTCAAACAAGGAGCCTAATATGGGGCTCGATTCCAGGATCCTGGGATCATGACCTGAGCCAAAGGCAGCCACTTAACCGACTGAGCCACCTAGGTGCCCCTAATTAGCAGGGTTTTAAACTAAGCAATGGAAAGGTATTGTAAGGCCAGTAGGAGATCATAAAATCTATAGGAAAGCTAAGGAAAACTTGGAAACCAAAGCAAATCTTTGAGGCTAAAAGCAAGGAAATACAGAAAATTCTGGTTTAGAACATTAAGGCCTCAGCAACAGAATAAAAAAGTCCAACTCTGTCACTTTGTTCAAGATCAAATTACAAGGTAAGCATCTCAGTTGGCACAATTTGCGTGAAATGCCTATTATCCCAGCACCTAGAACACAGCCCAGACAGAGTAAAATCCTCTCCAAGTACTTGTTCAAAGTTCAAAAGATGCTCAGCTTTTGGTTAGGCTCAGTAAAGCTGATTATTGTCCAGTCATATTATATATATCCAAGGGGTAAAAGGTTAATTCTCCAAAAGCAAATCTCTTGTTAGAAATAAAAGAAGATATCTGGCAGCCAAAAAAAAAAAAAAAAAAAACCAATAAATATTCATCATATCTAAAAATGCTAGGATACCTTGGTGGCTGAGTTGGTTAAGTATCTGACCTTTGATTTTGGCTAGGTCATGATCTCAGGGTTGTGGAATCGAGCCCTGTGTTGGGCTCTGCACTCAGGTGGAGTCTGCTTGTCCCTTTCCCACCCCCTCTGCACCTCCCCCATGCTGCCCCATGTTCACACACCTACTCTCTCTCAAATGAATAAATAAATAAAATCTTTTTTAAAAAAGTGCTGGGGTGCCTGGGCGGCTCAGTAGGTTAAACCTTGGTTTCAGCTCAAGTCATAATCTCAGGGTTGTGAGAACTAGCCCCACTTTAGGCTCTGTGCTCAGTGCAGAGTCTGCTTGAAATTCTCTCCCTCACCCTCTCCCTCTGCTTCTACCCTATCCCCTGATCACATGTGCTCTCGCTCTCTCTCCCTCTCTAAAATAAATAAAATCTTTTTAAAATGTTAAGAATTCAGTTTTCATTATATTCAAGTACTCGGGAAATTCTGTAACAAATGCTAGGAAATCGCATTAAATAAATAAATAAAATTTTAAAAATAAAATAAAATAAACTGCTGAGATCAAATTACCTTTTAACAATAAAATTGGTATGTTCATCCATGATTTCTCCACCCAATTTCTATATTTCTTTATTTGTTGATTTTTCCCTATTTTGTACAAAGTTAATGTGGTTTCTGAGATACTACTTATATGCCCTGCTTTTTATTCCTGATTGCAGCTGTTTATACACTCCTTTCATTCCCTATTCCTCTTTGGAAAGCAAGAGGAGATTATTTTCTAATCTGATGATAATCTTCCTCATGTCATTCTTTCTTTATTTCCTTGCTTCACTCTGGAATTCATCTCCTCTCCCCCGCTCTAACCCACCCTGGGTTTATTAACCTTCAGGGTATGGTGTAATACTAAACACTTCCTCAACTGAATCATGTAAGTAAGGGTAGCTCTTACTAGTAAAGTTTAACAATTGGCTCTTTCGAAACTTTTGCCCTTTGCTAGGTCCCAATAAAATGGAAAGAAATAGAATACTGTGAAGAGTGAAATTAACTTTTCACAAAAATAAAAATGTATTACATTATTTAAATGTATTATTTGTGTGGTGTTGGTATAATAGTCATAAAATTTATCCAGAGCCCTGCAATGACTGATTATCATATTATCTCTAACTCGTTGGAAAGCAACATCAAAATAAGAAAACTCATAATAATATTCATAGTTCAGGATTTTGTCAGAAAAAGTTCCCAGTGAATAATGCTTAGATGCAGATAAACTTCTGGCTATAAAGAAACAGGGCAGAGTGAAAGGGACACATTTCTAGTTTAATGTTGGAAGTGTCTCCCAAACAGCTTCCTTGAATGATGTGGAGAATCCATTACTTCCAGTAAACAGAAATGATCAAGAGTTGTGTCTCAGAGCCTCACAGAAGTAAAACGTGTAGCAACATTGACATTTTCACGCACTTGAGACACATTTAATGACTAGTCTGACTGCAGTATAGCAAAACCATGAAGGCCTAGATGAACGTGGCTTGAGTTCCTGCTCGGGTATTTATTATCTGCATGACCCCGGGTAAACGTTCACCTTCTAATCCTCAATCTCTAGCATGGATGTAACAATATTTTCTTTTTAGAGTTGCTGAAGGAATTAATCAGACAATCTCTTTAAAAGTTACTGAGAGGGCACCTGGATGGCTCAGTGGGTTAAAGCCTCTGCCTTCAGCTCAGGTCATAATCCCAGGGTCCTGGGATCAAGCCCCACATCAGGCTCTCTGCTCAGCAGGCAGCCTGCTTCCCCCACTTTCTCTCTCTCTCTGTCTGCCTCTCTGCCTACTTGTGATCTCTGTCTGTCAAATAAATAAATAAAATCCTTAAAAGTTACTGAGAAATCAGGAATTATCAGAATGAACTGAGTATTTTTTTCCACAATACTATCCAGAAGGACACCTAAGGGATGATGTGATTGAACATGAAAGGCTCTGAAGACCTGCTAAATGAGAAGATGAAACCTTCAGTAGTGCAACACTGAAATAAAGTACATCAACATGGTATTTTTTTTTTTTAAATCAGAGTTTAATTTCCTTGGAATTTTCAGAGAATATATCAACTGTCTGGGTCTCTCCTGATTTGGGAGAAGGGGAAGTGGTAAAGATGTCTTTTTTGTTCTTGCTTAAGTTGATTCTATGAAGATAATTATACAAGCAAGTTTAAAAAATAGAGCAAGTGGAGAATTTCCCCAGATTAAACAAAGAGGAAAGACCATAAAAATAGTAATGAAATAGTATTTCTCTGCCTCTGTCTCTCGGCCACAAATGCAGGGGCTCCCAATTCTCTCAATTTGTGCTTGGAAGCATCTGAGTTTGTCACATTTGCACTTTGCAATTAGCACAAACACCACAAAGCTTTTTCTTCCTCGAATCCTTGGTTTTTGTTGTCTCTGAGTGTTTATATTCTCTGCTGCATCTTCTCTTTTCCAGGTATTGTGCCTGGTCCTTAAATCAACCTGCTCCAAAAGCAACCCTGAGTGGAGAAATTTCCCTTATTCCACAGCTTTGCTACACGCTTTTCCATAGGATGCAAAGAAATGTTTCCTATCTCCTTGACTTCTTAAATATATCTCTTATTTTTATCATCTTTTCTTTTAGGAGTCTGACACAAGTCTCTGGAGACAAGGGTAAAAGCTCAGCAGCACACCTAGATTTCTGCAGAATTACCTTTCCATTATGATACTGACCCTCTGACTTGGGACTGACCCACCCTTCTCTGAGAATGAGTTCTGTTTCTTATGGTCCCTCAATCACTTATACAAATAGACTCCTTTGGGTATTTCCAACCCAGTCTTACCAACACCCCAAGTATGGGATTCTTGGGGATCCTATTGGGAACCCGAGTTAGGTTTTTTGCTTCACAGAAATGGGAAAATTATATATAGACTGCCCTAATGCTAGCATAGGATGTCTACTGTGTCTTTCCCAACCACTGCTCAGTTTCAGTTTTCATCTTGCTCGACCTCACTGTTGCATACCTGACACCATCTCATTGGCATTTTGTTTTCCCTTGTCTTTGTCAAAGTCATTCTCTCTTGTTTTCTTTCTGGTTCATTCCTCAGTTAAGGGTGATGATTTCCATGTTTCTACTTTTTATCCCGATCATGTTTATAACAAAGAGATTATTTATTACTATACATCTGGCTGCCTAGTGTAGGTGTAAACCTGGGACCTCCAAGGATCACAATCTGATGTTCAAAGACAACTTCTATTTACTTCTTCATTCAGTTCTGTATTATGTTTTTGTTAATATCATCATCCGTGTATTTCTCTGTTTAAGGACCTCAGACAACTTGACCTTCTCTCCCTCTCACTCCCAACATCAAATTCTCAACATCAGTTATTATACTATGCTGATTATATTTCCAAAGTGCCTCTGAAATACATTACTTCTTGTGAATAACCTGCTGTAGCCTTAGCTTGGTCACTCATCATATTTTAGTCAACAAGAAGACTTTTAGTTCAGTATCTTCCCATTTACAGATATCCTTCACAGTAACCCCAAAGTTATCTTTCTAAAAATGCATCATTTGTGTCCCTCTATCAGTTAAAAACCATTACAAATTTCCATTGCCAATGGCCATTTGCAATCTGTTTTCAACCAATCTTTCCAGAATTGTATCATTCCAAATTCCTACATTCTAGTGAAAGAGTCCATTCATCATTTCCTGAACATACTATTCACTTGTGTAACTTTCTACCTTTCTTTGTGTTGACAACTCTCCTGGGATGTCTCCTTCCCCTTTTCTACTACACATCCTTCAAGTTTCTATTCAAATTCTACCTTCTTTACAAAATCTTCTGCTATTGTGCTTCACAAATCCCATGCTTTCAGAGAACTACGCTACTCGCTACTCATTGCAGCAATTTGGGCTTACATATTGTTATTTTATTATCTTTATCTAGAATATAACAGAATCTTATTATCATTGCCTAGCACATTCAGAAGAGGAGAAGGGAAAAAAGCAAGAGAGCAAAAACAGAGTAAACTGAAAATGAGGGTTTTGTAATAAAAGTATATACTCAATATTTTTGTCAATTGATTACAAATATTAGTTTCCTCAAAATTAAAGCTTAGCTAAGATTTTATATAAATCTTGCCCATTAAAAAGACCTGGATTTAAATATTAAATTCTAGTTTAAAAAGTAAAATACGAATTTCCTATGGATAGTAGAATTGCCATAAGTTAGATATAAAGCCTCACATTTTACTCAATAATTGAACTATGCCTAGATGAAGTAGTTATAATTTTTTTGGTTATAAGTAACTGAAACTGAAACTGACTCTGATTAATAAGCAAAGGGGAACTGCATTACGAGTAATTGGTTTTCTTACTGAACATGAGGACAGGCTATGGCTACCAGAAGTGCAATGGAAACGGGAATTAACTCAGTCAGGAGTCTCCCTCCAACTTTCACCTTCGCTCAGCTTTGTGAAACTGCTTCATTGTTCTCTCTCTTCTCCTCTTGCTTACTCCACTTCCTCTTTCCCTCCTTCCTTCCTTGTCCCCACCCCCTCACTTTTCCTGTTTCTAAGTCTATGTGACAGAAAACATCATATCCAACAGAGCCCAAGGTTGAAGTTAAGGAATTCAGTCATTTAGTAACATTTTCTCTTTTTCCTACAAGTCTCATATTCTTTTTGATCCAACTTGGGTCCAGTGGCTACCTACAATCTAACAACTACAGCCAGGAAACAGGAGCTTATTGTAGAAATAGCATAGCTCCCATGGTGTAGTGGAGAAGGGAGCGGCAATTCTTAAAAAAAAAAGAGAGAGAGAGAGAGAGAGAGAGAGAGACAGAGAGAGGGAGAGAGAGAGAGAATGAAAAATTGCTAGAAAAAGCAGGGCAGTTTCTAATCAGCCATGCAAATAAGTACCCTATTTGCCAAGTTAAAACCAAAAAGAAACAAAGTTAGAGCTACAAACAATTAACAAAATAAGCTGCTTTATATTTTATCTCTTCCTTTCCTTCACTATGACTTAGTTGAAATGACTTGTTGGCACGATTAGCAATATAAAATTGATGACCAAAGAGACAGGCTATCTTAAAGTTGGCCAGTCAGTACCAGAATAAGCAAAAGTTGATAGTTTATAGCAGAATTTACTAAACAGTATGCTTTGAAGCACTAGACCCATGAAATGTCCCAGGACAAAATTGTTCCATGATCAATTATGTTTTAAAAATCACTTTTCGGGACGCCTGGGTGGCTCAGTTGGTTAAGCAGCTGCCTTCGGCTCAGGTCATGATCCCAGCATCCTGGGATCGAGTCCCACATCGGGCTCCTTGCTCATCAGGGAGCCTGCTTCTCCCTCTGCCTCTGCCTGCCGTTCTGTCTGCCTGTGCTTGCTCTCTCTCCCTCTCTCTCTCTCTGACAAATAAATAAATAAAATCTTTAAAAAAAAAAAATAAATAAAATAAAAAAAATAAAAATCACTTTTCTGCAACCCTGTCCTGGAGAATCATAATACATATGTATGTTCCAAGGGCTTTAGAGAAATAATTCTCTATAAACACCAGGAAATTGTTCTCATTCTAAGCTTATTCCTTTCTAATGATTTTTGAACTTACTGTTTTTCTAGCTACCACTTTATGTTATCTTTATAACTACTTCTGCTGAGCCACAAGTCCTTTTATGCTCTTCAGTCTCTGGATATTCCCCAAACTTAGGATGGGTAGGAGGTTTGGGTTCACGAGGCAATTTCCAACAGGCCTGGAAAGTTTAATGTGTTCACTCAAGGGCAAGGTCAGTGTTATCATGTTTAATCAACTTGTTGTCAGACTCTTTAATAAATCTTACCTTAATTAAAGTTCTGGGTACTTTCCGATCTTTGTTATTTCTGAAGTAACTACAATTTTGGAGAAATGTGATGTAATTTAACAAAATAATATTAGGCTAGCTTTCAAGTTTAAGGGTTAAAAATGTATCTTTGTAGATTTGTTTGTAAGAATGCTAAGTTTACTTCTGTTTTGGACAAAGACTGTATTGTCCAAACTTTGAAACTTTATTAAATCTTAATTATGTTGATTTCTTCTAATGAACAGAAAGAAATTTATGGCATAAATTATTTTTTATAGGGCAAGTCAGAGCAACAGAATCATCCACTACATTTTGATTTCTCATTAAACTCCCAATTCTAATGGGAATTTCCAAGTCTATACCCTCCCTAAAAAGCTTTATTTTTTTAAAAAAGTTTTTGAATAGTTAACATGGAAGGTGATCTCTGTTAAAGAATGGGCATAAAGTGTATTTCAACATATATTAAGTCATAATGTTATAAAGCATGCTGACACAAAGCCTATAGTGTCATAGGAAACTAAGAATTAATGTATTTTGCATAAAAAGGAAAATGGAATTTAGCCAAGACAGCTATAGTTGCGAGACAATTTTATAGTTAGGTTGGGTAGCTTCTCCTTCACTGGTGTTTAGGTCTAAAATGATACTTGTGAGTCAACAAGTATAAAGAAGGATCTTGGGGCACCTGGGTGGCTCAGTGGGTTGGGCCTCTGCCTTCGGCTCGGGTCATGATCTCAGGGTCCTGGGATCGAGCCCTATATAGGGCTCTCTGCTCAGCAGGGAGCCTGCTTCCCCCTCTCTCTCTCTGTCTGCCTCTCTGCCTACTTGTGATCTCTCTCTGTCAAATAAATAAATAAAATCTTTAAAAATAAATAAATAAATAAATAAATAAATAATAAAGAAGGATCTTCATGACCCTGAGAATACTCCTTGTCAGGTGTTTTCTAACGTGTCATTAATAAAATGGAATCGTGGGGCCATCCCACAATGTAATTATGTCATCATGAGAAAGTTAAAGGGAAATATTTGAGGATTAAAGATTGGAAAATACCATTGCTTCTCTTGTGATGGAAAAATTCCATGTAGCTGAAGAATAAATAAAGGATATCTCCAAACAGGGATCACAAATAAGTCATCAGCATAAGTGTACATCATGCCCATGTAGATATTGTAAGACAAAGAAACCCAGGTAAGAATGCAGGGAAGTATTTCTTTTCTTTTCTTTCTTTTAAAGATTTCATTTATTAATTTGAGGGAGGCAGAGAGAGAGCATGAGCTGAGAGGGAGAAACAGACTCCCTGCTGAGCAGGGAGCCTGATGTGAGCTGAAGGCAGGTGCCAAACTGACTGAGCCACCCAGATGCCCCCAGGGAAGTATTTCTAAATATGAATATATTTGCAATCCATAAAGAAAAAAGGCTTTTTCTCTAATCTATATATGTGTCTCTATAATAAAAATGTATAAAATTAATTGCAAAAAACTGTTTTACAATAGATATTAGGGTTCCTATAGAGTCCTGTGATGTCCTAATACATTCAGAAATATGATATAATAGTTAGGTTTTATCTATCTCCGATATTTATTTTATGACAATTTTGATCCAGGTTTATTCTTTTGAAACTGAAAATTCTTTGGCTAAATTTTAGGAATTAAATTAAACTTCATCTACCTCTTAATCTAGCAACTTTTTATATTCAAATTCTTTATAATCCAGGTGTTAGAGGGTAAGGGAATGAATGGGAAGACAATTTACCTTTATTTTTATATTCAAATATATATAAACATATTTTGGGGGATCTCAAGCTTACTCTCTACCAGTCAATATTCTTGGCACTATGGAAATAGAGATGAACAAGAGGGACAAGTTCCCTTTTCTCACGGAGCTCACTTTCCATTGAGGAGACCAAGCAGTTAAACATGTAAATCAGTACCAAATTTAAGCAAGATGGTAAGAACTAAGAAGAAACAAATAGGAGATGTACTACATGCAATCTCTGTTAGGTGATGTTTGAGTTGAGGCACAGCTGCATCCATGTGGAAAATCCTGTATAAAATGGTACTATTTATGAGGAACAGCAAATGCTAAGACCTCAAGAAGCAAAATAATTTGAGTCTATTTTAGGAACAGAAGAGAGACCAGAGTAACTAGTACCAAGAGCAAAAAGGAAAGAGGTATGAAATGAGCCTTTGAGGCAGGCAGAGACGGGTTTTTGTAGGGAGTCTGCATTTTATTGGAAATGCAATGGTAAACTATTGAACTTCCTGATTAGACTCCGTGGTTAACATCCTAAAACTAAATCATAAATATTTTGAGACGTCAGATAACACTTATAAAGATTAAGAATTATTTTGTGGAAGATTTTTTTCATCATAAAATCTTACGTTTATCTTCCATACTGCTAAAGAGATGAGATCTTAGTTATGAAGTTAAGTATAGCTATTATTTTACAAGATATCATTTGGGAAGTTAATAGTTTACATTTTGAAATGATTAATTTTATAGATCATGAATAAGGAGTAATCTATGTGGAGGAAGTAGTTGTGGGTTAAGAAGTCAAAAAGGTTAAAGAAGCTATTTCATTTTTATTGTGTTGAACTGAAGAAGGCTTTCTGAAACAGGAATTAATAATATTCATTATTTTATATCTGCTTCAAAATGCAGATGTTAATTTTAATAAATTTGGTAACTACAGAAAGGTACAAAGAAGAAAATAATAACCCATAATATTACTTTCCAGTCTTTCTTAATCACTATAATATATATTTGACAAAATTGAAATTTTATAGGATATGAAATTTTACAACCTAATTATTTTCATGTAACATTATATTTTTGGTAATTTTTTCATGTCAGTTAATATTCTTTGACAACATAATTTTAATATTTGTATAATAATTATTCTTGTGATTCTACAATGATTCACTTACTTGTTTATCTCTTTTGATTCATTTTTCCTTTTTAACCTAGAAGGGGTTTATGAGAAATTGTTACTCATAGCACTTTTTTATTTTAAAATTTGTCCAACTATTTTAGAAGACACAGGACCAAATCCTTGGCAAAGCAGAAATATAGGAATTCTTGGTGATGGAACAATTTTCTTCTAGTTCTGTTACTAAGCATCACAATGACTAATAAGACAACCTCAACAATGACAACAAAAATTACTAGGGGCCCAAATATTGGAATGTTACTTATACGGGTATGTCAGAAAGTTATTTTTTCTGAGGTATTCTCCTCCTTACTTCATATCTAGTGTGGCTTTAGAAGTTATACCTAGTGTGGAATGAAGTGGGCAATGTACATTCATTAATTCTGAATTCAAACTATAATTCCCAGCCACCAAGAGGATTCCCATATTTCTGCCTGCCAAGGATTGGTTCTATGTGTTCTAATGTAAAGGGATACGTTTGTTTTTTTTTTTCTTAGAGAGAGAACATGAGTGGGAGAGAGGGGGTACAGGGAAAAGAGGAGCAAAGGGAGAGGGAGAGAGAGAATTTCAAGAAGTTTCCACAATGCAGAACTCGATCTCAAGACCTGAGATCATGACCTGAGTTGAAACCAAGAATCAGATGCTTAATTGACAGAGTCACCCAGGTGCCTGGTAATGGGACACATTTCAATATAAATAACTGTCATGAGGGGCACCTGGGAGGCTCAGTTAGGTTAAGTGTCTGACTCTGGGGTTAAGCTCAGTTTGTGATCTCAGGGTCATGAGATGGAGCCTGCTTTGGGCTTCACACTCTGTGTGGAGTCTGCTTGAGATTCTTTCTCCCTCTCCCTCTGCCCCTCCCTCTGTGCTCACCTCTCTCTCTCTCTCAAATAAATAAATCTTTAAAAAAAAAAAACTGTCATGAGTAAGAAGATCTTTCTGGAGGCCAAGACTGATGCTACAGTTTTTATTAGAGATACCTAAATTAGAGATAATTTTAAAAAAATTATTTATCATCTTTTGTTTGCCAAGAAAGGTGATTTCTGCCTGGAAGGAACCTTTGTTCTAGTGAAGAGACAAATATCAACCAAGTAATCAAATAGTGCAAAGTGTCTTAGAAAAGAGATACAGTATTATGAGAAAGCCTAACCAGCGACCTATCTTGGACTGGGGAGGGTCATCAAAGTCTTCCTTAAGGAGTGGCGTTTGAGCTGAGATCTTAAAGAGAAACAGAGGTTAACCAGGTACAGAGGAAAATCTTCCAGATAGGAGGAAAAATAAAGACTCATTGCTTAAATAATAATTGTTATGAATCCTGGGATGGAAGTGTTTTAACTAGCTCAAACTACTACTTAAGCTTTCACTAGACTCTAGTCAGTTTATTAGTCATATTTTATGCATTTACATTAAATGGCGATATAATCTACTGACTAGAGCCATCACTGACTCCAAATAGTGAGATAGAAATATTAAAAGAGAACAAGAAATAGCATTGGCTTTTCAGTGTTCTCTCGCTTGAAACATTTGAACAGAGCCTCATTTAAAAGAATAAAGACCCAGGGAGCTTGGGTGGCTCAGTCAGTTAAGTATCTTGATTCTTGATTTCTGCTTAGAGTCATGATCTCAGAGACATGATTTCAGGGTCGTGATCAAGCCCTACAACAGGCTTCACACTCAGCATGGTATCTGCATGTCCCTCTGCCTCCCCCTCCTACTCCACTGAGTGCTCTTCTCTCTGTAAAATAAATGAATAAATCTTTTTTTTAAAAAAATCACATGATCTCTAAAAAAAAAAGAATAAAGACTCATGCTTTGTACCATATTACATATTACATACCATATTACATATCATTATATAACAATAATTGTGGGGAATTGGGAAGTACAAACAGAATCAATGTTTTTAAGATGCTTTTTAGCTACAAAGATTATTTAGCTTTTTGCTTATAGTTCATCAAATTAGTTAGAAAGAAAACAAATGACAAGTCTTTGTCGTGGATAAGTAACATCTAGAAATACACACATCGTCAGTGTCAACGTGAAAAGTCCTTTGATATGCATTTTAACCAAAACTACTAATTAATAGAAGTAGTAGTAGGATTAACAGTAATAGTAATAATAGTAGTGTTAATTGTAACAGTTAATTGTAATACTTATTCTGAGCTTACCACAAATTTACCAGGCTAGTGCTTGATTGCTAATACTTACAATTATGGATGAAGACAGGCACTATGATCTCTGCTTTACAGAAAATACAGTTTAAGTTCAGAGAGGTAAAGTGAGCCATTCAAGATCACATAGAAAACAATGGGGTGAAGTAAAACACAAAACCATAAAACTAGAAGATAATGGGGAAAAAACTTAGATGACCTTGACTATGGTGATAACTTTTCAGATACAACACAAAAGACATAATTCATGAAGGAAATACTTAATAACCTGGACTTCATTAAAATTAAAACTTCTACTCTGCAATGGAAGATAAGCCACAGACTGGGAGAAATTATTTACAAAAGACCCATCTGATAAAGAACTTTTATCCAAAATATGCAAAGAACTTTCTAAATTCAACAATAAGAAAACAACCCAATTTTTAAAATGGACCAAAGACTTGAACTGAAACGCCATCAAAGAAGACATATAATATGTACAATATGCAAATTGTGTGTATATATACATAAAAATATGTACAACATTATATACACACACACATACATAGTCATATGGAAAGATGGTCTATATCTTATGTCATCAGAACAACACAAATTAAAACAACAAGATACCAGTATACACTTTTTAGAATGGCCAAAACCTATAACACTATAGCAATAGCGTATGCTGGTGAGGATGTGAACCAAGAGGAATTCTCATATATTGCTGGTGGGAATGCAAAATGGTACAACCACTTTTGAAGAGTTTGGCAATTTCTTACAAAACCAAACCATACTTTTACTGTGTTATCCAGAAATCTTGTTCCTTGAAATTTACTCAAACTTATGTCCATAGAAAAACCTGCATATGAAAAAAAAAACCCTGCATATGTACACATATAGCAACTTTATTCATAATTGCTAAAACTTGGAAGCAATTAAGATGTCCTTCAGTAGTACATGCAGACAATGTAAGATTATTCAGTACTAAAAAGAAATGAGCTATCAAGCCATGGAAATTCATGAAGGAAATTTAAGTGCATATTAGTAAGGGAAAGAAGCCAATCTGAAACGTAACACACTATACGATCCCTACTGTATGGTATCATGAAAAAAGACAAAACTATGAACACAGTAAAAAGATAAGTGGTTGCGGGGTAGCAGTGGGAAATGAATAGTGGGGAGAGATGAATAGGCAGAGCACAGGGGATTTTTAGGATACTGAAAACACCCGGTATACTATGATGGATATATGTTATTATACACATTTGTCCAAACCCACAGAATGTATAACACAATGAATCCTAAGATACACTATAGACACTGCATGATTATGATGTGCCAATATAGGTTCATCCTTGGTAGGAAAAAAAAAGTAGCACTTTGGTGAATGATGTTGATAATGGGGGCTATGCATGTGCCTGGGAAGGGGAATCTATGGGAAATCTCTACTTTCCTCTGAATTTGTTTTAAACCTAAAGAGAAAAACAAGTTTTCAGTTTGAAAGGCTCAAAGTGCCAAAGAAGGTGAAGGAAGAAAAACCCATACCTAAGTGATGACAAGCACTCCTCGATTTTCTCCTCTAAACCTGTAAGCCTTTCTGTCTCTGTGCCATCTTTTCCATCTTTCAATCCTGTTACAAAGGAGAATGCAACAATTCCTATCTCAAAAACTTATCTCTGAGCTGTACCCTGGTCTGAGAACTTACATCTGCTTAAAGTCTTTGCTCCTTCAGTTAGCCCATTTCTCTCCAGCTATATCATTTCCATCAACAGACAACTATGTTCTAGAATTCTTATCCTAAAGCAACAATAAAATCCTCCTGTTATGTACATTCTGTCTTAGATCCTCATTTATCAGCTCTACTTGAGAATTTTCTTTTGTTGTCATTTTTTAAAAATTAGAGATCTTTCTCACCTTTCTCACTATTTCTCAATTTTTCCAGTATTTTTTTTTAAAGAATTGTTTACTTAGATTGCATCTAGTTCCTTTCTTCTCATTCACATCTCAGCCCACTTCTGTCTGGATTCCACCTCCAGAATTCCAGTGGCACTGCTTTTGTTAAAGGTACCAGAGGCCAGATACTGAGAAATTCAATGGATTTGGTGTTCACCTTACTCAGCCTCTTATCAGAGCTTGACATAGGTGATCACTCCTTCCTTCTTAGAAACTTACATGCTCTTTATATTTTTTCCTTAACTCATTGGCTTTTACTTTTCAGTCTCTTTTTGCTGATTCCTCCCTTCTTACCAATCTCCTAATAGATTTCTTCAGGTTTTTCACTCTTCCTGATGACTTCCCTTACTGTACTCTCTTTAGCTTATCTTGTAGTTCCCTTGGTGTAACTACTACAGATGTGCTGTTAGCTCCCATATCTATGTTTCTGGTGCAGACATCACCACTAAGCTCTAACCTCTAGAGCTGTACATTCAACTTCTTCCCTGATACCTCAACTTACATATCTTAGCATTTCAAATTTGAAATATTCAGACCATGAAATAAAACTTGGTTCTCACGGGGCGCCTGGGTGGCTCAGTGGGTTAAAGCCTCTGCCTTCGGCTTGGGTCATGATCCCGGGGTCCTGGGATCGAGCCCCGCGTCAGGCTCTCTGCTCAGTGGGGAGCCTGCTTCCTCCTCTCTCTGCCTGCCTCTCTGCCTACTTGTGATCTCTCTTCCTCTCTGTCAAATAAATAAATAAAATCTTTAAAAAAAAAAACTTGGTTCTCACAATCTACCCAGTTGCTCTCACTAAAGATTCTAGGAGTCATATCTGGTTTCTTGCTATATCAAATCAATCAGCAAACCCTGTCAATTCATTCTCTAAGATATGTCTTCTTCATCTCCTTTATTATAAGTAACCTCTAGGTTACTTCTTTTAAGTAATCTCTAAGTACCTCTCTTCATCTCATTTATTTTTAAGTAACCTCTACACCTAACATGGGGCTTGAATTTTCAACCCCAAGATCAAGAGTTCTGTGTCCTATCACATGAGCCAACCAGGCACCCTTTTCTTTTCCTTATTACAAATAATTAATTATAGTGGTATTATGGTCTCCTTCAGTTACACTATACTTTTTATAAACATAATCTTACTCAGTCCTGCATTAGCAATTGATGTGTAGGTAGTAAGCCATCTTATGACCATGAAGGAAAATGGGTCTTAAACTGAAGCTTGACATTCAGGAAGGCAGAGGAAAGAAAGGATTATATCAGGTCTTTCCTTAATGACATCACTAAACTGCTGAAACAAACCAACACTGAAGCTAACTTACCTCTAGACTTACCAGTTATGTGAATCTTTTTTATTGACAGATTTTTTTTTTTGCTACTTGAAACTGAGAACAGCTAAATATTACACCACATTTTGTCATATAAATAATGTCACTAACAATTGGCCTTCCTAATCTCTCAGTTGAATTCCCCCCCACCCTGGTGAAAGATTCTTTTGTACATATTTATCAAAGCCTGCAGTACATGGCTTTAATGATCAGTTTGCTCCCCCAGGAGACCAAACACCTAAAAGGAAAGGTGTTCCTGTTATTTGCTGCTCTATGAGTTTATTATCAGACTGAGTGTGCTCATAATCAGCCCATGATCCATCCCCCAAACACTTTTATTTAGTGGAATGTCTCATCCTCAGCACTCTTGGAATTTTGAGCCAGATACATCATTGTAGTGGGCAATTCTGTGCAATGTATAATATTTAATAGCATCCTTGGACACTACTCATTAGATGCCAGTAACATAACCCCTCCCCACAATTGTCACAATAAAATGTATCTAGGAATTGATAAATATTCCCTTGGAAGTAAAATTGTCCACCTGAGAACTACTGACTTAATATAGTGACCAAGAGTATGAATTTTTTTTAAGAGAAAGAGAGCATGCATTGGGGGAAGAGGAAGAGGGAGAGAAAGAATCTTGAGCAGACTCCATGGTAGTCTTGATCTCACAACCCTGAGATCATGACCTAAGCTGAAATCAAGAGTTGACATTTAACCAACTGAGCCACCCAGGTACCCCAAGAGTAGGAATTTTATTACAAACATTCTCTTGGGCTTTTAAGCTAATGGCAATTCATAGAAGTTAATTCTTACAGGATCATATTATATCCATCTTTGAACATAGACAGAAAAGGCAAAAAATCCTTTGGTTTGGTATGTAATAAAGGAGTATGAGGGTATACTCAACTTTACTGGGTATAGGATATGATCTCACACACCAAACCTGCTTTTCACATAAGCCAATCCCCCTCAGAAACTTCTCATTCCAAAGGAATGGGTCACTTTTATCACTGAAAAAGGAAGGATCAAAAAGAGGAGAACATTTCTTATAGGTAAAGCATATCATATTAGGTTCCTGTAACAGAGCTTTGCACCAAACCTCTTCCATCACTTCCTCGTTTCTTACACATACCCAGCCTAATCCCTAAATGGTTTCTCTCCATGTAGAGTGAGATCTTTCAAACTGTTACTAATTATAAACTTCTTCAGAAGCAAGGTGTTTTCACTGAGAGTGAACGTGCAGGTACTTGAGCCCACACAACCTCCTTAGCCTCAGGGCACACACTTCTGCCTGACCCGCCTTCTCTCATAGACAGGATGATGAAAACGGAAGCTGTAGAACTGGGTGAGCCAAGCCAAAAACCTTGTTTGGATGAAGTGTTCTGTAATACATAAAGAATTTAGAGAAATGGTGCAAAGTGAATGTACCTCACCATGATCTGATAGACTATAGTCCCTATCTTTATGTCCAAACATACTTTTATGTATACCAATCACTATTTGAATATATCATTTTGGTAAATGTGAAAATTAATTACTGAAGGCAAAATCTGTAACTTATAATCATGCCTTTTGACTTTTCTTTTCCCCCATCTCTTAGGCTGAAGCAAACACAATGTTTGCCTTTGACTCTAAATGTAGTTTTAATATTAATTTTCATATGTATTTACTTAAAAGTTTACAAGACATCAGTTAGAGGTCTTGAGTCCATGAACAAGGACATTAATGAAAGTCATAACAATTATATGTAATGTTAATAATTAAGGTCATTGATATGATTAAGAATGATAATGATGGGGGGAGGAGTCAAGATGGCGGAGAAGTAGCAGGCTGAGACTACTTCAGGTAGCGGGAGATCAGCTAGATAGCTTATCTAAAGA
>NW_019154108.1:22242043-22243885 GCF_002288905.1 Enhydra lutris kenyoni | reverse complement strand
AGATCACAAGTAGGCAGAGAGGCAGGCAGAGAGAGGAGGGGAAGCAGGCTCCCCGCTGAGTGGAGAGCCTGACGCGGGGCTCAATCCCAGGACCCTGAGATCATGACCTGAGCTAAAGGCAGAGGCTTAACCCGCTGAGCCACCCAGGTGCCCCTAAGATTTCTTATTTATTTATTTTTCAGGGAGAGAGAATACAAGCAGAGGGAGAAGCAGGCTCCCCACTGAGCAGAGAGACCTATGTGGAACTTGATCCCAGGACCCTGGGATCACGACCTGAGCTGAAGGCAGCCACCTTCCTGAGTAGACATGAGTGCTCTTATTTTTACTTTGTAGATGCTAATATTCTTTAGGATTAGCTTGGGGATAGATGCCAAGTCTAAGACTGTTTTTTTAATTTCCCTAGGTTCCTATGAATATTTTGAATAGTTAACAGAGCCAAAATATTAACTGATATAATAATTTCTCACTATTTTGATTCTATATCCTAATGCATGTGGAGCCACTTGTCTCTATTTTTATATGTTGCTTAATAATAGTTATTCTATATACTAAATCCCTATAATATACAAAGCATGCATATAGTATGCCAATAAGTTACCCTCCTCCTAAAAGAACTCTGAAATAATACCATTATTCCTATCTTACGGATGAGGAAACTGAGTTTGAAGAAGTCGGGAACTTATCCAAAGTCATATAGCTTGCAAGAAACAAATTGTGTTCTTTCTATGAAGGAAGGCAATTAGTACCTCATCCATCAAATAGGCATAAGACAGAAGGGATCATCATCCAAAAAGAGGAGTTTTTGTTTGTTTGTTTTGTTTTTTAAAGAGAGAGAGGGTGCACTTGTATATGGGCAGGGGAGCAGCAGGCAGAGGGAGAAGCACGCTTCCTGCTGAGCAAGGAGCTCAGTGCGGGACTTGATCCCAGAACCCTAGGATCATGACCTGAGCCAAAGGCATATGCTTAACTGACTGAGCCTCCCAGGTGCCCCAAAGAATAGTCTTATTATTGAATATGTAGGTGGCAGGCACAAAGCTGGAAGTGAAAGCTAATAAAACTTCAAATGAACTTAGCA
The DNA here is from genome assembly GCF_002288905.1 of Enhydra lutris kenyoni. Taxonomy (NCBI): domain Eukaryota; kingdom Metazoa; phylum Chordata; class Mammalia; order Carnivora; family Mustelidae; genus Enhydra; species Enhydra lutris. Next base: position 22,242,810 of record NW_019154108.1, on the reverse strand, counting down.
ATCTAAAAGAACAGATATCCTGTATCGGCAAGATGGAATTATTATAATGATGAATGTAATGGCTTAGACTTACTTTTAAAAAAATCCATTAAAACAAAAATCCATAAAAAATGGGTGGTTGATTTGGGGTGACTCTCTCTTGATAATCATTAGTCATAAGCAGCTTATAACTGTCACTTTATCAAATATCTTAAGCCATTAGAGTCACTTGGTGTTTATAGCATTCCCCTTATCTATCAACCTTGTAACTCCAGCAGAAATAAAACTGATTTGTTTAGCCTGATTTGTTTTTTGGAACTCATGCTGGATTTTCACTGGTAACTGCATGACTCAAGTTTTCCTAAGCTATCCATTTAATAATATATTCTAGAAAATTTTCCCAAGGATTGATGTAAAGTTTACTAGATGGAAATCCTTGAACTCTATCATTTCCTTTTTTAAAAAAATATCAGAACAACTCTTCTTTGGACTTCTGCCATCTTTACACAATTTTTCAAACACAACCAATGAAGAACTTTGTGTTCATGTATCCAGGCACTTTCAGAAACCAGGTTACAACCTGGACCTGTAGTTTGAACACAGTTTAAAGTTATTAGTTATAGGTTAGGAAAGGGAAAAAGTTTTCTTTCTAAGACTTATTAATTTTAGTTCCCCATTCCTAAATAGTGGGCCTCTCTGCCTAATTCTTTTTATTCTGAAAATCTAGGAAGGGAGGAGGGAAGGAAGGAAGGAAGGAAGGAGAGGGGAGAGAAGGAAGGGAGGGGAAG
>NW_019154108.1:22150289-22242033 GCF_002288905.1 Enhydra lutris kenyoni | reverse complement strand
AGAGAAGAGAAGAGAAGAGAAGAGAAGAGAAGAGAAGAGAAGAGAAGAGAAGAGAGAAGGGAAGGGAAGGGAAGGGAAGGGAAAGAGAAGGAAGGAGAAGGAGAGAATGGAGGCAAGGAATAAAAAAAGAAAAAATTGTTGTTTAGCCTCATTTTTCAATTCTCTATTGATTATAACTTCAAGACACAATAGACAAAGTCTCCCAAGCTTCACATATTCATAAATTTCTCAACCAGTTCTTCCTTGTCTTAATTAAGCCCAGAGTTTCTCTTACCACTTTTATTTAAAACATTAGATTTTCAAAAGAACAAGTCAAGAATTTCCATAAACTGCTTTTATTCTAATCATAAGGAAAAAAGATATCTGCTTAGTGGAAATCACCTATAAACACCATATCTTATTTATACAATACTATGTAGCAGTGCCTTAATGCAGAGAATCTGTTTCAAAATCATCTTAAAAATAGCCAACTTACTCAAAACATGTTTTTACTTCTAAGAACACAGGCGCAAAGCCAAGAAACTAAGAAGTTCTGATGGTAATAGGAAAGTTAGAAAAGTCATTCACAGGGAAAACATTTGTGATTAGTTAGTGCAAACTTTCCCTTAAAATATATCTGGTTTTGTTTGCACTTGTAATGAACTATTTTCCCATCTTGTCACAAGATTATGTCTCCTATTTGGCATGTGAATGTACCAGAAGAGTTGGCCATTTAAAAATACAGTCATGGGGCATGGTGAGGGGGCTGTATCTACCTTTGGCTCAGATCATGATCCCAGGGTCCTGGGAAAGAGCCCCGCATCGGGCTCCCTGCTCAGCAGGAAGCCTGCTTCTCCCTCTCCCACTCCCCCTAAATGTGTTCCCTCTCTTGCTGTGTCTCTCTCTGTCAAATAAATAAATAAAATCTTAAAAAAAAAATACAGTCATGGAGCACCTGATTGGCTCAGCCAGTAGAGCATGCAAGTCTTGATCATTGTAGACTGAAGCCCCATGATGAGTTTAAAGAATGCTTACAAATTAAAAAAAAAAAATGAAAATACAGTCCATGTTTATTTAAAATCTGAAATGCAATGTAAAGGTACTGTTTGGGAAAAAAAATAGTGGTATTTCTTCTTTTCTACGTACCCACTCTAATTTCTTAGGTTCTTCCTTGTCCCCAGCCAGACCTCCCATTCTCAATCATCACATATCAACTCTCACTTTAATAAGTGATTCTGAATTCCATTTCCAGTCTTTTTTTCTTGCCCAAGATTTAGGCCCTCTAAAACAATCTCCTCCTCACTCCACTCTCCTAATAAGCAAGAAATAAGGAAGAGAATCCTGTTGTTTCCAACCTGGAAAGATTTCCTGTGCTGTACTACCTGACTTTAGCCCTCTCATGATCTGTCACCGAGATAATAAGAATAGCCTTTAACTGGTCTCCTGCTAAGCAAATTTTCCCTGTTCTTGTGTAATACCCATACTGCCATATCTGATAACTTTCTGATCTTCATCTTTCACTGGATCCCTGTTGCCTTCAAAACAGAATTGGTGCTCATTGGCATTGGAATCTACAATTAGTCCCCATTGATATCCTGAGCCTCATATGACCTACCTCTATGACCTCCTACCTCTGGATAAACCATGAATACATCCTCACCTGAATATGCCATTTCACAACAGGGTACTTTTGATTATTCATTTTACTGGGCCTGGAAATTCATTCTTCTCTTCTCTACACATATCTTCTGATTCTTCAGGCCCACTGCCAATATCACTTCCTATATGATTTTATTTTCTTACTCAGAATGAACCATCTACTCCCCTTATCACTCAGTGTTCAGTATACTTTTCTTAATTAGTCTAAAAAAGTTAATTACTAACTTTTACCACTGTTTTAACATTGGATTTCATGTATTTATATTTTCCTCCATTTGTCTAATGTGTTCAAGCATCATCTGCCCAATAGGAAGACAGTAAATTCGTAGAGGTGAGGCATCGAAAGATTCATAGTCTGCGTTAAATAATAATCTTACACTAAATAAGCTATCTTTACCTCAAAGTTAGTTTCCTGAATTAAAGTTTTTTATCATTTCTGTGTAAAAATACCAAAACTTTATGTAATCTGTTATGTGGTCATTGCTCAGTCTACTTGGAATGTGATTTGAATATGTTAATAATTTGGGGAATTTTTTCCAAGATGATACATAAGGTGGATGAATATCACAGAGTTGACACAAGAAACTGAAATAGATCTTATTTAAAGTTACAGTGGAAATCGTAAGTTATATGGCTTCCATTAGTTTTACAATAATCAAGAATAAAGCAGAAAAAAGCAGCTGGTAACCTTCATCATTTTAGAGTTCCCAACATTACCATAGTTTATAACAATTTTAACAATCTGAATAAAATCCTAGCATACTGTATATGCTTCCTATTCATTTTTTTTAAATAATGTGAAGCTTGGTAAATTCTATTATTTCGTGAACTTTATCTAAAGTTGACAGATTTTGATCTTTTTTAAAATCATTGAAAATACTTTAAAATGACTCCTGAATGGGTTTGGGGGCTTTTCAGTTTCCTTAGTATACATTTATGAGAATATTGTTTTTAATAACTTAGAAATTTTTATTGTTTAACTTTGGCTGAAAATTAACTTACTAGTTTCTTTGTCATCTAACATTTCTTTTTTCTTTAATTATTTTTATTAACATATAATGTATTATTTGCCCCAGAGGTACAAGTCTGTGAATCATCAGGCTTACACAATTCACAGCACTCACCATAGCCCATACCCTCCCCAATGTCCACAACCAACCACCCTATCCCTACCCCTCAACCCCCAGCAGCCCTCAGTTTGTTTTGTAAGATTAGGAGTCTCTTATGGTTTGTCTCCCTCCTGATCCTAACTGCCATCTAACATTTCTAATTAGAGTCATTTGTAATTTGAAATATCTGATTATATAATTACATTGTCCAATATCTAAAAATAAAGTTTGTGATCCATTGTAAGAAAATCATTCCAAACAACAACAAAAAAGTATGTGTACAGTTGTTCATCACATCGTGATATATACCACAAAGTTTCATAGAACTTCAATTTCTGGAAGTAAATATCATAAATAATAGACTGAATCTAATATTGCAGAATTTGAATGATTCTATAGCAAAGTAAAAAATGCTTGTGTGAGTTAAATTTTTTAAAAGCAGAATATAAAGTTGTATGTTTATTATGATTACAAATATGTAAAAGAAGATTATCTAGAGGTGGATTGCTGGGAAACCTTAAGGAAGAGATTCCAAAATATCAGTGATGGTTGTATTTAATTTATCAATTTGGGGAGATAATTTTTCTCCCTTTCTTTATTTCTCAAGGTCTATGAGGTTGTTTCATGATTATTTTAAACTTAAAATTTAAGAGAATATTTGCAATAATACATAGGGAACTCTTTCAGCAAGAAATCTATTTGGAACTTAAATTTACCAATTAGTTTATAACTTTTAGGTACTTAAGGTAACCTAAAATTGTGTTATCTATACAATATTTATAAAGATATAGATATTGCCAACTCACAACTCACACGTTCTTATTTTATTTGCAAAAAAAAAAAAAAAAAGTAGATCACCACCATACCTATTCTGCTTGTTCTCACACTTTTATTCTACTTGTTCTTCAATTTCAATATATTTTCTTAGGCTCATCTTCAATTCATCACAGATATGACTGGGTGGATAGGTCAAGACCTGTCAAATGGAAAGGATCCAGCTTACCTCTAGACTCTCTCTCAATGCATGGCTATACTGATTATTTTAAAAAATCATCTTTCAGGGGCACTTATACATGTTTCAGACACCGTGCTGAACATTTAAATTCAGTATCCTCCAAGCAGCCCTATCAAATGACTTTTATTGTCCCCATTTTAAATATGGGAAAACCAAGTATCACAATATTCAGTAAGTAACACTCAGATAAAGCTTCTGACTTTGGTAAGGTGCTTGTGTCTTCAGCTGTAGCTGTTGTCTTCTGGTTCACAGATCCTCATTCAATTCTCTCTCTATAAGAACCCTAGTTTTCTGCCAAGGTTTAGCTGCAGGAAGTGAGGAAAGTAGTATGACTACTTAAACAGAATGTCAACCAGTCATCCTGTTTTCTACCTCATTTTCACCCCACTCTCACAGGTATCTGGTGCCAATAACCTCTGAGCATTCAGGGATCTACAGTGGAAAAAAAAAATTTCTTCCTGAATCTCTCATTGTTTGTTTCAGATTCAGATTTCTTGGGTCTACTAAGTTACCACATACTTCAGTATTTCAGTTTTTAAAATACTGAGCTCTTGCTGCTGTTCCTTCCTCTTCTTCTTTTTCTTCTTTTTTTCCCTCTCTCAATATTTTATTTTGAAATATAACATACACACCTATAAGTGAATAAAACATATATATACATCTATGGTAGACAATACAATGGCCCCCAAAGACATCATGTTCTAATCACCAAGACCTTTAAATATATTATCTTACATGGGAAAAATATAGATGTGATTAATAATTTTGAGGGCTGCCTGGGTGGCTCAGTCAGTTAAGTGTCCAATTCTTGGTTTTGGTTCAGGTCATAATGTTACAGTCATAAGACAGAGCCCTGAGACCAGCTCCTTGATGAGCATGGAGCCTACTTGAGATTCTCTCTTCTCCGTCTGTCCCTTCCTCCCCCTTCATGCATGCACATTCTCTCTCAAAAAAAAAAAAAAAAAAAAAGAAAGAAAGAAAGAAAGAAAGAAAAGAAAAAAGAAAAATCTGGTGCCCCTGGGTGGCACAGTTGGTTAAGTGTCTGGTTCTTGATTTCAGCTCAGGTCATGTTATCTCAGGGTTATCTCTCCACATGGAGTGTGGAGCCTGGCTAAGACTCTCTCTCTCTCCCTCTCCCTCTGCTTCTCCACCCCTCCACTCCTGTACTCACTCTCTCTCTCTCTCTCTCTGAAGAGAAGATCAATATGAAGACTTAATCCTGGATTACTTAATTGACTCAATATATCCACAAGGGTTATTAAAGGTGGTCATAGGATGTGACTGCATGTTGACCTGTGAAAAGGATTCCAACAATCAAAGGCTCCTCACTCCCTGACTTGTCCTTGGACTGTGCATCTTGCTTGTCTTCCCTGCTTCCAGAAGCTGCCTCAGGGATAGCTCTGAGATAGTAATATGGTATTGAGACCATCTGGATAGCATATATGAGTGAACCTAGTTAAGGCCTGTATACAAACTTTTAAGATTCAATGGTCAGGCATGGAGTTCTACTTGTCTTGTGGCCACCAAAGTCAAGAATTGTATGTAAATTCCCATGCTTATTAAAACTGCCATTTACCAATCTGAAGTGGCCTGCTTCTTTCCTTGGTCTTTCCCTGCTCTTTGATTATGGGGACCAATTTCAGATTATACTCTGGAAGCTCCCTATGAGGTTGCAAACCAAAAAGGTGGGTAAAGTGAAAGAGTAAAAAAGGAGAGAAAATCAGAATGATATGTGAGGAGCTGTTGCTGCTTTGAAGATGGAGTAAGGGAACTAGGAACCAAGGAATGCCAGTGGCCTCTAGAAGCTAGAAAGGGGAAGAAACAAATCTTCCCCTAGAGCCTTCAAAAAGAAATGTAGCACTGTTGACTCCTTAATTTTTGCTTAATGAGACCTATGTTGGACTTCTAACCCCCAGAACTATAAGAAAACAAATATGTGTGGGTTTTCTTGTTTTTAAGATTTTATTTATTTATTTGGAAAGCATATACTAACAGGGGGAGGGGTAGAGGAAAAGGGAGCTGGAGAATCTCAAGCAGACTGCACTGAGTGTGGAGTCTGATGTGAGACTTGTTGCAGGGATCTATCTCATAGCCCTGAGATTACGATCTTAAGGTCATGACCTGGGCCAAAATCAAGAGTCAGATGCTTAACTGACTGAGCCACCCAGGTGCCCCATAAATTTGTGTTGTTTTAAGTCATTATGTTTCTGGTAATTGTTAAAGTAGCATTAGTAAACAAGCACAGCATAATATAAAAATAATTAAAAGTTAATACTCATGTAACCATCATCAAAAAATAAAACACTTCCCTGCCATATGTCCTTTCTCGAATATATCCTCTTTGTACTAAATGTAACTTCTGTCTTGATATTTATGTCATACTATTCCTTGTTTTTCTTTATATTTTTACATCTCGTGAATGCACACAAAAATATACTTTATTTTTGCTCAACATTTTTAGTATAATAAGGATGTGTGCATTGTGTCTTGCTCCTTTCGTTCAACATTATTTCTATATGACTCATGCACATTGCTGTGTATAAGTCTAGTCATTGTAATATATATTTTTATTAAAGCCTATTTTATCTGATATAGTTATACTAGCTTTTTTTTATAGTGCTTCTGTGCTACTTAATTTTCCATCCTTTGCAAATTTTCTGGATCCTTATGATTTACATATGTCTCTTTTAAATAGCTTATAGATAGACTTTTAAAGCAACCTGATAATCATTGCTTTTAACTGGCATTTAGTCCATTTATACTTAATGTAATAAATGACAGATTTAAATTTAAACCTACCATCTTGTTTTGTGATTTCCATTTGTTGTCTTTTTTTCCCTCCTTATCTCTCTTTTTTGCCTTTTTTGGGGGGAGGCACATATTACTGAGTGTTTTTTATCATTCCATTTTTTTTCTTCTACTAATTTGAAAATTACACACTTTTGTTTTTATTTTTATTGTTGCTTCCATAACTTATTCAATTTAGATGTCTCCTAATAAAATAATAGATTTATATTTGGTTAAAAATGCTCACGGTGGGGGGAGTGCCTGGGTGGCTCAGTGGGTTAAAGCCTCTGCCTTCGGCTCAGGTCATGATCCCAGGGTCCTGGGATCAAGTCCCGCATTAGGCTCTCTGCTCAGTGGGGAGCCTGCTTCCCTTCCTCTCTCTCTGCCTGCTTCTCTGCCTACTTGTGATCTCTGTCAAATAAATAAATAAAATCTTTTAAAAAATGCTCATGGGAAACTTTACAGATCAAGTGGACATCATCTGATCTTAGCCTCTCTAAATGCAAATCAACCAGACATATTCTTGTGGTGTGATGAAATGTAAGGCACACGATCTCATCTGTGCAACACTATTACTGATAAACCAAGCCATGGAACTGTATTTCTATGGACTGAACTGTGTCCCTCCAAGTTCACATGGTGAAGCCCTAATCCCCATTGTGATATTTGGAGGTGTAGCCTTTGGGAGGTAATTTCATTTAAATGAAGGGGGGGATTATAATGGGATTAGTGCAGTTTTATGACACACCAGAGCACTTGTTCTACCTCTCTCCCTTTGTGTCCACAGAAAGGAGGTCATGTGAACACATGGAGAGATGGTGGCCATCCAGAAACCAAGAGAAGAGGTCTCAGGATGAAACCTCTTTCCAGCAATTTCTTAGACTTCCAAGCCTCCAGAACTGTGAGAAAAATAAATGTCTATTGTTTAAGCCACCCTGTCAATGGTATTTTGTTATGGCAACTCAAGCATACTAAGAATAGATCTAGTCAAACTAATCTAGCAGACTAAGAATAGATCTAGTCAAACTAATCAAGCATCTAGGGCTAATTACTAGCTTAGAGGAAATTCAGGGAAAAAAAGAAAAATTTAAGTAGTAACCACCCAAATCTAGAATATAGGCTATTTGATAGGACAAATACTCATATTCTTTAACAACTCAATGGAAGGATAAAGTAGGAGTTTGGTGGGGTTGGGTGGGTGAAGGACACTGTTACAGAATAAGAGGCAAATCCAAATGTAATGTGTGGGCTTTGTTTGGATCCTGACTCTAATAAACCAACTGTAAAAGTTCATTTGGAAGATAATATGGAAAATATGAACATGAATTGGATATTAGATGTTATTACAGAATTATTACTAATTTTGTTAGATATGATAGTCACAAGGGATTGAAATTTTAAAAAAGGTAATTAGGTGTCTCAGTCGATTGGGTGTCTGACTCTCAATTTTAGCTCAGGTTGTGATCTCAGGACTATGGGATCATGCCCAGCATGGAGTCCCCTTGGGATTCTCTTTCTCCCTCTCCCTCTGCCCTCCCCCAACCTTGCTCAAAAAAAAAAAAAAAAAAAGTCTTTATGAGGGTGCCTGGCTGGCTTGGTCAGGGGAACATGCAACTCTTAATCTCAGAGTTGTGAGTTTGAGTCCCATGTTGGGTATAGAGACACACAAAAAGGTCTTTATCATTAAAGATACATCTTGAAAGATTTATAAGTAAAATGCCATAATGTCTATGATTAGCTATATAATATTACTACTACTACTACTACTACTCCAGCAAAAAAAAATAAAGGTGTGGGACAGATGAAGGAAGATTGTTCAAATGTTGATTGCTAGAGCTAAATGATCCACATTAAGGAATTCACCAAACTATTATTTCTATATGATTGAAAATATTGTGCATGATTTTAAAAATCTGTAATAAAACATTTTTAAAATCTAGCCCTTATCAATAACTCTATTCTTCTACCAGAAAATAACTTCTGGGATTCTATTAGTTTCTTATTAGTGCTATAAAAGATGACCGCAAATTTAGCAGCTTAAGACAACACAAACCTATTCATCTTACAGTTTTGAGATGTGAAGTTCTAAAATCAAGAAGTCTGCAAGTCAGCAAGGATGTATTCCTTCTGGAAGTTCTAGAAAAGAACCCATTTCCTTACTTTTTATAGTTTCTGGAGGCCACCTGAATTCCTTTGTTTATGGTCTCTTTCCATCTTCAAGGCCAGTAGGATAGCATTTTCAAATATCTACCCATCTCTGTCTATCTCTTTCTCTCTCTCTCTGTCTTCTTCTCTACTTCATTTCTCTCTCCTCCCTCATCTCCTTTCATGCCTAAGACCTTCTTATCTCCCTCTTCTAACTTTTGTGATTATATTGGGCCCATCCAAATAATCCAAGATAAGCTTCCTATCTCAAGATCCTTAACTTAATCACATCTGTGAAGTCCATTTTGCCATATAACGTATCATATTCACAAGTTTAGAGAATAGGACGTGGACATCTTTGAGAGGCCATTATTGAGCTTACTGTAAGGAACTGTACACTATAGTCGATTTATTTTAATTCTACATATTTTTCGAGACCCAAAAAAGATAGAGAGAAGAATATACACAACCGAAGTGAAAGAAGTTCAGAGTTAGGGGGAAAATTGCCTTTCTTCATCACATATTATATTTAGGTATTTATAATTTGCCTTTAATGTTGTATTTCACAATTTGATTTCCTTCTTGATTTAACATCTATAAAGGGCCATAGCTAAAAACAGAAATATGCATAGAAAAATTTTCAAATAAAAATAATCCATAATTTTACTACCTAAACATAACAAGTTTGAGAGAATTTATTTTTAGCCTTTTATTTTTACTTTTTTTTTAAAGATTTTAATTATTTATTTGACAGAGAGAGATACAGTGAGAGAGGGAACACAAGCAGGGGATGTGGGAGAGGGAGAAGCAGGCTTCCTTGCTGATCAGGGAGGCCTATGCGAGGCTCAATCCCAGGACCCTGGGATCATGACCTGAGCTGAAGGCAGGCCAGCCAGGGGCCCCTATTTTCACTTTTTTAAGACAGTGAGATTATAGGGGCACCTGGGTGGTTCCAATGGTTAAACATCTGCTTTTGGCTCAGGTCATGATCTCAGCGTCCTGGGATCACGTCTCATGTTGGGCTCCCTGCTCAATGGGGAGTCTGCTTCTCCCTCTGCCTCTCCCTCCACCCTGCTTGTGCTCACTCTCTTAAATAAATAAATAAAATCTTTAAAAAAATAAAAATAAATAAACAGTGAGATTATATATTATAAACATATTTGGATCTTTTTGTACTTACATAATCCTATGTAATAGCCATTTACTTCTATCATGGATTATTTTCAAAAATGTCATTGCTATCTTTGTGTTATTCTATTGTTTTATAAAACCATCAACCTATTTTGAATGTACTTATTATCTTCTTTTTTTTTAAGATTTTATTTATTTATTTGACAGAGAGAGATCACAAGTACGCAGACAAGAAGGCAGAGAGAGAGGGGGAAGCAGACTCCCCACCGAGCAGAGAGCCCGATGCGGGGCTCGATCCCAAGACCCCGAGATCATGACCCGAGCCGAAGGCAGAGTCCCAACCCACTGAGCCACCCAGGTGCCCTGAATGTATTTATTATCTTAAGAGTAATTACTAGAAATAGTATTATTGACTCAAGAAACATAAATATATTTTTATGGTCTTGAAGTATAGCAAGAAATTGCCCTCTTGAAATCTTTGGTCTTTTCTGATTGTGATTTTAAAACAGACCCAGAAAATAACCAGTTATTGCCTATTATTTTCTTACAATTCAGTTATATTAGAAGCTCTCTAACTTGTTTTTTCTACTTCTCACATTTTGTTTTTCTCTTTCCCTTCTTTCATCTCTTGAGCATATTCATAAACACCAACCAGTATGGGAATAAACAAAAAATAGGCTTTTTAGATGATCAAGACTTACTCTTACCTCCTGTAATGGAGAAAAGAGATTTAGAATAATGAATGGGTGGATCAGACAAGCAATCGTTATTATAATCTGTTCAAATGTTAACTGTAGGTAAATGTACTAAATCCAGAAAAAATAAAAAGTAATATTTTATAAAATTAGACACATTATTTATGTCTTTTAGCAATTCTATTTATTTTTGCTTTCCTAGATTTCCTTTTGACCTCACTCTGTTTGTATAACAAATACTCAAATATATTTTCAGAATTAATTCTAAGGAATTTATAGTGGCCAAAGATTTTAGTATTGCAGTATTAAAAAATCTAAGGATTACTAAGAAATGTAGTATGGGCCAGTGACAAGTTATGATCTGAGTCAGAAGTTGAATTATTACTAAGGGCTGAATGACTTCAAAGGGATCATTTTAAGTCCACAGTGTTATAATTTCTCAATTTATAAAATGGGGATATTATAGGATAATACACCTAACATAAATATAATGAAGATAACATTGTAATTTGTTTCAATTAGATTCACAAATATTTACTGAGCAGCCTTTCATAACTAGATATGAAAGCATTATTCTAGATACAATAAAAAAGATTGAATGGTCCAAACTTCATGGAATTCATAGGTGTCTAATAACTATGGTGACTCAAAAAAGAATGATGAAAGTTACAAAAGGAACTGTCAGGGCTGCTGGGCAAGCTGTAGAGCAAGGAAATTAACTGATGGAGGGAATCTCCTGAGGGGATGAGAGCCTAAGGCCAGGGAGAGGGAATAATAAAAAGAAATAGTGTCTTTATGAGTTAACAGTTGGGCTGCTTACAGGAGTAAAAACAGAAAGCAGTACATGATTTGTTGACTTTCAGAGTATTTAAACAAATTAGTTGCCAACAGTAAGAACTTCAAGAATACAGAGAATTGGAAGGGGAGGTGAACAATGAGAGACTATGGACTCTGAAAAACAATCTGAAGGGTTTGAAGAGGTGGGGGGGTGGGAGGTTGGGGGAACCAGGTGGTGGGTATTAGAGAGGGCACGGACTGCATGGAGCACTGGGTGTGGTACAAAAACAATGAATACTGTTATGCTGAAAATAAATTTAAAAAAATGAAAAAAAAAAGAATACAGAGAAAAAAAAAAGAAATTTCCAGATTTCTTGAAAAATGAGAGGATCTAACACATGACAGCAACCAGCTAACCCGAGGAGCATCTACTTTCATTTAAGTATGTGCCCTCCAGTTTGTCAGAGAGACCCCCCTCCTTACTCTCTTATAGCTAACCTATTTTACATTAATCTGCCTCTGCCTGTATTTGGGTTTTCAGTATCTGATCTGGAAATAAGACTATACACTAAAGAGCAGAAGTCAGTCCTGTGTACCTGGAGTACAGAGACAAAGAGGAATCAGACTAGGAGACCAAGTGGCAGTGGCTAAGTTTGTGCCAGACTGGAGCAGGCCTGGTATGGTCAAAGGATAAAACTGGAGTCCTGGGGCACCTGGATGGCTTAGTACATTAAACAACAGACTTCAGCTCAGGTCATGATCCTGGGGTCCTGGATCAAGTCCTGCATCGGGCTCCCCGATCAAGTCCTGCGTCGGATTCAGGGAGCCCGCTTCTTCCTCTCTTCTGTCCCTATCCCCACTGGTGTGCTCTTTCTTTCTTTCTCAAGTAAATAAATAAAATCTTTAAAAAAACAAACACCGAAGGGTCTTGGGCAGGGAAATTATATGTCCATACTGGAATTTTTAAAGAAGTTCTCTGGATACAGAGTAAAAAAAAGGGATTATAAAAAGTGCCTTGAAAGCTGAAGACTACAAAGTATCAATTTGGATGATTTTGTCAAGTTTCAGAAAAAAATAACGGATGAATTTTAAATTTTGTGCAGACTGGGTCTAGTCTGATTTAAAAAAAAAAAAAAAGTAATTGTGACTCCCTGGCTTTTTCTAAAGACAATAAAGTAAAAGTCATATCTTTTTTTTTTTTTTTTTTTTTTTTATTTTTTTTATTCATTTGACAGACGGAGATCACAGAGAAGCAGGCAGAGAGAGAGGAGGAAGCAGGCTCCCTGCTGAGCAGAGAGCCCGATATGGGGCTCGATCCCAGGACCCTGGGATCATGACCTGAGCCGAAGGCAGAGGCTTAACCCACTGAGCCACCCAGGCGCCCCCAAGTTAGTCATATCTTGAAAAGAAATATTGACCAAAATTATTTAACATGAAGGGGAAAAAAAAAACTTGCATAAAAAGTGAAAAACCAGATGATAAAACCTGAGTGAGTGATAAAAGAAAACTTTCCCGTATGTTACAGGAAAGTCTTCCCCTTACTCAATACAGTACATCCTAGTATTATTCAAATAAACTTAAACTCATACAGACACACTGAAAAAGTTATAGCTCAGAATGACCCATGGGGCTTATTTCCTGTTAGACACCATCCCTTGTTCTGCTCTCGAATTTTATTTGAATACATTTCAGCGATGATTCATTTTGTCAGTCTGCCAGAAGTCTTTCCTACTGAGCAAGTGGCATGCACTTCACGTACTTCAGCAGGAACACAATTGAGAGTTTACTCAGCTTCCAAATACCTTATTTGCTAATTCAAACATAAGTCACACTATTTTTTTTATTGGTAATATGCCTCTCTGAGACTAAATATCATATGACAAACAGTGGAAGTTAAAACAGCAAGGGAACATGATCTAGGGATGACCTTGACCTACATTTTGGGAACCAGGTCTCCTTCAGGGAGGCCCACTGCCTGGAATCTACGTGGAATCTGTGTGGTGTTCAGTGTAAGCCACCACCTCCCAGATCCAGCCTGCACCAGAGGATATACCACGCATGTCTGACAGAATGACACACGCTCGTTTTTTGACAATTCTTGTGCCCTAATATATTAGCAGGATTTTAGTCAAGACCATTATTTTATTATATTTTCATCTACTCCTTGTCATCCTCATCTCCACCTCAAGGCTCAAGTTAGAAGTCTATGAATTGCTGAAGTAAAGCAATAATAATGATGATAATAGCTAATATTTATTGAATCATTATGTGTCTGAGAACATTAACTGCTTTGTACATATCAATTCATTTGTTTTTTTTTTAATTTTTAAATGGATTTTATTTATTCATTTGAAAGAGAGAGAGAGCACAAGCAGGGGAACAGGAAGAAGGAGAGGGAGAAGCAGACTGCCTGCTGAGGTGGGAGCCCAACGTTGGGCTTGATCCCAGGACTTGGAGATCATGACCCTAGCCAAAGGCAGACACTTAACCATCTGAGCTACCCAGGTACCCCCATATCAATTCATTTAATCCTCACAACCATCCTATCAGGTAAGTAGGGAAGTTATCCTTTTTACAAATAAGGAAACTGGGTTATATAGTGGTAAAGTCATTATTGAATCTTTGCTATTAACCACCACACTCTAGCTCTAGAGTTTGTAAAAAAGACCTTCAACATCTTTTTTACAAACATTCTCCTGTACTCTGATTCACCTTTTTTTCCTGTAATGTTTAGCATTGCATTGGATGTGCTTTTTTCTGGAAGGCTTCTAGGCTTCTCCTGGACATATCTTATCAGTACAAGTCCCACCAGATATAGCTACATAGCAGTGATCTCAACTTAGGTTCAAGCTGGGATCCCTACTTTCCCCAATTCCTGGGTAACAACCACCCACAAATCTTCCTTTGTCCTTCCTTCATCTCCATCAAGTCCAATTGTCAACTTGATTTTTTGCTTCTACTTACTGCCCTTTTGGAGACAGCATTCCTTCTTCAGTTGGGGATGAGCAAATAAAGAATCCTCTCTCTTCACTGAGTCAGAAACAAGAAACAAAGGAGACCTTCTCCACACAAGTGTACTTATGGAAGCTTGGTTGGCAGCAAGGACCATGTGTTCCTAAGATCCAAATTTCCCAGCTGCAACTATTGTCCCCTAGAGAGAGCTGATTAAGCCAAATCTAGAGACTCATCTCTTGAACTGTCCTTCTCCTTAACCATCTCACTTCCATATAAGTAGCACATTTAAATTGTTGTTGAGTCCATCCATTTCCCTTCATATTCATCCTCATTAATTTTATAAAGGCAAAATTTTCTCTCACCTGAAACACTGAAAATGCATTACCTGGTTTCCCAGACTTCTCTGCCTTTACCACTCTATTTTTCACACTCTAGCTAAAGAATCTTTGCAAAATGCAAACCTAACCCATTTATTTCCATGCTCAAAGTCCTTCAATGACTCTCCATTGCTCTTAAAATAAATAAAAAATTTCCAACATTGCTTTCAATTCATTTATCTTTCTAGACTCATCTTTCATCATCTGTCCCAAACATGGCCCTACATTCTCTTCCATTCCATCACTTGTAACTTCTTTTTGTTTTGCTAAGATATTTTTTTCTTGCCTACTGGTGTTTGCACATCTTTTCTCCCACACTTCCCACTGTCCCTTCTCTTTTATTTATTTATTTATTTATTTATTTATTTGACAGAGAGAGAGAGAGATCACAAGTAGGCAGAGAGGCAGGCAGAGATAGAGGGGGAAGCAGGCTCCCCGCTGAGCGGAGAGCCTGATGCGGGGCTCGATCCCAGGACCCTGAGACCATGACCTGAGCTGAAGGCAGAGGCTTTAACCCACTGAGCCACCCAGGTGCCCCATGTCCCTTCTCTTTAGTCAGACCAGCCTATCCATGTTTTGTGTGCTTCTATATACATATTTCCCTGTACTTCCTCGTTTTGTTCATGGCCGGTTTCATTTTCATTGCTATTGTTTGTATAGTTTGTATCTCTGACTAAACTGTAAGCTATGCAGGAACAGGAACTATTTTATTTTTATTACTATTGTGTCCCTAGCACCTATTACAGTGCCTGGCAAATAATAGGCACTGGTAATCGTTTATTGAATGAATGAGCACATGAGTAATCTGCTATATTACAAGTTAAATAGCTTTCCACGGATCTGTTTGAAAACTAAACTTTCAAATTTACTTCTGAAGTAGTTTGTTAATAATTTGGGATTTTGACCCATTTTATCCAATTGTTCTTTTAGGAGTGAATATATTTGTACATAATCATCTCTTCCTTTCATCATTAATGACTGCTTCTAAATTTCCTATATATATTTTTTTTGTTTGACTAGGAATATACAGTAAAACCATGGTCCAAGGTAGAGAAGTTAGAAATGGCAATAAGAACTGGAAAGACTGGAAAATAGAAAAATAAAATGTTATTTATAAAGTCAAATTACCTGGTATTTATTGAGTACCTAACAAACACAGAGCCTGGCACTTAGGTGGCAGTCCAAAAATATAGGTTGATTTCCTTAATGAATGAAACAAATTTTGAGAGTAGTTTTATCCCAATGTCCCCAATAGAGAAGGATGTTGCTAACAGTGCAGATACCTCTCTGTTGACAAATCAAGACTAAGTATTGACTTCATAATTTCTGTTTCTAGTTCTCATGTGGAATAAGTGTTTTGTGGGGTCTCCCTCCTACAGAATGACAAGCTGTGGACAGGACAGGTGTTTGAGGTATTTTGAGTCTTACAGAAGTTTTGGAAGTTCTTTTAGTGTCTTTTTGGCAGGAGGCGTGGTTGTGGATAGAATTAGCTGTGGCCAGAGCTGGGAGCTAGGAGTAGTAGACAGCCAAAAGGGGCTGGATTTCCCTGCAAATCTGAGAGCAAATGCCAGCAGCAGCCCTACTATTGGGATACTGAGCCTTAAGCCAGCAACTAAGCATTGAATTGAACCTTAACTCCCAGGTGATCCAGGATCCTTAGAGAGAACTAAAATGATCCTTCGCTGTGGGAACCCCATGGGTATCAGCAAAAGCACAATGCAGATCCCCTCTGTTGGAACTGCTGCCTAATTGAGCCCCAGTGAAATACCACATAGTAAGATAAGGCAATTTGATAAAATGTAAGGATTACAAAGAAAAAGCAGTTAAGATTATTGCAGTCAGTAAAAACCATAAAGAACAGATTTAGACCCCTGTATAGACTTAGAAGAGGATGGACTTAGAAGTTTTGAGTAAACAGGGATGCCTGGTTGGCTCAGTTGGTTAAGTGGCTGCCTTCGGCTCAGGTCATGATCCCAGGGTCCTGGGATGGAGTCCTGCGTCGGGCTCCTTGCTCCGCAGGGAGCCTGCTTCTCCCTCTACCACTCTGTCTGCCTGTGCTCACTCTCTCTCTCTCTCTCTCTGACAAATAAATAAATAAAATCTTTAAAAAAAAAAGAAAAGAAAAAAGAAGTTTTGAGTAAACATATATGAAATATTTAAAGAAAGGAGTCTATCACAAAGATAACCAATTAAAAGCTATGAACTCATATATTTGAGGGGAAGTGAAACATCTAAAAATGAAAATATAGCTGTGGAAATTAAAAAAAAAACTCCATCAATAGTTAAGCAGTAAACACATCAGCAGAGAGAGTTAATGATGATATTACTGAGAAATTACACAGAATGCATCACAAAGAGACAAGGATACAGGAGATATGAAAGACATGTGGAGGACAGAAAGAGGTTAACACAGACCTAGACAGAGTTCCAGAATAAGAGAATAGAAAGGAGAGGCAAAATTTAAACACATAGTAGTCATAATTCTTGCCATATGATAAAAGCATGAATATCTGTAGAATCACAATATATTCCAAGTAGAATAAATTAAAAAGAAATCCTGAAAACATGAGATTACATACAAAGGAATAATGTTTGGAATGATAGCAACAGCAATAAAGGAAGTCAGAGAGATGGGATAATTTCTTCAAATTGTTGAGACACAAAACTATCTTTCAAGAATGTATAAAATAAAAACATGCCTAGATTAACCAAAACTGACTATCTTTATTATTGAGAAATCTACATTAAAACATATAAATCAATTAATATGTGTGAAATCAAAGCACATATTGACTATATAATTTAGAAAGAGCAATGTTGAATATACGGGACTAAAGAAAGAATAAGAATAAAATCCTAGACATAGTAGGCTAATTAGCATAGTATGGAGGAATACAGTTAAGGTGTTTTGAGGTTTTTATATTTGGCAAGGGGTTAAGATATTAATTAATTCTGACTTCTTTTCTTTTCTTGTCAGTAGGCTCCATGCCTAGAATGCAGCCCAACATAGGGCTTGAATTCACAACTGTGAGACTGAGAGTTGAGCCGAGATCAAGAGTCATATGCTTAACCAACTTAATTCTGATTTCTGATAATGATTTGCTAGGATCCAGGCACCCCTTAATTCTGATTTCTGATAATGATTTGCTAGGATCATGTAACATTCCTACTAAAAATAATGAAAAATTATTGAACAAATTTTGAAAATAAGCCAACACTTTTTAAGTGTTGAATATATTAAAAGACATTGGGAAGTTCACTGGCTAGCTTTTGGAAGAAAGTCTCCATTTGGAGAGGTAAAGACAGCATTAGATCCCCAAATTAGCAAAAGCTATAAACTCACATTAGTAAATAACAACAACAACAACAACAACAAAAAAAAAAACAGGAGGGGTAGACAAAAAAACATGAAACAAAGGCAAGAAATGGGAATTAATTTTCTCATTCAACAAATTTTATTATGACACTACTGTGAGAAGGCACTCTAGGTGTTAGGCACTATTCTTGGAGTTGCAGAAACAAGACAGAAGAGAACAGATATGAAAGCCTTTAGACTCTGGAAGAATCAACCACAGATTTTAAAGCAATTACCCTAAACATGTTTAAGGAAATAACTCACAAACTTACAAATATGTATGGAAAACAGTAAACCATAAAAAATGACATAGCAGATAAGAGGAAAAAAAAACTCAAACAGAACATCTAAGAGTGAAAAATAAAATAAGAGAAATTTTGAAAAGCAATGAAGATGGCAAACAAGCATACAAAAAGTTTCTCCACATCAAGAACATCAGGGAAATGTAAATGAAAACAATGAGATACTACTACACATCTATGAGAATGGCCAAAATATGGAACAATAACAACACCAAATGCTGACAAAGATATGAATAACAGGGACTTCCATCCCCTGCTGGTGGGGATGCAAAGCAGAACAACTACTTTTGAAGACAGACAGATTGGTAGTTTCTTACAAAATTAAACTTTTACCATATGATCTGGCAATAGTGGATAGTTATTTACCCAAAGGAGTTGAAAGCAGCCTTTTCCAGGATATTAATAATTTCCTTCAGTAGGTGAATAGATAAATAAACTATGGTGCATTCAGATAATAGAACATTATTGAATGTTTTTAAAAAATGAGCTAACAAGCCACAAAAAGACATGGAGAAACCTTAAATACATATTAGTAAGTGAAGAAGTCAATCTGGAAAGGCTATGTACTATATGATTCCAAGTATATGACATCCCGGAAAAGGCAAAACTATGGACACAATAAAAGGATCAGTGGTTGCTAGGTGTGGTGGTTGGGGAAGGGGGAAGAGGAGGGAGAGATGGATAGGCAGAGTAGAGGATTTCTAGGGCAGTGAAAATACTCTGTATTGTAATGATGGATATATGTCATTATATATTTGTGTAAACCCATAAAATGTACACCAAGAGTGAACCTTAAGGTAAACTATAGACTTACAGTGATTATAGTGATTATAATATATCTATATATTTATATATCTGATTTATATTTGATTATATATGACTTATATTTGATTATAATATATCTATATAATTATAACTATAGACTTATAGTGATTATAATGTGTCAATATAGGTTCATCCTTGGTAAAAAAGTGTACCATTTTGATGAGTGATGTTCATACTGGGGGAGGTTATGCATGTGTGTGAGCAGGGAGTATATGGAAAATCGCTGTACCTGCCTCTCGGTTTTATTGTAAACCTAAAGCTGCTCTTTAAAAAAGTCTTTTTTTAAAAAGAGACCCTATGTATCTATATATATTTGTCTGGTACAGAAAAAGATATGGAAGGTTACACACCAAACTCAAACATTGATTACTTCAATTTGATAATAGAGGAAAGAGAAGGTAGAAGAGAGAATGAACTTTTCCTTTATTTGTATAAAAAAAAAGAAATAAACCAAAGGATGGAGCTGGCCATGATTGGATACAATGTAAGAAATAACCAACTGGTGAACTATAAGAGGAATTAGAATAAATTATCCAGAAGACAGGACAGAGAAATGAAATAAAAAATGGAATAAAGCAAAAGTGAAGATAATAAGTGTGAAGAAGACAATGAAAATATCCTTTTGTTTGGTTGGAAAACCATCAGAAGGGAAAAGCAAAAGTGGAAGTGGTTTAAGCTTTGAAAAGATAAAAGCTAAGAATTTTACCAATCTGAGGAGAGATAACCACAAATTCAAATTATTTTTTGGGATTTGAGCCCAACAAATCCCAAAAGATGATTTGTTGAAATACATGCTTAAATGCATCATGATGAAATATCAAAACTCAAAAACAATAAAAAGTTTTCAAAAATCAGTCAGGAAAAAAATTACCTTTAATGGAGCCACTGTTACTTTGAAGCCTACTTCTCATCAGCAACGATGAAAGTAAGAAGATATCATTTATTTCCAAAGTAATGGGGAAAATACCACCAATCAAGACTTCTACAGGAAAAATGAAGGTGAGAGAGTTACCATGAGCAGGCTTTCACTAAATGAAATTCTTTTTTTTTTTTTTTTTTTTTTTTAAAGATTTTATTTATTTATTTGACAGAGAGAAATCACAAGTAAGCAGAGAGGCAGGCAGAGAGAGAGGAGGAAGCAGGCTCCCTGCTGAGCAGAAAGCCCGATGTGGGACTCGAACCCAGGACCTGGGATCATGACCTGAGCCGAAGGCAGCGGCTTAACCCACTGAGCCACCCAGGCGCCCCACACTAAATGAAATTCTTAAGAATGAAATTCAGTCACAAGGAAAGTAATCCCGGATGGATGTGTGAGATACAGAAAATAGTAAAGAACAAAGAAATTTACAAATACATGAGCAAATTTAGGTAAATGTCAATTGTATTAAAAAGTAATAATAATATCTGCTCACATTAAAAAAAACATTAAAGTGCCAGACTGTAAATATTAGGTGTAGTTTAGGGTGTTAAGGTATTAATTGAAGAGCTTGATGTCTACATCAACTATTTCCAAACTAGTGGTGAGAAAAATAATAAAAGTACAAAAACCAATTTGACAAACTGAAAAATAAAGAAAAGAAATATAAGCACTTGGGATAAATAAAAAGCAAAACATACAAGGCAAAAATTTTATCAGTAATTACATTCAGTGGACATAACCCAATGCCTTAAGTTTAAAGCTGGACAAACGGCTAACCAAAACAAACAAACAAACAAGCAAACAAAAAACCCACAACTATATGATGTTAAATAATAACTAAACTATAAAATTACAGAAAAAAATTGAAAGTTACAGGATCAAAATAGATACACCATGCAAATTCTAACTAAAAGAAAGCTAGTCTAACTACATAAATATTTTTAAAAGTTAACTTCAAGTCAAAACATTGGAAAAAGAAAGCCAAAATGAGAAAAGGAACCTATAGCAATTTTAATATTGTGTACACAAATAATATGGTCTCAAAATGTATCATCTACAAATAATATCACCTTTATTGCCCTTTATTTGTCCTTAATGCCTTTTGCTTGTTTTCAACTCTATGTGCTCTAACTAAAGTATCTAGTGAAGAGTTTTATGGAAATGATGATAGCAAACATCCTTGCCTGGTTGTGGGTCAAAAACAGGAAGTCTTTTAAAAATGTTACTATCGGGACGCCTCGGTGGCTCAGTTGGTTAAGCAGCTGCCTTCGGCTCAGGTCATGATCCCAGCATCCTAGGATCGAGTCCCACATCGGGCTCCTTGCTCGTCAGGGAGCCTGCTTCTCCCTCTGCCTCTGCCTGCCATTCTGTCTGCCTGTGCTCGCTCTCTCTCCCTCTCTCTCTCTGACAAATAAATAAATAAAATCTTAAAAAAAAAAAAAATGTTACTATCAACTGTGAGATGTTTTTGTAGGTACTCTTTATTAAGTTAAAGAAGTTTCCCTATACTCATACTTTTAATTATTTTAATTATTCATGACTGGATGTTGAATTTTAACAAATGTTTTTATTTGCATAGATTATAAAGGTCATATGGAATTACTCCTATAATCTGTTAATGTGGTAAGTTACAGCAAGTTATTTTTCAATACTGCATTCTTGGGATATAACCCAGTTGGCAATAATGTTTGATCCTTTGTATACGTTATTGAATTTAGTTTGGTAAAATTTTGTTTTGAAATCTTGTTTCTAGGGGTGCCTGGGTAGCTCAGTCAGCTAAGCGACTGACTCTTGGTTTCAGCTCAGATCATGATATCAGGGTCATGAAATTGAGGCTCTGTGCTTCACGCAGAGTCTACTTGGGACTCTCTCTCCCTCTCCATCTGCCTCTCCCCCCTGCTTTCTCTCTCTCTCAAATACATAAATCTAAAAATCTTGTTTCTATTTATATGAATGGAATTATTATTTCCTTTCTCATATTGTTTCATCAGATTTTCTTTTATTTTATTTTAGTAAGAAAATGTTGTGGCTGAAAAGAGACTACAGGCCAAGCTAAGACAATTCTGGGTCCTTAATTTCTATGTGAAAGTTTCATGCAGCTGTGAGACTATCAAGGGTTCAAATCAGGATATTCAGCCTCTGCTTTTATTGGCTATTTCTATTTTGCATTTTGCCATTTGTAAGCAAATGGCTCTAATTCTCTATTCATCAGAAAAATTTCAGGAATTAAAATCACTATGAATTCTCAAATTAGATAACATGTACTCCAAAATAGGGAGCCTTTTGCCAATGTTTCCGGAAAAATTATATGCATGTGTGATTGCTCATACTGTCTTATACTTTACCACCATTCATTCCCTTCCTTCACTCTCAGCTCTGTTCAGCTATGAACATAGGTTAGTAATAGTTCAATAGCAGTTTACACTTTTTGCTTAGGGCACCTTTTGCTGTGGGCCTCCATCACAGCTGGCAGCTTTTCCCATCTCCTGATGAATGGCCAAAGCAGGTTACAGAGAGTGGGTTTTTGCTTCTTCCAAGGCACACCAATTATTAGGACTATTTCTTAGCAGTTCACGGTTAAAAGCACAGCAAGTTGTTTTTCCCTTTGGTGGGAATATCTTGGCATCTCCCAAACAGCCCTTTCAGTATTACAGCAGGATCTGACACCAAAGTTGTCTGGTCTTTCCTTTTTCAAGGGGATCCGATAGTGTAAACAATTAGGTTAGGGACTTGGCTAAGGGATGTGGTCATGACTTTCTCTTTTCCTGGCTTAAGTAAGACCTCTGTTTACTGGATCAGGGGTTTTTGTTTCGTTTTATGTTATGCAATTGTTCCACTCCCAATTTTTCCCTAGGCAACTCATTCATAATCAAGTAGTCCTAGCCAGATAGCTCTTCTAGACAGGCCAGTCTGATGATTGTGCTAGTCCTACTGCCTATTACGGTCTTGCCTTGTCTTAGCCACCCCCACGGTGCTGCTCATTTTCAATGAAATATTTCATAGCAGCCTTTCTGGCCTATAGAGAACAACTATTTTAAGCAAATGTTTAAAAACAGATTTTTTTAAAGATATTCATACTTTCTTCAATATATGTTTCAGATGTTTGTTGAAGAGACTATTATGTAAACCCCCTAGATCTGGCCATTCCTATAATTTCTAAAATAAAATATTTCTAACACTTAACATCCAACTTTCTCTACTGAACCCATTTTTAAGTATGTTTGTGTTAACTAAGACCAGGAAAAAAAAAAGTTACAATTTCCTCAGCTATTCTATTTCATATAGAATCTTTGGTGTATGAACCATACTGACAAATTTAGTAAAACTAAAATTATGCTTTTTCTCCTTAGTCAAGAATCTACAAAATCTATCTCACATATATTTCCCACTTTAGGGTTAATATACATCGGCATGTTCCTGCCTGCCATTATTTTGTTGTATAACATTTTACTTTCCAATATTAATTTTGGACTCTGGACTCATGCTAGGGTATTATTCTAATTAATAGTCTATGTATGGAAAGATGTGGGGCATAAGGAAGACTGTTGACTTCTTTCTCAATGTGACCTCTCTCAGATGAAGGTATGTAGGTATCTACAAGCTTGAAAGAAAACAGCTTTTCAGATAATACATGGAGAAGAATCACTTCTCTATCAAGAAAAACTTTGGAGGTTCAAATTACTCTGGCTCCAAATCTTTTTTTTTTTTTTTCCAAATGGATGTCCTAACTTTCATGCAAGGAATTTAGCGAAGTTCTAATAGCTGTCATTAGTGCTCTCCACCAATTATTTCTAGTTCTCATACTAAGAAAAACTGTATTTCATTTCCCCCCTCAAAGTTGTCAACGTCCATATGACTTCTTTTGGCCAAATATATATGAGTGGAAGTGATGTCTCCCACTTCCCTTCCAAAGCTTTAAGAGCTACTTCACAATTTGTCATACTTTCTTTCCTTCCCTCTGCCACAATCACCAGCAATGGTCCAGATAGTGCCTCTTGCATTAACTGGGTCCTGGAGTGAGGGGATGCAGAGCACAGCTACCACCCAAGCCTGTAATGGATTCTTAGTATAAGTGACCCTTATTGTTTTAAGCCATTAAAGCTGTGGAGTTGTTTTGTTATCACAACCTAGTCAATGACTCTGAATTCAACGCTCAACTCAACTGGCAGTTAAACACGGAGTCTGATTCTTGGCTATCTCAATCCAGTAGGTACCAGATATAGGAAATTCTTTCAATGTATTCATATGAAGTCCCCTCAGTTTACATCAACTTTTTCAAGCAGGTACTTTAATATTTTGAGTCTATAATTCCTTTGTCATTATTCATCCAATGCCATTAAGAGCCTCCCTACCATGTCATGCTTGAATTCCTCACACTCTTTATATTGTTACATGAAACTATTCCAAGCCCCCAAACTTTACCTTTTATTGAGATTTGTTTTTCCCAATGACCACAGGTCATAACTTACATGGCTGTTTTATCAAAGAACACTGTACTTGATATATCACCCTTCCCTGAGGATCTATGTTCTGAGATTCTTCATCATTCATATTTCTTGGTTGAAAGAAGCAGACACTGACTCTGGCTAACCTTAAAAAAGGAAAGTTATTGGAAGGCTGCTGGGGTTATGCAGATAAAATAGGAAGTTAGGGGACCAAACTTGCATGAGAAAGAAACCAAGGGAGGTCTAGAAAACAAGGAATGAAAAATCACAAGGAAGCAATTATCCTAAAGCTGGAATAGCTGTTTCTGCCCTGAAAGATGTCTGGCTATTTATTCTCTCTGTCCTTACACCACTTGCTCAAACTTCAAAGTCTTGGAAGAAAGCTTCCAATTAGCAGAAGTTAGATCACAAGCTCACCCACCAGCAGTTCGCAGGAGTGGGAGAGGTATGGTCTGGCCTTTCGAGTTTCATTATTAGAGGCATAGGCCTGACATTATCTCTACCATGATTATACACAGTGGAAGGAGGTAAATCCTCAAAGACATCAAGTTCTACTAGGGAAAAGAATGAATGCCAGGCAATAACAATACCTAAAAAGATAGTTGTGCACTAGAGAAGTGAGAAAAAGGAGAGGATGATATGGTCTTTAATGAAAGAAAGGTTTATGACTTTATCATGTTAGGTTACTCTAGGAACTCGGGAAGTCTTCACTTATCAAATGCATTTTTTTCCCTGTAGGAGCATGAAGCTGCAGGCACTTGAGAATGATATAAACCTCAATTCAAATCAGAGCCTGTCATTTTCTATATATTTGGGGGCAAGTTCCATAATATCTTCGAATCTCTATTACTTCTTAGAGTTACCTGAGGATTCTGAGCTAATATGTATAGACACACACCCACACTAACTAAATATTGGTTTCCATCCCCTGTATATTGGTCAGGGTTCTTTAGAGAAAATAACCAATGGGATATGTATATACAAAGAGAAAGAGACTTATTTTAAGAAATTGGTAATTATCTTAAGGAACATGCAGTTATGGAGGCTAGCAAGCCCAAAATCTTCAGGGTGGGCCAGCATGCTAGAAATCCAGAGAAGACCCAATACTGTGATTCAAATCTGAAAGCCATCAACCTGAAGACTCAGGAAGAAGCAGATGTGTTGCAGTTCAAACATGAAGGCCATCTAATGCAGAATTCCCTTTTGCTCAGAGGAGGTCAGTCTTTTGTTCTATTCAGGCCTTCAGCTGACTGGGGGAGGCATACCCACATTATGGAGAGCAGTCTGCTTTACTCAAAGTCCATCAATTTAAACGTTAATCTCATCCAAAAATACACTCACATAAATATCCATAATAATGTATGACCACATTTATATGGGTACTGTAGTCCAGCCAAGTTAACATATAAAATTAAGCATCATACCCCGAGAGTTTCTATTATTCAAGAAAATAGTCTTCTTTCTCTGCATTCAGTAAAGCACTTTCTAAGGCTGTTAAAACCAGTTGAGCAAGGGATGTCTGAGATTGGGTATATGGGAAAGATGGAAATGGCAGATGTGAGCCACAAAACAGTACAACCCAGAGCCTAAGTACTCAAGTTTTAGAAGAGGCTGCTGCAGCAAGAAAAAGGTATAATCAGACTCTATCCTCTCCTCCTCCAAGATGATAACCTTCACCAATACCAGCTCCTATCAGCAAACCTTGAACTTGATAAAAAATGAGCCAATCATCTGCAAGCTTGTAACTGTCCACTCCTAGAACAATGCCAGATTAGTACTTTGCCCCAGTATAGGGCAGGAATGTGGACACAGATAGGCAAAATGTTTACTTCCAAAATTCAAATGCATGAGGATGACATAAATGAGAAAGATGAGATTTCTGCAAGGACTTCTCAGATGATAGAATGAATACAAGAAAACTAATGGCGATATGTAACATGGCACGTACCTGGAGATGCATAAATGTTCAAAATCAAGATTCTGATGAAATACATTCCCAGGATGAAGATAGACAGGGTCCACAAGAGTCCTTTGAATGACCATGTTGAAGCTATCTGTGTTATGAAGAGCAGCTACAGGCCAAGAAGGGAAAGATCATCCAGACTCTGTCCAAGAAATAAGAAATTAAGAAATACATTTCCCGTTTCATCCATACATAGTGACCTCATCAAAAATAGATGATCTCCCAAAACCCAAGCCTTTATCTGGGGGAAAATGGTTAAAGAAAAGAGAATATCTGAAGAATTTAAGAAGCAATCAAAATAATATCACTAAGTAAAAATTAATGTTTGGATTTAATTATACAAAATTGTTATTATTTGATCACTTTTAACCTACAAAAAGAGTCAAGGTGAAGCCAAGTTACCATCAGCAAACAGGCAGACCCCATCCTACAAGTTATTACATCATCATTCTAAGTCCAAGGAAATATAGCTATTTATTTTAAGAGGGAAGCACACTTGGAAATGTTAATACTACAGTTCAACATTATAAAATCAGGGCCTTGAGATCAATAGAACAGCTAGTAAAAGTGGTTCGGATATAAAATATAATACATATCACACATATTCATACAATAGAAAGAACCCTTTCTCTTGCAAATGAAAGGTGTTTTAGCTAAGCAAGGGCTAGACGCTTTATGGGCAAGGATTGGGGGTTGGATGATAACACATACACATGTGTATATACGTGTACATGAACAGGTGTGTTTGTGTCTGTGTAGACAAGGGGCATGTGTGTTTATGTTCATAGGTATATTATGTGTGTGTACATTTGTATGTGGGTAGCTGTGTATGTAGTTGTGTATGTGTATAAGTGTATGTTGAGGTATGAGTGCATGAGGTAAACATTTCTAGTCATGATATTTACAATATTACAGAGAAAACTTAGACCTCATTGCTTCATCACTGTAGGTCTAGGTGCTATGCTAAGTTCTCCCAGGGACATATAAGGCAGTTGCATATGAGCTTCTCCCTTACAGATGGAAAACAGACTGAGTCTGAACCAAGTCTTTCTGCTTCCTTTCAAATTTTCCTTACCATTTCTTTACTTCCCCTTTTCCTCCCCCCTTTTCCAAATGTATGGGAGTAGGGAAAACCTTTCATAAGGGGGATGTTGGCTGCCCGAAGGGGAAAAGTTGCTCCTGCTCCAAGTAACTAATGAGTTTTGCATCCTCTCCCTTGGCCTATGGCTTCTCCTGGAAACTGATGCACTGGTTCCTCACAGTACTTGAAACCTGATGAGATTTACCAGTTTAACTGTTTTACCAGTTTTTTGTGTGTGTGCTTTGCCATACAATTTTCACTTTTTCTCACTTGTATATATTCCTTTTAAATAAGGAAGCTTAATCTGTAAATTGTTGAATTAATCAAGACAAAACCGAAAGGCTTGAATCTAAGGAATTCTTAAGAACAGCATCATATGTTTCTCTAAAGCACGTATTATCTAAGCTTATTACTTCACAAAGATCTTTTAAGCTTTGCAAATATCACTCACAGACCAAAAGATTAGATTCAGGAAAGTAGAGAATGGCCAAAGTCCAAGAAAATACCCTTGATCTGGATAACTCTACAATGTTTTGGATGCAGTACAAAGAAAAATGCATAATACAAATATTGGACTACAATGCTCAGATTATAAATCTGATTGCCATCTTAATCATCTCATTTTTAATTCAGACTATTAAGAGAATATTTTACAAAAGAAGATTTTTGATTAATTTGAAGTATAGCAAATTCAAAAGAGGCAAACATCTAACTCAACAAGTACTTAGCATCTACTATATGCCAGCTGCTGTGAGAGAAAGAAAAATAGTGTAAGAGAGTAAAAGCTTCAGGGAGTTCAAAACATTTTCTGGGAAGTGGAAATTCCAATTTTGGTAGCAGCCCTATGAAGCCTTGGTTCACAAAGTTTCACTAAAGCTAGACATTCCAACATCCTTAACTCATGGCTTTGGAGAATGCTTTAAAAAAATACCTATGCCAGGAACATGAACACACCTACGAAATTAACAAGGGAAGTAGCCATCAAAGAAACCTTGTGGACCCCTGCTCGGGTTCTGCAAATTTTGGAAAAACAACCACCTTGAGTTCAGGGAGGACAGAAATGAGTATTCTCTAAACCAGTCTGTCTCAACATGCAGGCGTTCCAACCCCCAACCTGCTCTCACAGCTCTCCTTCCTGTGGTCATCATGATCCTAGATCCTGGATCACTCAACCAACACTGTCTCCTTGAAAATCAGTTGCTTTTTTGGCAACAAGGCTAGCAGTGCTTGATTTTACTTCTATAAGTTACAGAACATGAGACGCTATTTAGTAGGTCCTTTCCCTTCTGCTTCCACAGCTTCCCATCACAGCACACAATTCTTGCTGTAAATGCTCTGTTGTGCAATCAATAAAACTATATTGTTCTCCCTGAATAAACAGAACAAAAGAAACTAAAGATTTGGCTCTCATCCTTGAGGACCCTACATATGGAGGAGAAAAATTATATATATATATATATATATATATATATATATATATGGATATATATATCTCCATATATATAAATTTGAAAGAATTCAAGGATAATTAGAAAAATAAGAAATAACATTGTATTGAATAAAATGTTCTGTGGGAAAGAGAAAAGAATAGTCAAAATGATATGAAATGAAGATGAGAAAGCTTCCTAAAGGAAAAGAAGTGCATTCCAGGTAAAGGAAATGGAATAGACAAAAAGATGTGGAAACAGAGTTCATTAAGTTTTAGGCAATCTTAATTCTATATTTTTGACAAGCATATAGCAGTTCTAGAATAAAACAAATTCTGGAAGAGGATGTTTGTTTATTTATAATCCTCTGATTTGATGGAGAAGGAAAATACAGATAGAATTTTGATTCTGAGTAGAACTTTTGGTTATGAATTCTAGATTTTAAATGAATCAGTCTTGGCAACATGTAAGTCTAAGCTCATAAATGTCACTAACCTTATAGCATTGACACAACCTTAATTTGGGAAACTTACACTATTGACACAACCTTAATCTGGAGTATGCCTTTTGATTTAAAAGTTGGGGCACCTGGGTGGCTCAGTTGGTTGAGCGTCTGCCTTCTGCTCAGGTCATGTGGGATTGCCCGGAGCATCTCATCAGGCTCCCCCCTCAGCAGGGAGTCTGCTTCTCCCCCTCCTTCCCCCTCCTTCTCCCCCTGCTTGCCAGCTTGTGCTTTCTCTGTGTGTGTCAAATAAATAAAATCTTAAATAAATAAATAAACTAAAAGCGATATTTTACTTCTCTCTCTTTTCTTTTTAAGATTTTATTTATTTATCTGGCAGAGAGAGAGAGCAAGCATGAGCAGGGGGAGGAGCAAAGGGAGAAGGAGAAGCAGGCTCCTGCTGAGGACAGAGCCCTATGTGAGGCTCTATCCCAGAACGCTGGGATCATGATCTGAGCCTAAGGCAGACACTCAACCGACTAAACCACCCACGCGCCCCTCTCTCTTCAATTTTTTTTTTATTTAGTTTTTTTCTCTCTTCATTTTTTAATAGTAACTTAAAAATCTAAAAAATATTTACATTACCTGTTTCAGAAAAAATAAATGGCTATGCAAACAGCCCAAATTTCCTCTTACTATATGAATGAATGCTATAATGCTGAAAACAAAGTGAGTTTGTATAGTCATGGGGATTGGATAAATCTTCATTCTTAGAAATGTCCAAAAATGAACTAGGCAAAAATTTAGAAGAGCCAAAGGAACTTTTAAGCTCCCCTATAACTTTGATTTCAAGATTCCATGACTCTAGCTAAGAGCTTTCCATATGAACAATCTTATTTATTTCTTTATAAAGATTTTATTTATTTATTTGACAGAGAGAGACAGTGAGAGAGGGAACACAAGCTTGGGGAGTGGTAGAGGGAGAAGCAGGCTTCCCGCCAAGCAGGGAGCCTGATGAGGGACTTGATCCCAGGACCCTGGGATTATGACCTAGCTGAAGGCAGATGCTCAACCAACTAAGCCACCCAGGTGCCCTGAACAATCTTTTATTATGTGGTCTTCAATAAAAGCAAAAATTTCACTTTATACCAGCAATGAGCTATATAACGGCCCATCAGGGATTCACGGCACTGCCTAACATTTCACAAAATTTCACCCTGGACACATACATATCAGAGTCTCTAGGATACGTGCTAAACTTTTAGATTTCTAGGTCCTTCTTTAGACCTACTGAAGAGGAATCCTGACATGGGAATCCCAGAAACTACATATTTCACAAGCTTTCCAAGTGACTGACAGAATACCATAATTTGTAAACCACTGCTCTAATCCTTAACATTCCTACTGAAAAGGCAGACTAGCAAGGCCTATTTACAGTTATGACTTCAGTAATAAAGTCATCTGTTCCTTAAGGAGTGAGTTAAGCTTACAGGCATCTCAAACACTGTTTAAGCATCCAACCACCTTTGGAAAGTAAACTTATAGCATGTAAAATGTTCCTTGACCTTTTCTTTACAAGAGACCATTTTTTTTTCATGGCCATTACAATTACTAAGAGTAATCTCTCTCAAAGTTACTTGTCTCAGTGAAGAACATTGAGTGAATAAGGCCTCAGTTATCAGGTTAAGACAACCAGTTGTCTGGTTAAGACTTAAATGTATAAATATTTTAATCTTTTTCATTTCTATTTGATATTAGAGGAGGACACAGCATTCAGGTCACATTTACAACCTAAACCACAGAATGCAACTTAAAAAATGCAAGGGAATTATCTTACTTATTTCATTTTACTGTTAAAGTATCAACTATTTGGTTGTATTAATAAATGATTACTGCTTTACCCTCTGTCCTATGATTAATAATTACAACAGCAAAACTGAGGATTCTAGAATCTCACCTACCACTTTTCCCACTACAATTCCTTTTAAGTACATGCCAAAAATTTAATTATAGCATATTGAAAATATGGAATTAATAGTAAAAACCTGGCTAAATTGGGCTAATTTATAAAAATATTAATCATTACGTCTTTTATAAAATATTATTTTCAATAATATACATGATATCTAATTTTAATAGTGAAATGCTAATAGTGAGCATATATAAACTGTTTTAGGTAAATAAGAGTATAATAATTAACATTACTTATTAAGTTTTTCATAAATTCTTTCTACAAATAGACCAGGTCCAAATCCTGTCTGAATTATCACAAATTCCAAATCAAAAGGATTTGGTTTATCAGTTTATTTATCTTTTATTTTTTATTTTTATTTATTTATTTTTTAAGATTTTATTTATTTGACAGAAAGAGAGATCGTAAGTAGGCAGAGAGGCAAGCAGAGAGAGAGAAGGAAGCAGGCTTCCCGCTGAGCAGAGAGCCCGATGTGGGCCTCGATCCCAGGACCCTGGGATCACGACCTGAGCCGAAGGCAGAGGCTTTAATCCACTGAGCCACCCAGGCACCCCTATTTATCTGTCGTTTAGACTTTGATAATCAAATTATCACATAGATTAGTTACTTTTCATGCTTGCCTTAATTTATCTTCTAAGGACTTTTTAAAAAATACATTTTAAACAGAAAATGCAATTTAATTTTTAAACTAATGTCTGTAATAAGCCTTGGGTACAAATTAAGCATAATGAACATTTAAGTAAGTTTATCCATGAAAACATTTGGAAAGGTCATTTCAATTTATGAGAGCACATTTTGCTAAAGTTAGGAACATCTTAAAATGTACAGATTCTAAGTTTCAATTGGCCACTAAAAACCAATCCTCATTTCTAGAAAAAGAATAGTTTTTGGCTTCAGGGGCCAAGAGAAAATAATAGTTTATAGAAAATACTGTATTAGAACACCATTTCAGGGAGAACAGAGAATTAAAAGAGTATATGTTTTGTGAGTAGCGTGTTCAAATGCATCTTAAGTGTGGAGGCTGAGAAAAATTAAGGCCATCCCACCTCAGGTTTAGCCTTAGCATAAGTACAGCTATCTTAGCTCCAGCAACCATCTCAGACCCCTGTGCCCAAGGGCTGAACTTTCCCCTACTTTGCTTTAGTTCTAAGGACCCCCACCCAGCTTTAGTAAAAAGAACCCCCACCCTGCTTTAGTTCTAGAGTCCCCCCACCCTGCTTTAGTAACAGGAAGCCCCACCCTGCTTTGGTTCCAGAAACCCCCACCCTGCTTTAGTAACAGGAATCCCCACCCTGCTTTAGTAACCGGAACCCATAAATACCCCTGCCTTAACTAAGCTCGGGGTCCAAGTCCCTACTCTGCTGTGTTGGGTATACTTGGGCCCAAGCTTAAGCTTGTCAAATAAACCCTCATGTGATTGCATTGGTGTTGGCTCCTTGGTGGTCTCTGGGACTTGAAAACTCGGGTACAACATTAAGGAGGTATGTGGGTGGTCTAGTCGATGAACCATCAGACTCTTGGATTCAGCTCAGGTTATAATCTCAGGGTGGTGAGATGGAGCTCCATGTAGGGCTCTAGGGCTCCGCACTCAGAGGGGAGTCTGCTTGGGATTCTCTCCCTCCCCACCCCCGCCCAGCTCACTCATTCTCTCTCTCTCAAATAAATAAATCAATGTTTAAAAAATACGCCTTAATTAAATGACTAGCCCTTCTTCAGTTACAGAATTTGATTTACCTACTTAGATACTACAGAGCTGATACAGGAGCCTAGTAGGGGGTGGAGCATGACATGGCAGACAAAATACACACCCTAGAGGCATAATAAGGCACTTGTTTATAACCCTATTTTGTTACTTGACAGTTGTATCACTTTGGACAATATACATAATCTCTCTAAGCCTCAGTTTCTCCCTTTGTAAATGGGGATAAATCACATCTAGTTTCTAGGGTTTTTATGGAAACCAAATGAAATAATAGTGGTAATGTGGTTAGCATCATAACTACTATATATGAGGCCTCCAATATCTATTAACCATTAGAGATATATATACATGTTCTTGTGCATGAAAACTTCAAAAAAGTATAAAGGTTTACAAGATAAAAACGGCACTACCTTATTTTTTTTCTAAGATTTTATTTATTTATTTGAGAGAACACCCAAGCAGGAGGAGGGGCAGAAGGAGAGGGAAAAGCAGACTCCCTGCTGAGTGGGGAACCCAACATGGGGCTCAGTCCCGGGACCCTAGGAACATGACTTAAGCTGAAGGCAGATGCTTAACTGACTGAGCCACCCAGGTGCCCCAAATTGGTACTAACTTCTGAGAGATTACAAAAATGGATTCTAAACAAATCCATGTAATAGAACATTATGACCATTATGTACCACTAAAAATCATATTTTCAAAGAATAATAAATAACATGGGAAAATGACAATGGTACAATGTTAAGTAAAAAAAGCAGGATATAAAACAATATATTCTATGAAAAATGGTATGCGTAGAAAAGAACACTAGTAGTAAATTTCTCAAAGGGTACAATGGTGTTCCCTGGGCTATACAGACAGTATTACCCATGCCCTGGTTTCTAGCATCCATGATCACTCTCCTTCTGATATACTCCTGTTCATTCATGTCCTTTTAAAAGCATCGAGTTTTTGAGCTCCTGATAGAACATAATATTCCATGTGTATTTTAATACAATAGGATGATCACTTCCTGTGATCTGAATACTCTTTAGACAACCAAAGATGCATATATATATATATATATATATATATAGAGAGAGAGAGAGAGAGAGAGAGAGCACTTACTCTGTGCCAGGCACTGGGGACACAAGGATAAGATACAAATTTTTCCTTAAGGGTCTATAGTCTAGTAAAGGACAGAAAAAAAAATATGATGAATATTCTTAAAGAGTATATAAGATACTATAGAGGCATAGATGAGAGCAGTCAATTCTTCTTAGATTTTTGGTACATCAGCTGAATTGTGACACATGAGTAAGAATGGCTTTGATTTCATGCCTGTTAAGTGAGATGCATGTGAGATATCCTTATAGAACTGTCCAGTAATCAGTGGGATACATGAGAGTAGAAGTAAGAAAGAGTTCTGGGGTGGAGGTGAGAATTTGAGTGCCACCAATACACAGCTGTTAGTTAAAGCCATGAAAATGCATGAAGTTGGTAAAAGTGATCATGAAGAAAGAAGCTGGAATATGATGCAGACATAGAAAAAAGATGATGTCCTCAAAAGCAGCATTAAGGGATGTGCAAAACAAGAGGGTCCCACAAATAAAGGCTGAGCAAAGATGACTGGAGATGTAAATTGAGGAATAAGACAACGGACAAGGGATTTTTAAAGAAGAAAAGGGGTCAACTAGATGTCCATTAAAGTGAGACATAAAACCAATTGATTGGATATAGAAGTAAGGTTCTTTGGGGCGACATTTGCCTGAGCAGTTTCAGCGTGTGTCTGTGTGAGTATGTGTGTATGTGAACTTGTGGGAGTGGGAAGGTAGAGGTTGAGGGTGCTAAATTTAAAAATGAATGACAATGGTGGGGTTATGGACATTGGGAGGGTATGTGATATGGTGAGTGCTGTGAAGTATGTAAACCTGTCGATTCACAGACCTGTAAACTTGGGGCTAATAATACATTATATGTTTATAAAAAAATAAAAAAAATAGAAAAAAATGAATGACAATAAAGGACATAACAGAGAGTTCACTGAAAGAAAATACAAATGGAAAACATGCTATATATAAAAATTGACCTCTACAACATATAAATGCAAGTTGAAATCAGATAACATGTTTGCTTGCCAAATCAACAAAATATTCTAAAAAATAACCCTCCATGCTGGCAAGGGCACAGCGTGATAGTACTGGCAGGAATATGACATCATTCCCCATTTTCCCTGTTATATACCTTTATAACTGATCTCCCCTTCCTTTACGGCCCCATTGTATACTTGTGACATTTCATTGTTCATGTGCTCTTGTGTAACTCTCCTTTTGGCTAGCTTGTAAAGTTTTGAGGATTGCCTCCCAGTGTGACTGATCCTTATTGTCATTAGTATCTAGTTTCCATCACAGTGCCTGACTCATGATAAGTACTTAAGACATGTTTGGTAAACAAATTTATAAGGACCCAAGTTCCTGTTTTAGTGTGTGATTTTAGCTAAAACTGGCAAAATCCACCCAAAGTCTGAGTGGTATGATTTAAAGAAATAAGCCATAAGTGATTTCCTTTATGAAATTCTGGTAGTGTCTGTGAAATCAGATATAAAAGTGGGAACGTATACCAAGCATCTCATGCGTATCTACAAATATTTATGCTGTCCTGACCTTCCTTCCATTTTATTTTAATTCTCTCAAGGTAACTATCCGCCTTTAGGTAAGTCTCCATTTATCCCCCCATCATTCTTTGAATATAAACTGTAAAAGCTATCCAGAGCTGCCTCGTTAATCTAAGGCAGTCATAACCTCTACTGTTCGTCTGGGCATATGACTAACGCTGTCTAACAATTTTATTGAAATCGATGAAAATGGAAAAAGTATAAATTCACTTGGTATTTGAAGTAGGAAAGTAAAACATGAGTCGGCGTTAAAGTGTATTTTTAATGTGCTTCGTAGTTCCTAAACTGTAATTTTAATGAATCATCAGAAATTATTGTGTCTGTATGTACTATTCAGGGAATCTCAGGAAAAGTACAGTCATCACTGGGCCTGCAGGAAAACAGGTATAAGATTTTATGACACCTCTTCTGTGAGAGCCAAAGTACCCCAACCGTCAGCATTTTCTGGTGTAACTCTTTTAAGACTGATCAACATCACCTGGAGAATGAACCAGGCCAGGTCTTCCAAAGAACTGGCCAATTTTCTTTAAGTATGCTAACATTGTACTATTATTCCCTCGCTTCTTTGTGAAAATACCAAAATGAAGACAATTTCTCTAATTATACATGACTATCCTTTATGGGTTAAATCAGTGATATTCAACTAGGGACAATTTTGCTCCCCCACCTCATGGTACATTGGCAATGTCTGAAGACATTTTTGGTTCTCACAATTTAGGGTAGAGAGGAGGGTTACCACTAGCCCTAGTTGGCAGGGGTCAAGGAGGCTGCTAAACATTCCATAATGCATAGGATAGGCCCCTCAAACAAAGGATTATCCAATCCAAAATGTCAATAGTGCTACAGTTGAAACACCCTGTCCTAAATGATAGAATGTGTACAACTTTCAGAGAACCCTGTCTATCTTTTGAGACCCAACTAAGCTACCACTCCTTTCATGAGGTTTTCTTGGATCAACCCACAATGATATCTTCACAAGTTGGACCTTCTATAATCCAGGTTTCATTTGATGGTGACCTCCTTCAAAGAATTTCTAGGGAATCATGCTCATATTCACTACTGATACTTTCTTCCTCCTCCTCTTCTTCCTCTTCTTCCTCTTTTGTAATTTGTCTGTATTCACTAACGAAACTATTAGCTTTCTAAGTTAAAAAGACTCATTACTTACATTACTTTCTCTTTCTAAACTTTTTAAAAAAAACTTTTCCAGGATCTTTATTTTAATACTGCTTTCATAGATAATAATTTCTGAAGTATTGAAAAAGAAACTAATTATTCCATTGTTTTTCCAGCTAAAATGTTTGGGTAATATTTCTAGTAACCCATATTGTCAATGTCCATTGTCTGGCCATTCTACTAAGAATAAAAACAAACAAAAAGGCTATGATTTTTGGCCTCTGATCAATCATGTAATTCGCCTTCTATTTAAAGTTTGAAGATTTGGCTTGTTATTTCTAATGCCAGGAATTCACAACCCCCATGAGTGCCAGGAGTGGTAGGAATGGGAGATGTGGGGGGAAAAAGAAACTACTCTGAATTAAAGTCAACAATTGAATAGAATTCATTAGCAGTACTTTTATGAAACAAGTGATTTCCTTGGAAAAGAAAGGCATTTCAATAAATCACTGCCACATTGGTCTTTTTTTTTTTTTTTCCTGATTCTTGAGGGTCCTGTAATATATCTCTCACATACAAACATTGAAACTGTAAGCACATAGGGTAGAGTTTGCCAAGGACATAAACTGTTATACAATTTATGTTATGTTATGTTATATTATACAAATTTGTGATAATTATTTTCATTTGATCTACCCATTTAAAAAAAAAAAAAGCTAACAAGATAGGTTACTTGGTTGTACATTTTAAGAAAGGAATGGTCGTGATAGAAAGATCTGAATTTTGAATTTTGCCTGAGACTGAGGGCAATGATGATGTGGTAAAGTCACTAGCAGAAGCCAACTAGAATATTTTAGTTTTCATACTCAACTGAAATTCTGTTATTTCCATGCAGCTTTCCTTCTGAAACAACACAAACCCAATCCAATCTGCCTTCCACAGAAAATCCCTTCAGATACTTGAAGACAGCCTCTTTTATTCTTCCCAAGTCTTCTCTTTGGGCACATTTTGATACATCAAATATCTATCCTAACCAAAGACAGGGGAAATTCAGATAGTCAACACTGTATGATGCTGACAGCAAAGTATAGCCCAACTGTAAGCAGTCTGTCTTCCCAGATCTAAATATAATTTGACTCTCTTGAACTCCAATCCCTGTATGTTGGAGTGTGCCTCCTTCATGTCTTAAGGGATTTTTAAATAGGGAAGAGAGTTAAAGATTCTTTCTCCTGGTTACCTCTGACTCAGAGCTTGTGTTTTCAGTAAACATTCTATTTTACTTGATTATCCTCTATGGATGTTCTCTTTCTCTTCTGCCTTTAGCACTAACTCAAACATGAAACACAGACCTTTGTCCTACATTTTCCCAAAACCAATCACATAAGGCATTTGTGGGTGTATCAAACTTTACTGTAGTTTGGGGGGCAACAGCGGATGCTTACAGTGTAGGAATGTAAATGACTTAAAATTACAT
Organism: Enhydra lutris kenyoni; assembly: GCF_002288905.1. NCBI lineage: Eukaryota > Metazoa > Chordata > Mammalia > Carnivora > Mustelidae > Enhydra > Enhydra lutris. The sequence continues at coordinate 22,203,728 of NW_019154108.1, read as the reverse complement.
AGTAGGCATCTTTGTAAAATTATATAGTACACATCCTTGTTTTTAAAAGTCCCTTAACCATCCTGTTTGTTTTTCTGCCCTTTTAAACACATTTACATAGATTTCACCCATTCTTTCTGCTCTAGCATCTACACATTACAGTCTTAGCTCCAACTCCAGCTTTTCTCATTATCTCCTGTGGGACAGGGTCTGGTTTTAGAACCTTTGCATTATCAGTGGTACCACTGGTACCACTGGTCAACCTGGCTTAGAACCACTTCAGTGCACTCAGGTGTTCCTTTCTTTGCTATCAAGTACTGTCCACTCATACATGAGATTGTAAGTTATAGGAAAACCCACCCTTCCTTTGCAAAGGGCAGAGCCCTTTCATCATGTATATGGCTTTACTTTCAGTGTTTGTTTGATGGAAGCTCTCACATAACTGCCAGATTCAACTTCTGAAGACAGGGCATTCATAATTCCACCTCTGCTCCAAGCGTCTACCAGACCTGCTGAGTTAAGTCTCACCCTTTTCAGGACAGTATCATATCACACTGCTTCTCTAAGAAACCAACTAAATTCAATATCAAACCACTATTTTCTTATTAGTTCTCCTCCAGGGAAATATACATTTCTGCTTCCACACGTTTGGTTATAATTTCCCCCACTGTGTTTGTTTCCTAAGACTACCACAATGAAGGGGCGCCTGGGTGGCTCAGTGGGTTAAAGCTTCTGCCTTCGGCTCAGGTCATGGTCTCAGGGTCCTGGGATCAAGCCCTGCATTGGGCTCTCTGCTCAGCGGGGAGCCTGTTTCCTCCTCTCTCTCTGTCTGCCTCTCTGCCTACTTATGATCTGTCAAATAAATAAATTAATTAAAAAAAAAGACTACCACAATGAAGTTACACAAAATGAGTGACTTAGACCACAGAAATGTATTTTCTTGCATTTCTAGAGGCTAGCATCTCCTGTTCTTAAAAGGACATCAGTCATACTGAATTAGGGCCCACCTAATGACCTCATGTTAAATGTCTCTCTTGAAAGTCCCTGTCTCCAAGTATATTCACATTCTGAGGTACGGGGGTTAGGACTTTAACATATGAATGGGAGGTGTGGGGGACACAATTCAGTCCATAACACCCACCTAAGTCTTCTCTTTCCTCTTCCTCTCCAAATCCCAACCAATATTTAAGGCCACATTCAAATTCTACTTCCAGTCCTACTATCTAATCATTACAGTTAACTCTCTCTCTCTTCTTTCTCTAAGCCCTGACCTTATGCACTCTGGCACTTGTATAGTTTCTTTCTCTTTCTCTCTCTCTCTCTCTTTTTTTTAAGATAGAGTGTGCATGCACACGAGTTGGGAGGGGCAGAGGGAGAAGGAGAGAGATCTTAAGCAGGCTCCACCTTGAGCTCGATCTGAGGAACCTGGAAGCATGACTTGAGCTGAAATCGAGATTTGAACGCTTAACCTACTGAGCTGCCTGGGCTCCCTGGCACTTGTATAGTTTCACTTTCCTGGATATAGGTCTGTCTTCAGAAAGTTCAAGCTCTTTTAAGCTCTCTAAGTTGTTGGTAAGTGCTTACTGAATATGGATTTAAAACTTAGTTAGATTGACTTTCTTCAGTCTTGTCATTTTTTTCAAAAGAACTTTTCAGACTCGTACTATGATATTGCTTTCATAGATAATGGATAAGTTCCTAAGCAGGAAAGAGTCACTACTCTGTTACCAATCAAAAAGTAAGAGTTCAAATATTTGAGAAGAAAAATTTCCCCTTTGTATAAGCACATATGACATCTCTTGCCTAATTTTCAATGAATCTTAAACTTTCTGCCTTTAATATTTCCCCCTCTTCTTAAATAGCTCCTTTAAACATATTTTTCCCCAGGATCCCTCTTACAAAATAGCATAAAATACAGACTAGGTATCTCACTCAAATTCTTTCTTGTGCATTGGACTCTGATACTTTAAGTTATTTTAAATCGAAAACTTTAGCATTTACTTCATGAATATAATGGAATCTAACATGTACAGTGCATTTATGTGTAGAGTATATTCAAATTGTCTCCCTGTATTATCTCATTTAATCCTGAACAACTCTGTGAATTCATACCATGATTCCTAACCTTTTGTATTTGAGGAAACTAAGGCATAGAAATGTTAAGTAGCTTGCCCAAAATATTAAGGTGGCTTAAGACAAAGTAGTCTGACACTGCTGCTCTGTATGGTTCCAACAGAAAGAGAATGTTCTGTGTCTCTGTCTCCAGTATTCTTTTTTGAACTTTAAGTTTTAAATTCATAATTACAAATTATTTTTCTTTCTTTCTATCTTTTTTTAAAGATCTTATTTATTTATTTGACACACATAGAGAGAAATCACAAGTAGGCAGAAAGGCAGGCACAGAGAGAGGGTGAAGCAGCCTCTCCCCTGATCTGAGAGCCTGATGCAGGACTCAATTCCAGGACCCTGAGATCATGAGCAGAAGGCAGAGGCTTAACCCACTGAGCCACCCAGGCACCCACAAATTTTTCTAATGTAAATCACATATTCTTTTTTTTTTTTTTAAGATTTTATTTATTTATTTGTCAAAGGGAATATGCACAAGCAGGGGGAGTGGCAGAAGAGAGAGAAGCAGGCTCCCTGCTGAACAAAGAGCCGGATGCAGGACAATGCAGGACTCAACCCAATACCCCAAGATCATGACCTGAGCCAAAGGCAGACACTTAACCACCTGAGCCACTCAGGCGTCCCCACATATACTTTTGATAAGGATTTTCAATCACAGAAAAATATTCTTAAGTATATTTGTTCTAATCTTTTTACCTTGTGTTTCAATCAGTTGAGCAGTATGTGTGGGAAAAAATTGACTCTATTTACAAATTCTCGAGCTGTTTGGTTTCCTTTGTAATCAGGTCTCTGATCCCAGGTCAAACCAGACAGCTGGCGTGTGTGTGATTATGCTGCCCTCACCTGACAGATATTGGGAACTGCAAGTAGAATAGACTAGCAGAGACTATGAAGCCCAACTTAGAGGTGCTGAGAGAACCTACCCAAGATTTCACTGAACATTTTCAAAGCCACTTTATCTGTGACCTTGAAAAGCCAGTGAAGTTTTCATATGTCCTTAACTTATTTCATAGAAGAAATGTACCAAGTGGGAGACTATTCAGTTAGTGTAATTATTTATAACACTATGTATTTATAGGTACTACATGCATTTACAATGTGATAATAGGAAATGTCAAAAATGTTCTCCCTGTGAACTCAACGTACTAATAGAGAAAGCTGGTATGTTACATTGAAAATTATATTTTTAAAAACTGGAAAAATCTTGAAATTTCTCCGGGGGTGTATGTAATTTACCTATTTAATTTTACAACTTAACAAGGCCTGCCATTTTTAAATCTCTTTAACATTAATCTTGGAACATGGAATTTAGAACACTAAACTTAATCCTCTATTCATAATTATAAATATGGGAACAGCCTGCATTGATTAGCTATAACAGTAGAGATCATGCCCCACAACAAAACCCAAGGTGGGTCTCCAAAAGAGTTCTCTCTTTCTCTCCTTGATAAACAATCTGTTGGCTTGCAAAGGCAGTGGCTGAAGTTCCTTGTTGATCATAATTTTACATGATAGTCTCATTGAACAGAGTTAAAAAATAGAAACAGAGCAACAAAATTCCACGCTTGTTGATATAGATAATTCCCTGGGAAATGTAAATCTGAGGCCAGCAAAAGGGCTCAAAATTATTTCTCAAACTGGTCTGCCCCAGAGCCTAGGATTCCTGCCATCGATATTTTTTTTTTCCTTTTTCCAGAGACAATATGATGTCTCTGGTAGTTTCTCTGGTAGTCCAGTTTTGAAATATCAAAATACAACATTATCTAGAGAGATAAGACACTATAAATCACAAAGTCTTCAGCACGGATTAGTTTTTCAGAATACTTACTGTCAAAAGGAAAGCAGTAAATAATACCTTGAAGGGAAGAAGGGAAGATGCAGATAGCGTAGAATGGACAGGAGGATAGAAGAATGTTCCAAAGCATATGGGAATGCCAAGGAAGAACAGCCAGTGTGGGCTGTGGAAGTGGGAGCAAAGGAAGATCACATAGGCAAAGGAAGCCAAACATTGAAAGGGAAAGGGGGGAAAGGCTGAACACAAAACCTGGACCACTTGAGAATTTTATGTGGGACTGGCCTTGTTGACCAAAACTAAAATAGAGAGATCATCCAGTAAGAAGGGGAAATTTTTTTTTTTTTTACCAGTTTCAAGATTAAACAACGCAAATGAAGTGTAGAATGATCACATTTCTTTTATAGGACTTTAAAGTTGATGATTTTGCCACAAATAAATTCTTGCTTTCTCCAGATAAAACATTCTGCATTTAGAAATACCAAATGATATTGAAAAGCTGAAGCCTCAGCTAAATATTGAACAGACTGTTCCATCCCTTCTCAGCCGGGATAAGGAAAGGACAAAATATATTTCTAAAGGTTCTAGTTACTTTATGTCTTCAAATGTTTAGAATAGACTAAATAAATGTTTTTTTAAAAAGGAAGAGAAGAAACATAGAATTGAAATAATGTATACCAACAAAAGAAAAGGAATCGTCATGACTCCTAAAATCTAATTTTAATTCTCCCAAACTGTAAAAATGAGTACTAGATGCCAAATAAGTGATAATGTAAATAAGTTCTGTTTGTCTGCATACCTGAGAATTGTTAGTTGGTCCTTTTCTGGTAACCTCCTTGTCTGGGTTACACACTTACTTGTATCATAATAGTTCTTTCCACAGGAAATATTGATACAGTATCTGTACTTATGAAGCATGGCCCTAGCATCCGAAACATGGCAAAGAAAACAGTCCCATCTGGCTCTGCTGCTCTTTCCAGTAAAGGGCAGCACAGCCTCCTACGCTGGGTTCTCTTTTAGTCTCTGTCCTTCTCCCTATTTAAAAGACAACATACTTTAGGTAAAGGTTAAATTTTTCTATTTCTAATTCCTAAAGATGATATTCAAAAGATTTTCTTTAAAAAACAGAAGGTGGTACTCTGGCCAATCAGGACAGATTCTGGATGTAAACAACAGGTATTTGGCTACCTCATTGTATCCTACACCTCCTGTTCAATCTCAGTTCTACATTTCATTTAAAGCTTTTAATTTTAATGTAATTTAAATGCCATCACTTAAAATAATATGAGTTTTGAAAATAAAACCAAAATATGTGTTGTTTACAATTATAGCTGAAAAATTGCTTATAACTTAGTTAAGTTTAACATAGTCACACAGCTTCATAAAACAGGAAGGAAGGAAGGAAGGAAGGAAGGAAGGAAGGAAGGAAGGAAGGAAGGAAGGAAAGGAAAGGAAAGGGAAGGGAAAGGAAAGAAAAGAAAGGAAGAAAGGAAAAGTCAAGCAAGAACTTACAACCCTGACACTATCAATATGGTGAATGAAAGCACACATTTTTTCTTAAGGTGCTGATCACATTTTAGTAGCACATTTACCATACTGGAAGACTTTTTAAGAGAAAAAGCAAGATATTATTATAGGCTATTCATTTACAATGACTACCTAACAGGAGGAATACTAAATATTAGATTATAAATATTACTAGTAAAAGTAGAGACATGTCTCTAGGAATTAAAAACCCATCTGGAGTCAAGTTACCATCTAAGTCCTGGGTCCAACGCTTACTGACTCTGTGACCTTGAGCAAGATACACAACCTCCCTGAGGTCTGTTTCTTCATCTATTAAATGGTAACAACTGTCCCTCTACTTGGATTATTGAGATGTTCAAAATGAAACCACATCAGTGAAAGGGTTTTGTAAATTATTCAAAGTGATTCAAGGTTACCTCATTAAGCATTAGAATAATGATATTAGTAATAATAATAATAAGCTAAATCCTAAGATTTTCCTTCAAGAAAGGTTACTTTCTTCATGAACAAAGCCTTAAGATGTTAGAAATGTGACAAGAATGTAAAAGCTTGATAAATGCTTTAGGGACTAACCCTGGATTTAAAAAAAACCATTAGGCTAGAAGGTCTCTCCTCACCATGACTATACTTTGTATCTCAGACTTAAAAATGAATGTTATTTATAGTTAAAGCTGTTAATTCTCACAAGAGGATTACAAGACTGCCAATCAAGCAAAAGCCCCAGCAGGTGGGGTTAATATGAGCTGATAAAGCAGGTTCTGTCAAAGCATTTGCAGAAGTGAATTCCAGAATCACTGACCTTCCTACACCCTCTTCTGAATCTAAAAAATTATATCTTCCAGCTCAGAACAAAATATAACAGTCTAGTATTAAACAGATGTGTTCTACCTAAAATACACTGCAGATTATACAGAGAGTATGTGTGTTTTATACACCTAGATTTGGGACATTATACTAAGAATTCAAAAGACTGCCTTGTATTTTCAAGGGTATCTCCAAGTAAATTATATATATTTTTTGCCAATTATAACAATATTATTCTACATCCAAAATTGGACTCTTTACTTAACATCCAGGTCCAAATTCCATGTACTTTTAAGACCAATCTACCTGGACTCCCTACCCAAAAGACTTTATACACAGTCTGTCCCCAAACCTCCCTTCACAAGCATTTGGGCTCGGTGAATATTATCACTAACATTCTATCCACCTGTTTAAAACTTTACATCATCTTTGACCCCTTCATCATCCCCACTCCCACCACAGCCATTAATTAATGAATACCTTTGGCTTCTAGCTTTGAAATGTCTTTTATATTCATTCACTCCTCTCTTCAATTCCTACTGTCACTGCCCTCATCCAGGGATTTATTAAATTTCAACTAAATCATCTGTACAACGTTTTAACTGTTCTCGCCGACTGCCTCACCTTTCCAAATGTACTTTCCACATTCCTAATAGAGGAATCTTCCGAACAACAGGGCAGTGAGATTAAAAGTCCTTAACAAAATATTTCACAATGTAGTTCATACTTGTCTTTCAGACTTATCTCTAAGTTGATGTCTCCATAAACTGTTCTTTGGTCACACCACATACCTAATGGTTACTATTTCTTGAGTACTGTATTCCATTGCCCAGGGGTTTTAGTCATGCTGTTCCTTGAATCTAGAAAGTTCTTTCCTCCCTTCTCCAAATAGTAACATTTGTCTTTTTCAAAACTATTTTCTCCACCTCCTCTCATTTGAGCTATACTCCAACACTAAATATTTATCACAATTTCCTATATTCTTATAAAGTCCTGTTGATTTCTAAAAAAAAAAAAAAAAGCAGTTCTTTCACATATGCATGTTGTTTTTTCACCAAATATTAAATCCAAATACCATAAGCATGTCATTTTTAGCTTAGTATTTCCTATGGTCTCTAGCAGTGTGTGTGTGTGAAGTTTATCCATCAGTAGCTCATTGCATGTTTATAAAAACCAATGACTATTATTGTAATACTATGCACGATGTCCTGGCAGCTACAGATGTGATTAGCATATAGAGTTGTCTAATCACTATGTTGTACACCTGAAACTAAGGTAACATTGTGTGTCAGTTATATATCAACTAAAAATAATAACAATAATGACTATCGTTAAATGAGAGCTTATTATGAGCCAGCTCTACTCCAACATTTTTCACTATATGAATTAGGTCGTTTAATCCTCGAAATAAATCTGTGAAGTAGGTAACTTTAGTCCCATTTTATAAGCGAAGTAACAAATGCCCAAAAGAGTTAAGCAGCTTACCCAAGGTCTACACTAGTCTGGGGTCAGGATTAGAACCAAGATCTCTCATAATTCACAGCTTGCCCTCAACCAGTTTGCTACACAGCCTTTAATGGATAAATAAACACAAAAAAACTATAGTAGATAAAAAGGCTTTTATATGACTACTGACTGAAAACATTGAGAACATTGTTGCCTAAGGCGTAATATGATTGGAATCCAGAAATTCAAATTCTCTCTCTTTTTTTTTAAAAAATATTTTATTTATTTATTCGACAGAGAGAGAGATCACAAGTAGGCAGAGAGGCAGGCAGAGAGAGAGAGAGAGGAGGGGAAGCAGGCTTCCTGCTGAGCAGAGAGCCCAATGCGGGGCTTGATCCCAGGACCCTGGGATCATGACCTGAGCCGAAGCAGAGGCTTAACCCACTGAGCCACCCAGGCGCCCCTCAAATTCTCTCTTTAAAGAATAACATTTCCTATCTCATAAGGCCATTTTGAAGACTAACTGAAATGAAGTACGTAAAAGGTCCAGCACAGTACCTAGAACACAGTAAGGTTCAAACAAGTTTTTTTTTCTTTTTTTTTTTTTTCAGTTGTGAGTAGTTTAGAAAGTATACTCAGACTTATTCCCCACATCATAAAGTCCCAAGGAAGGAGAGATGCTTTACATTCAGAGTGGCTGAAAGTCAGATAAAAGGAAATGTTGTTTTAAATACATCTGCTCTATGGGACCCTTGGGTGGTGTAGTCAGTTAAGCATCAGACTCTTGGTTTCAGCTCAGGTCATGATCTCAGGGTTGTGAGATTGAGCCCCACATAGGGCTGCTCCTTGAGCTTGGAGTCTGCCAAAGTGTCTCTCTCCCTCTCCCTCTGCCCCATCCTGCTGTCTCGCTCACTCTCCCTCTCTTGAATACACACACACACACACACACATTTGCTATAGATAGAAAATAAAAATACATTAACAATAGTTTGGCAAAAACTATGAATGATGGCCCCTGGATAACATCAAAAAGAGATTTACTTAGCTTTTGCAGCTGATGGCATCTCACAATACATTCCTCTCATCCTTTTGCTGGGAATAGAGCCTTAGAGTCTATGGAACCTGAAGCATGAAGTTTATCCAGCAACAATAGTCATATCACCTACTGCCATTCACTGAACAATTATGTATCAACATTTTTCACAAAACACCTATGAAATCCATGCTGCTATTATCGCGACTGGTGTTGCTGCTGTTACTATACAAACGAGGAAATTGGTGTGTGAAGAGTTTAGGTACCTTACCCAAGTTACACTGCTGTAAGTGACATAGCCAGATTTTAAGTGTATGTGTGTCTGGCTCTGGAGCCCAACCTCTTAATCACTCAGTCTGTTTTTAGTCAATCTGTAATCTACTGTTGCCTTAGATTTTTTTTCTTTCATAAAGGGAAATTTTTTAGTGTGATTCATTACATGATAAATACTAGGTGCTTTAAAAAACTCATTCAAGCCCAACACTGGTTATCTAAGCAATCCAACTTCTTTTAATTTAACACAAAGAGCAGACATAAACAAATTATCATTTATGTAGTCTGAATTCTGATACCATAAAACCAGAGGGCACAATGTACATTTATCTATCCACATAGTCTTTTCCTAGAATGTCTGAAACCAGCAATGACATCATTGGAGGGTAGACTGACTTCATTCCATATGACTCGATGGTGATGTGTTCTGAGTCTGCTTTTATCTTGCTTTTTAAAAAGGTCATATGGGTAATACATCAAATAAGGTATTTTTAAAAATTCAGCTCTTTCCAAGTCAGCAACACTGTCCAGTCTTCATATCTCTATAGTTTCATTGCTGTTTTTATGGTGATTCTCTTTTCTTATTTGATACCTACCACTGCCTGTTACAGTCTCGGCTCTCACATTAAAAAATGCCTCTGTTAAAAAATGCCTTGCTTGGAAATTCTGTCTCCTATAGGAGAATATAAGTTTTAAATATTTATGTTGGACCTGCTCACTGAAATAAAAATGTGAACAATGTAGACGATCACCCAGTCTTTGCCATAACTATCTGAACCCTCTTTTTTCCACCACATAAAGCAACAGAAAGAACAGAGAATTCAGAGGGTTTAATTTAACATGATGGTGGTTTGGGGGCCCCAGCATCTGATGGTAGTAATTACAGACTCCTGTTGCCAAATTCAGTATTTTGAAGTTGAAACAGAGCTTTCATTTAAACCTAACTTTCAACTATTCATAAAGTTTGAAGTTATTTTCATTGTTTTGTCAGACATTTCAAAGGCTGTTTTTCAGTGATTATCCTGAAACTCCAGAGATACCCACTAAAAGATGCTTTTCTCCTTAAATACTTTGAAGTGTTATGTTTTTGTGCCACTACACTTTCATCATTTCCAGCTTTGTATTTCTGATTCTTTGACCAGACCCAGAGTCTTTAAGACCTAAGGCTATTCCAAATGGAGGTAAGATCCTGAACAAATCAGTCTACATGCTCCTTTCACATCTTCTGTACTAAAATGCTTTATTTGGATAAGATATTTAAATTAAAATTTGAATTGGAAAATTCCAGAATGGCAACACAGTCCAGAAGTGTGTATATGGAAGAGAAAAAGAGCAATCTTCCCATGAAAATAAGACGTTCTCTGTTTTGGTTATGTATACAAAGGAGCTCCTCACCAATCTTTCTTTATATGGTGGAGAAATACAAATTTCTCCTAACCAAATGTCCACAAAATCTGCACAGGGTGCCTTCATGGCTCAGTCAGTTAAGCATCCAACTCTTGGTTTCGGCTTAGGTCATGATCTCAGAGTTGGGAGATTGAGCCCTGTGTAAGCTCTGTGCTCAGTGTGGAGTCTGCTTTCTCCTTGAGATTATCTCTCTCTCCCTTTCCTTTTGCCTCTCCCTTGCTTGCACTTCCTCTCTCTCTCTAAATTAAATAAATAATCCTTTTGAAAAATCTCCACATATCAATTTATTTTGTTATTGCTTTTAGAATTGAGTGTTTAATTTAAACTATCATTTTGGTCAGTCAAAAAAATAACATATTGTAGCACCTATGAAGTTATTCTTGTACAGTTCTTCAATACTATTTATTCTGTCCTGCAATGAAATCCAGTGCTGTCAATTCATAAAAGTTGCTCAAGTTACATTTAATAATCAGAAGATATAACACATTTCTAAACATTTTAGTAGTAGAAATAAGGGCCACCAAAGATATCCAGGTCCTAATCCCTGGCATCTGGGAATATTACCATATATGGCAAAAGGAATTTTGCAGATATAGTTAAGAATTTTGAAATGGGAAGATTTCCTTGGGTAATCTAGGAAGGTAGGCCCTAAATGCAATTACAATTATCCTTTTAAAAGAAAGGCAGAGACTTGACTACAGAGGAAAGAAGGCCATGTAATAACTGAAGAAGAGATTAGATAGATGTGGCCAGAAACCAACACATGTCAGTAGCCTCTAGAAACCAGAAGAAGTAAGAAATGCAATTCTTGCTGGAACCATTCCTACTGACATTCCTACTGACATTTTAGCCCCATAAGACTCGTTTCAGACTTCTGGTCTCTACACCTGTAAGAGAATAAATTTCTGTTGTTTTAAGCCAGAAAGTTTGTGATGATTTGTTATAGCAGCAATAGGAATGTGAGACAGCATTGCACATACATGGCTACATGTTATAAGCAGAAGTGAGGTCACAGGGCAAACCACTGGCACCAGAATTGGAGAAACACACCAGTGAACAGAGAGAATCACAATTAACTAGAGGAGAAACCCACCAGCAGAATTATCTAGGAACCAGAGCCACAATAGGAAAATATGAACCTCAATCAACAAATTGCCGAAGACTCAATTTAAACAAATCTAAGAATTCAGGGTGGCCCCCCACTTTTGTGAGTTTTACCTCCCGGAGCTTTCTATCAGGTTCTCTCAGTGAATATCAAAGAAAACTCCTCTCAGTTTCTGGCAGGGAGAGAGGGAAAGTAACCATTTTGAAATATGCCCGAGCATTCTGTTCTTCTTAACAAGACTTGGGCTCAAGTGAAACTATTTTGCCAGAGCCTAACCCATTAGGGTTTTATCAGAGCCTAATTGACCCCCTCTGGTCTTCCATGTGGGGAAAGGGAAATATTCAACTCCACTCCCCACCCAGATCTGACCCACCTAAAATGTGGGAATGGATGACTAAGAAGCACTTGTGAAGTTCACAGCTCACAGACATAGGCTCACTAAAAAAACATAGCCCTAATCACAGGGCTATAGCACACTTCCCCTTCACCACACCTTATCAGCACATCACTATAGGCCTGTTTATGAGAATTCCTTTCACCCAGTACATCATATCTAACTTGCAAAAAAGAAAAAATTACAAGACATTCTTAAAGACAAAAAACACAGTTTGAAGAGACAACACAAACATCAGAACTAGCCTTAGATATGGTAGGGATATTGGAATTTTTGAAAAAGAATTTAAAACAACTATGATTAATATGCTAATGGGTCTAATGAAAAAAACAGAAAACATAAAAAATAGATGGGTAATGTAAGTAGACAGATGGAAATTCTAAAAAATACTCAAAAGAAATGCTAGAGATAAAAAACACTGGGGCGCCTGGGTGGCTGAGTGGGTTAAAGCCTCTGCCTTCGGCTGGGGTCATGGTCCCAGGGTCCTGGGATCGGGCACCGCATCGGGCTCTCTGCTCAGCAGGGAGCCTGCTTCCTCCTCTCTCTCTGCCTGCCTCTCTGCCTACTTGTGATCTCTGTCTGTGAAATAAATAAATAAAATCTTAAAAAAAAAAAAAAAGCACTGTAACATAAATGAAGAAAACCTTTGGTTGGCTCATTAGCTGAGGAAAGAATCTAAGGATGTGTCAACAGAAACTTCCAAAACTGAAAAGCAAAGAGAAAAAAACACTGAGGTGTGAGGGGTAAACCAGAACAGAATATCCAAGAACAGTGGGACAAATGCAAGATAAATGCCCAGAAAATTACACCTAGTCAAAATGTAGAAAATCAAAGATAAAGAAAAAAATCCTGAAAGAAGCCAAAGACAAAAACACCTTACCTACAAAGGAGAAAAGATAAGATTTGCACCTAACTTCTCAGAAACCATGCAAGCAAGAAGTCAGTGAAGTGATATATTTAGTGTGGAGAGAAGGAATGAAGTAAGACATTTAGAAAAATTAAAGCAATACTTTAAAAAAATTATCTATTGAGGGGCACCTGGGTGGCTCAGTGGGTTAAAGCCTCTACTTTCAGCTCAGGTAATGATCCTGGGATCCTGGGATCGAGCCCCACATCGGGCTCTCTGCTCAGCGGGGGGCCTGCTTCCTCCTCTCTCTCTGCCTGTCTCTCTGCCTATCTCTGTCTGTGAAATAAATAAATAAAATCTTTTAAAAAATTATCTATTTATTTGAGTGGGAGTGAGAAAGACAGCACACAAGCAGAGAGAAGGGCAGAGAGAGAGAACCAGATTCCCTGCTGAGCAGGGAGCTGATATGGGTCTTGATCTCAGGACCCAGGGATCATGACTGGAGCCAAAAGCAGACGCCCAACCTACTGAGCCACCCAGGTGCCCCAAAACAATATTTATTTTACATAAGGCATAAAGTATGTTTTTAAAACAAAACTTTGTAAATAAAATATCATACAAACAAAATATGAGAAAACAGTACCCAAGAATCATAAACCATTCCTATTTCAATCTTTAAGACTGTTTCTTGGATTAGAAGCCACAAAATATTGCTGATGCTTAGCTGACAACTGGAGCTACAACTCAGAGGCTAATTAGAAGAGATATTCCTGATGGAAATGAAGTCAATGCCCACACAGAAAAACATGGTTCCTCTCGGTAACACAATGCATAAATATGAGAGAGAAAATAACAGTATCAACTTATTGTCCACTTGCCATATGGAAATTTGTATATTTGGGTTAACTCACTTAAATGGATTAATGCACCTATTCCCATTTTAGAAACACAGAAATGTTAAGCAATTCAGTCAAGGCTACACAAGCGGTGTACCCAGACAAGCTGGCTCCAGAGTCTGCCAAGCACTAGGCTATCCTCAGTGAAATCTGAAAAGGAACTGCATTGTTTTCCCCCCTCAGACATTGACTGTATTCTGAGCTTCCAGTTTGAAGTACCAATTTAAATGGCTATCATTATTTAGGTTTACAAAAGTAAAATTACATCTTTTAAACACCTCTAATCCAAATTTGTTATGATTTTTCCAAATAAAAATGATTTTATTTGAAAGTCTTTAAACCAGATAATTATCCCCTTTAATTATCTCCCAAGGTCAAATCCCATAAAATTTTTAACTTCAATGTAAAGAAAATCCCTTGGATTAATTTGTTTAAATTTATTTCTTTCAAGTTTAGGGTGTTATGTTGAATAAGTCCATAGGCCTTATTAGGCCTACAGCCTTCAAGATTTTGTAAATGACAAATATATCTATTCTAAGGTAATAATTTTCCAATTTTTAAGAGTCTATTCAAAATATTTTGTATGAAAAATATTTTTGTATGAGTATTTCTAATCACCTTGATATTAATTATCATTTCTCCAGAGGTTTTCCAGCTTTATTAGTATTTTTAACTTAATCCAACTCTCCCAATATGGGTATACTAATGGTATTAGACAACAGCAAAATAATATGCTTCGTTTCATTTCTGAAACCATTCCTGATGTTACTCAATAATTTACTGGTTGTGAGGATTATAAGCAAGTCATTGGCCAATGATTTAAGAAATAATCATCAGTTCCAAGTTCTTCATTATAGTAAAATACAATTGAGATTATTTTTGCTAACATGTATTGATTTACCATACCAAATACATATGAAGATCCTGCTATGTACAAGGCATTATTGCAGCACAGCGTTGGCCATTGAAGAGCTAATAATCTCGGATAATCTAGAAATAATAAGTATAACAAAGAGAATGTCAGATAAATTATTTCCAAGTAAATGCTTTCTTTATTCACTGAGCTTAGATATAATAAAACAACATCGAGTGTAAGTTTTCCTAAGTTTTATCATTCTTGGTGGGGGTCAAAAATAAACTTCTATTTCTATTAACATTTCTATTAACATTTTCTTTATCAGTCGCACATTACCAATAGTTGCTTCTATTAAACAGTTGTTATATAATTTAGTTTAAAAGAAGAAAGAAGGACACCTGGGTGGCTCAGTGGGTTAAAGCCTCTGCCTTCGGCTCAGGCCATGATCTCAGGGTCCTGGGATCAAGTTAGGTATCAGGCTCTCTGCTCAACAGGGAGCCTGCTTCCTCCTCCTCTCTCTCTCTGCCTGCCTCTCTGCCTACTTGTGATCTCTCTCTATCAAATAAAAAAGTTTAAAAAAAGAAGAAAGAAGAGGAGAAGGAGAAAGATATAAAGGAGAAACACCACTGAGCAATGTGATCTAAGGGCTATTAATAGTTTTACTATTATTAGTTCAATGAATGAATTACTGTGGTAAAGTAGCTGAATTATAGATTTACGACTCCATTTAATGTCTGCTCATTTCTGGAGTTGAACCACAAAGTGCTTCTTATTGCATGAGTAATATTTTTACTAATACAGAGGATTCCCCTTTTCCAGATTAAGTGTTTCATGTAATACAATATGTGTAATTGCCCTTTTCCCACAAGTTTTCCCAGCAGTGATTTGAGGTTTAATAAATTCCAAGTCCTGGTGAGCTAACAATGTATTATAATGGTAATAACAAGTAAATACTTACCTAATTCAATAAAATAACTCTTAGATGTTATTTTTATATTGGTCACGTGTGTAAGCCCAAATAAGAAGAAACAAATAGCTAAAAGAAATACAATCTAACCCAATAAAACAAACATTTTCTACTTATTTTTCCACATTTGACTTTTAAATATGTACAGGTCCTATAAATTATACATTTTACTAGCAGATTCCAAACTATAGACTCAAAATGCAAAGTGAAAAATCAGATTACCACCCCCACAACAGAAGAATAATATGAGTACTTCACTAGAAAGGTATTTATTTCTAGTCCTCAGAGTTCAGAATATAGATATCTGAGGACATTAAACTAGTTTCCCACAAAAGAAATGAGTCTTGAGTACCCTGGATAAAAGGAAAGGATAAGGTTTTTAAAACTAAGCACTGAAATTGTTATAATCACATCAAGAAGAATACATAGAAAAGAGCGAAATAGAAGAGGCAAAAATAATAACATCATCTCCTTATTATGTGCTGATTAATAGTGCCACCAGTTAACATACACTAGAGTCCCACATTAATGCTCTAAGGTCATCATTTTATGCATTAGAAAACTGAAGCCCAGAGAAAAATGTCATAATAACAAACAAAAGAGCTAGGACTTGATTTAGACATCTCTTACTAAAAACAATGTTCTTAACTAGTACTTTATGCTACCTACTTAGCAAACAAAAAGAAGTAGAAAGTATTTACTCTTAATTTTTGTGGGCTTTTATTTTGAAATCATTTTTAGCATACCTAAATTTGTAAGAATAGGATGAGAGAGAATAATTACACAAGTGTGATAAAACACTAACAACTGGCTCAACAGCACTCATCATGCGGGAAATACAAATCAAAACTATAATGAGATCACCTCACACCTGTTAGAATGGCTGAAATAAAAAACACAAGAAACAACAGGTGTTGGTGAGGATGTGGAGAAAGGGGAACCCTCTTGCACTGTTGGAGGGAATGCAAACTGGTGAAGCCACGCTGGAAAACAGTATGGAAGAGCCTCACAAAGTTAATAATTGAACTACCTATGATCCAGCAATTGCACTACTAGATATTTACCTCCAAAATGCAAAAAAAATAGTAATTCAAAGGGTTAGAAGCACCCCGATGTTTATAACGTTATGAACAATAACTAAATTAGGGACACCTGGGTGGCTTTGTTGGTTAAATGTCTGCCTATGGCTCAGGCCATGATCTCAAGGTCCTGGGATCAAGTCCCACATCAGGCTCCTTGCTCAGGAGCTTCTCCCTCTGCCTGCCATTCCCCCTGTTTGTGCTTGCGTGCTCTTGCTCTCTCTCTCAGACAACTAAATACAATCTTAAAAAAATGAAAACAAAAAACAAACCAAAAAACCCCACAACAGTAAGCCAAATTATGGAAAGAGCCCAAAAGTTCATCAATAGATGAATGGATAAAGAAGATAAAGCCCAAATATCCATCAATGGATGAAGGGATAAACAATGGAATATCACTCAGCCATTAAAAATGAAGTCTTGTCATTTGTAACAATGGAGCTAGACAGTATTATCCTCAGCGAAATAGTCAGAGAAAGACAAACACCACATGATTTCACTCATGTGGAATGTAAGAGACAAATGAACATAAGGGGGGAAAAAGGAGAGGCAAAATAAGAAACAGACTCGTAACTACAGAGAACAAACTGGTGGTTACCAGAGGGGAGGTGGGAGGAGGGATGGTTGAAACAAGTGACGGGGATTAAAGAGAGCACTTGTAGGGATGTGCACTGGGTGTTGTATGTAAATGGTTAATCACTAAATTCCACACCTGAAATTAATATCATACTGTATGTTAACGAACTGGAATTTAAACAAAAACTTAGAGGGAAAAAAAGATTAAAACTTCAGAGTCTGGGAGAAGAATATACTAGAGTTCCTTGTACTATATTTGCAATATTAAGGGATGTGTGGAATGTTTTCGAATTTAAAAGTCACAAAAAATTAAAAGAGTATGTATTTTTACACATATTTTTTTCCTTTAGAATCATTAGGGAGTAAGTTTACAGACATGATGTCCTGTTACATTAAAATACTTCGATGTATTTTTTTCTAAGAACAAGAACATTCTCTTTCATAATCACAATATATTTGTCAAAATCAGAGGGCTAATATTGATATAATACTATTATCAAGTCTTCAGACCTTATTCAAACTTCATCAGTTGTCTTACTAATGTCTAAGAGTAGAGCCAAGAAGTATTGTAAATTTTTTTTTTCTGGAATCCAGGATCACATATTTGATTTAGGTGCCACATCTCTAATCTTCTTTAATCTGAAATAGTTCTTCATTCTTTGTCTTTCACAAACCTCTAATGACAAACCAGCTACTTTCTAAAATGTCCCTCAATTTTGCTTTTGTCTGCCATTTCCTCATGACTAGATACAGACTATGCATTTTTGGTTAGAATTCCACAGGAGTTAATGTTCTGTCTTATCAACCTCAGAAAGTACATGATGTCAGTTGGTCTCATCGCTGGTGATAGTTGACTGATCACTTCTTTAGATGGTTTCTATCAGGTTTCTCCACTGTAATTTATTTTTCTCTTTGTAATGAATAAGTAATTTGTGGGGAGATACCCTGACACTTGTGTAGACAACCTGATCCTCACCAAACTGTCACACAATAGCTTTGGCATCCATTGATAATTCTACTTGAATGAAATATTACTATTGATGGTTCTAAGAACATACTAGTTTGATGCTGTAAAAAAATACAAATATTCAGGTCCTGATTGGTTACTCATGAAGAAATGTGTAATGGTTGGTTTTTAAAACCACTTGAGGAAAAAACAGTTAATGGGGAGAGCTGTATGTGTGATTACAGCTGTGCTTCCTGCTAGCAATTCTGCTATAGTCAGAGGTCTGGCAGCTCCTCCCTTTTAGTTCTTACAGAAATATAGACACTCGGCACAGAATTTATTTTTAGGAAATAACATTTACTAATATTATGAAAACAATTCACTCTCAAAGTATTTCCAGCTTTCCAATCCAAATCAAACCTTCCAGAGGAATTATTAAACAATACAGGGCACTGGACATCTGGTCAGGACAGATAAGTTCTTGGCCAGCAGAATTTGTAAGACCCCAGACAAATGATGTAAACTCACTTGGCCTGAGTTTCCTTTACTGTAAAGAGTTAGGTTCAGGCTAGTGATTCTTGATTCTGGGTGCATAACATACATACAACATTTATTTTACAAATCTTATATCTGACCCAACCTTCAGAAACTCTGACTTAATGGTTTGGGTGAATATTGCCAAGTAGGTTTAAGAGCCAATAGATTAATTAGGTGATCTTGGAGATATCTGGTTCTATGATTATGTAGTTGTTTTTTTTTTCCTTAAGATTTTATCTACTTGAGAGAGAGAGAGAGAAGAGAGAGCAAGAGAAAGAGCACAAGTAGGAGAGAGCAGCAGAGGAAGAGGGAAAGCAGGGAGTCCAATACAGGGACTCAATTCCAGGACCCCAGAATTATAACCTGAGCTGAAAGCAGATTCTCAATGGACTGAGACACCCAGGTGCCCCTGATTATGTGGTTCTATTTCTCCTTCCCATAGCAGACCAGAGAGGGAGCATATTATTACAAATTTCATTCTCTTTCATGCTTTTTTTCCCCCAAGATTTTATTTATTTATTTATTTGAGAAAGAGAGAGAGAACATGGTGGGGGAGGTGGGGGGAGAAGCAGAGTACCTACTGAGCAGGGCCTCCGACTCAGGGCTCTATTCCAGGACCTTGAGATCATGACCTGGGCCAAAGGCGACACTTAACCAACTGAGCCACCCAGGTCACCTCTCCTGCACTTATTTATTTATTTATTTATTTATTTGACAGAGAGAGAGAGAGAGAGAGAGAGAGATATCACAAATAGGCAGAGAGGCAGGAAGAGAGAGAGGGGGAAACAGGCTCCTTGCTCAGCAGAGAGCCCAATGTGGGGCTCAATCCCAGGACCCTGAGACTATGACCCGAGCTGAAGGCAGAGGCTTAACCCACTGAAACCACCCAGGTCGCCTCTCCTCCACTCTTAATATAAAGTTCTGACCTGTGCTAAAGGTGGGGATTTTCATACTTCAGTGGTAAGTCATAAATAGCTAGTTAACAACGTAGGTTCCTAGACATACCCCATAAAATTCTGATACAGTAGATGTGGGACACCATTCAGGAACCTGTGTTTTTATAGGCACCCAGGTGATTCTGAGGCCACTGATCAGGAGTCACATTTTTAGAAACACTGTGGATGGTGTAACTGGCAACTTCAAGGATGGGTTTTTACTTGATGAATCTTTGGGACTCTGGTTCATGCTGAAATGCAACAAGGTAGGTGCAGTGACTACAGAGCCTGAGCCTCACAGCTCTGAACCTCCCTCTGCATTTGAGCTCCAGTCATGCATGTAGCCAGGATCCTGGCTTTCATCGAAACCTATTCTGAACAGTTAAGAGAAAGAGGATTAGAATCCAGCACAGACCAACAATTTCTACAAATAAATAGAAACATAATTACAATGGAAAAATGGGCAAATGACAGGAACAGGCAATTCACAAAAGAACAAATCCAAGGGGGAGTAAGCATTCATATCATCAATGAGATAGAAATTAATAAAAGAGTAAGATACCATTTTTTCACCAAAATGGCATGCACTTAAAAAGTTTGATAGTATCAAGTAATTTGCAGGAAAACTTGCACTCTAATGCATTCATGGAGAAATATAAACAACATGAGTCAGTTTAGAAAGCAAGCTGATAGTGTCTGTTAAAATATGTTCATATGCTCTGATGGTAAAAATTTCACTTCTTAGCATTAACCTTCGAAATACTGGAATATAAACAAAAATAAGCATATTTAAGAATGACTTTAAAATAGAATATATAGAAATAACTTATATGTCCCTAAAGGCACAATGTTTAAATAAATTGTGGTATAATCTCAGTAGATATTATGCAACAATAAGAAGAAGTGATGTAGATCTGTATGAACTGATTTAGAGATCTCTCTGAGATGTCTCGCTAAGTGAAAAAATATCTAAAGAATACTATTCATTGTGGTAACCTGTCTCCAACATGGCACCATTAATTCCTTCCCTCTGTATGCACATGCCATTACCCATCAAGAGGCTGAGCCAATTCCTGCCCTGTCTTTAATCTCACCTAGTCTTAATGACTTTCTTGACCAATAAAATGTGGCAGAAGAGATTCTGGAAATTCTGAGGTTAGGTTGTAAAAAGCTCTACAGCTTTTATCCAAAGGATACAAACATAGTGATTGGTAGGTGTACATGCACCCCAATGTTTATAGCAGCAATGTCTGCAATAGCCAAAATACAGAAAGAACCCAGATGTCCATTAGCAGATGAATGGATAAAGAAGATGTGGTGTATATATATACAATGAGATATGACTCAGCCATCAAAGATAATGAAATCTTGCTATTCACAACAACATGGATGGAACTAGAGAGTACTATGCTAAGCAAAATAAGTCAACTAGAGAAAGACAAATATCATATGATTTCACTCACATGTGGAATTTAAAAAAAAAACAGATGACCGTAGGGGAAGGAAAAGAAAAATAAGACAAAAACAGAGGAAGACAAACCATAAGAGACTCTTAATAATAGGAAACAAACTGAAAATTGTTGGAGGGGAGGTAGATAGTTACCCCATGGTAACTGGGTGATGGGCATTAAGGAGGGCACTTGATGGAATGAGCACTGGGTGTTATGTGCAACTGCTGAATCACTAAATTCTACCTCTGAAATTAATGTACACTATATGTTAATTAAATTGAATTTATATTTAAAAAAGAAAAAGCTCTCCTGGGTTTCTTTTTTGTTTTTTTTTTTTTTAAATAAATTCATTTCAATACATTTTGGCTAAACTAATGCAGAAAATACATATTCCAGGGGCACCTGGGTGGCTCAGTGGGTTAGGCCTCTCCTCTGAGCTTAGGTCATAGTCTCAGGGTCCCAATGTTGTCACATATTACAGAATTTCCTTTTAATAAAGCTGATATTCCATTGTATGTATATACATTTTCTTTATCCATTCATCCACTGAGGGACTTTTAGGTTGTTTTCACATCTCTGCTATTGTAAATAATGCTGCAATGAACATGAGAGTACAAATAGTTTGTACCACTTAATCCCCTTCTGTTTCATCTATCCCCTCCACCACATCGTCCCCTCTGTCAACCACCTCAATGTGTTGTTGTTGTTTATTTTTACTTATATTCTATTAGCCAACATGCAATACATCATTAGCTTTTGGCATAATGTTCAATGATTCACTACTTGCATGTAACATCCAGTGCTCATCACGTCACATGCCCTCCTTAATGCCATCACCCTGTTACCTCATCCCCCCACCGACATACCTTTCCAAAACCCTCAGTTTGTTTCACGGAGTCAAGAGTCTCTCATGGTTTGTCTCCCTCTCTGATTTCTTCCCATTCAGTTTTCCCTTCATTTCGCCATGATCCTCTGCACTATTCCTTATATTCCACAGATGAGTGAAACCACAGAATAATTATCAGTCTCTGACTGACTTGTTTTGCTTAGCATAATACCCTCCAGTTCCAACCATGTTGACGTAAATGAGAGGTATTCATCCTTTCGGGTGGCTGAGTAATACTCCATCCTATAATGAACCCACATCTTCTTTATGCATTCATCTGTTGAAGGACATCTCGGCTCCTTCCACAGTTTGGCTATTGTGGGCATTGCTGCTGTCAACATTGGGATGCAGGTGCCCCTTTGGATCACTAAATCTGTATCTTTGGGTAAATACCCAGTAGTGCAATTGCTGGGTCATAGGGTAGCTCTATTTTTAACTTCTTGAGGAACATCCATACTGTTTTCCAGAGTGATTGTACCAGTTTGCATTCCCAGCAACAGTGTAAGAGAGTTCCCCTTTCTCCACAACCTTGCCAACATGTATTGTTCCCTGTCTTGTTAATTTGAGCCATTGTTACTAGTGTCAGGTGG
Organism: Enhydra lutris kenyoni; assembly: GCF_002288905.1. Lineage (NCBI taxonomy): Eukaryota > Metazoa > Chordata > Mammalia > Carnivora > Mustelidae > Enhydra > Enhydra lutris. The sequence goes on along the minus strand of NW_019154108.1, from coordinate 22,181,275 downwards.
TATCTCATTGTGGTCTTGATTTTTATTTCCCTGATGCCAAGAGATGTGGAGCATTTTTCCATGGGTCTGTTAGCCATTTGGATGTTTTCTTTGGAGATATGTCTGTTCGTGTCTTCTGCCCATTTCTTGACTGGATTATTGTTCTTTGGATGTTGTGTTTGATAAGTTGTTTATAGATCTTGGTTACTAGCCCTTTATCTGATAAAACATTTGCAAATATCTTCTCCTATTCTGTCGGTTGTCTTTTGGTTTTGTCGATTGTTTCCTTTGCTGTGCAAAAGCTTTTTATCTTGACGAGGTCCCAATAGTTCATTTTTTACTTTGTTTCCCTTGCTTTTGGAGATGTCTCCAAAGGGCAGTGTCTAGCCAGAAGTTGGACCTGCAGCCCAGGTCCAAGAGATTGCTGCCTGTGTTCTCCTCTAGGATTTTGGTGGAGTCCTGTCTCACATTGGGCCTTTCATCCATTTTGAGTTTGTCTTTGCGTATGGTGTAAGAAAATGGTGTGGTTTCATTCTTCTGCATGTGGCTGTCCAATTTTTCCAGCACCATTTGTTGAAGAGACTGTCTTTTTTCCATTGGATATTCATTACTGCTTTGTTGAAGATTAGTTGACCATAGAGTTGAAGGTCCATTTCTGGGTTCCCTATTCCGTTCCATTGCTCTATGTGTCTGTTTTTGTGCCGGTACCATACTGTCTTGATGGTTGCAGCTTTGTAATAGAGCTTGAAGTCCAGGATTGTGATGCCACCAGCTTCGGTTTTCTTTTTCAGCATTTCTTTGGCTATTTGGGGTCTTTTCTGGTTCTGTACAAATTTTAAGATTATTTGTTCCAGCTCTGTGAAAAAAGTTGGTGGTATTTTGATAGGGATTGCATTGAATGTGTAGCTTGCTCTGGGTAGCATAGACATTTTAACAATACTTGTTCTTCCAATCCATGAGCATGGAATGTTTTTTCCATTTCTTTGTATCTTCCTCAACTTCTTTCCTGAGTGTTCTGTAGTTTTCTAAGTACAGATCCTTTGCTTCTTTGGTTAGGTTTGTTCCTAGGTATCTAATGGTTTTTGGTGTAATTTTAAACAGGATTGATTCCTTGATTTCTTTTTCCTTTGTCTCATTGTTAGTTTATAGAAATGCAACTGATTTCTCTGCATTGGTTTTATATCCTGCCATTATGCAGAATTCCTGTGTAAGTTCTAGCAATTTGGCATGGAGTCATTTAGGTTTTCCACATAAAGTATCACATCATCCATGAAGAGTGAGAATTTGACTTTTTATTTGCCGATTTAGATGCCTTTTATTTCTTTTTTGTCGTTTGATGCTGAGGCTAGGACTTCCAGTAATATGTTGAACAATAGTGGTGAGAGTGGCCATCCCTGTCGTGTTCCTGACCATAGGGGAAAAGTTCTCAGTTTTTCCCCATTGAGAATTATATTCACTGTGGCTTTACACAGATGGCTTTTATGATATTGAAGTATGTTCCTTCTATCCTTATACTGTGAAGAATTTTAATCAAGAAAGTATGCTATACTTTGTTAAATGCTTTTTCTGCATCTATTGAGAGGATCACATGGTTCTTGTCCTTTCTTTATTAATGTAGTGTATCCCATTGATTGATTTGCAGATGTTGAACCACGTTTGCAGCCCAGGAACAAATCCCACTTGGTCCTAGTGAATAATCCTTTTAATGTACTTTTGGATCCTATTAGCTAGTATTTTGGTGAGAATTTTGGCACCCATGTTCCTCAGGGATATTTGTCTGTAATTCTCCTTTTTGGTGGGGTCTTTGTCTGGTTTTGGGATCAAGGTAATGCTGGCCTCATAAAGCGAGTTTGGAAGTTTCCCTTCCATTTCTAATGTTTGAAAGAGCTTCAGAAGAGTAGATATTAGTTCTTCTTTAAATGTTTGGTAGAATTCCCTTGGGAAGCCGTTCAGTGCTGGACTCTTTTTTGTTGGGAGATTTTTGATTACTGCTTCAGATTCCTTGGTGGTTATGGGTCTGTTCAGGTTTTCTATTTCTTCCTGTTTCCATACTGGTAGTTTAATACGTCTCTAGGAATGCATTTATTTCTTCTAGATTGCCTAATTTCTTAGCATTTAGATGCTCACAATATGCTCTTATAATTGTTTGTATTTCTTTGGGTTGGTTGTGATCTCTCCTCTTTCATTCATGATTTTACTTATTTGGGTCCTTTCTCTTTTCTTTTTGATAGGTCTGGCCAGAGTTTTTATCAATCTTGTTATTCATTTAAAGAACCAGCTCCTAATTTCATTGTTCTGTTCTACTTTTCTTTTAGTTTCTATTTCATTGATTTCTGCTTCTTCTCCTGCTGGGTTTCTTTCTTCTCCTGCTGGGTTTAGGCTTTATTTGCCATTCTTTCTCCAGCTCTTTTTGTTGTAAGTTTAGGTTGTGTATTTGGACCTTTCTTGTTTTGAGAAATGCAAATGAAGACTACAATGAGATATCACCTCATACAAGTCAGAGGACTGGTACTAAAAAACCAAGAAATAACAAGTATTGGGAAGGATATGGTGCACTGTTGGTGGGACTGTAAATTGTAAAAATGAGTATTCAGGTCCTCTGTCCATTTTTTAAATCAGATTATTTGGTTCTTTTGTTATTAAGTTCTATAATTCCTTAAATATTTTGAATATTAACCTCTTATCAGATGTGTGATTCGTAAATATTTTCTCCCACTTTATATATTGCCTTTTCATTTTGTTGATAATTTTCTTTGCTCTGCAGAAGATTTATAGTTTGATGTAGTCCCATTTGTTTATTTTTTAATTTTTTTTTTTATTTTGTTACTTGTGCTTTAGATGTCATGCCCAAAAAATCACTGCCAAGACCCATGACAAGAAGCTTTTTTCCTATGTTTTCTTCTAGGAGTTTTAGAGTTTGGGTCTTACATATGTCTTTAATCCATTTTGAATTAATTTTGAGGGTGGCATAAGACAGGGGTCTAGTGGGGTGCCTGGGTGGTTCAGTGGGTTAAAGCCTCTGCCTTTGGCTCAGGTCCTGATCCCAGGGTCCTGGGATCCAACCCTGCATCTGGCTCTCTGCTCAGCAGGGAGCCTGCTTCCTCCTCTCTCCGCCTGCTTCTCTGTCTACTTGTGATCTCTGTCTGTCAAATAAATAAATAAAATCTTTAAAAAAAAAAAAAGACAAGGGTCAGTTTCCTTCTTTTACGTGTGAATATCTGATTTTCCAAGCATCATTTTTTGAAGATATGTCTTTTGAACAATAAAGTGACTTGAAGCAAAATGGTTCATGCTAAACCAATCAGAATACCTCATAATATTATTTTAGGAACACCAAAACAACAGGGAAGTTATTGTTTATATCAATAGGTGTTAAATCTTAAAGAATTCCTATAGACATAAGTTTGGAAGTAGAATCAAGGCCTTGAAGGAGTCATGGGAAACTGAACATTATCAGCAGAATATCAGTAGACATTGACTGCTAAGGTGTTTCGAGAAGCACTGTAACCTTCAAGCTTCTGAACTACCATTCCATTCTCCCAGGGCTGGGATATATAGCTGTCCTTTATTTTTTAAGAAATCCCTATTTTTTAACTCTTTTTAAACAAATTCCAGTATAGTTAACATACAGTATTAAATTAGTTTCAGGTATACAATATAGTGATTAAACAATTCTCTACATTACTCAGTGCTCGTTGTGATAAGTATATTTTTAATCCCCTTTACATATTTCCCCCATCCTCCCACCCCTCTGGTAACCCATCAGTTTGTTCTCTATAGTTAAAAGTCTTTTTTGTTTTGTTTTGTTTTTTTGTTTCTCTATTTCTTTTCCTTTGTTCATTTGTTTTGTTTCTTAAATGGCACATATTAGTGAAATCATATGATATTTGTCTCTCTCTGGTTTATTTTGTTTAGCATTATACCACCTAGATCCATCCATATTAAATGTTGCAAATGGCAACATTTCATTCTTTTTTATAACCTTCTTTATCCTTTCCTCTATTAATGGATACTTGGGCTGTTTCCATAGTTCCAAAGTTTGGCTATTTTATTTATTTATTTTCAGATTATTTATTTATTCATTTGACAGACAGAGATAACAGGTAGGCAGAGAGGCAGGCAGAGAGAGGAGGAAGCAGACTCCATGCTGAGCAGAGAGCCCAATGCGGGGCTCAATCCCAGGACCCTGGGATCATGACCTGAGCCAAAAGCAGAGGCTTTAACCCACTGAGCCTCCCAGGCCCCTCAGTTTGGCTATTTTAAATAATGTTGCAATAAACATAGCGGTGCATGTACCCCTTCAAATTAGTGTTTTCTTATCTTTTGGGCAAATACCCAGTGGTGCAATTACTGGATTGTAGAGTAGTTCTATTTTTAATTTCTTGTGGAAACTCCATACTGTTTTTTACATTGGTTACACCAATTTGTACTCCCACCAACAGTGCAAGAGGGTTTCTTTTTTTTCCACATCCTCACCAACACTTGCTGTTTTTTAAGTTTTTGATTTTATTCATCCTGACAGGTGTGAGGTGATATCTCACTGTAGTTTTGATTTGAATTTCCCTGATGATGAGTGATGTTGAGGATCTTTTGAAGTGTTTGTTGGCCATGTACATGTTCTCATTGGAGAAATGTCTGTTCATGTCTTTTGCCATTCTTTAATGGGATTATTTGTGGGTTGTTTTTTTGTTTTTGTTTTTGTTTTGGTGATGAGTTGTATAAGTTCTTTATATATTTTGGATACCAAACCTTTATCAGGTATGTCATTTGCAAATATCTCCTTCCATTCAGTAGGCTGTCTTTTAGTTTTGTTGGTTGTTTCTTTTGCTGTGCAAAAGCTTTTTATTTTGATATAGCCCTAATAGTTTATTTTTTCTTTTACTTCCTTTGCCTCTGGAGACATATCTAGAAAGGAGTTGCTATGACCAATGTCAGAGAAATTATTGCCTGTGCTCCCTTCTAGGGTTTTTATGGTTTCAAGTCTCACATTTAGATCCTTAATCCACTTTGACTTATTTTCATATATGGTATAAGAATGTGGTCCAGTTTCATTCTTTTGCAGGTAGCTGTCTAGTTTTCCCAACACCATTTGTTGAAGAATCTTTCTTCCATTGCATATTCTTTCCTCCTTTGTCAAAGATTAATTGACCATATAATTGGGGGGTTATTTCTGGCCTTTCTATTCTGTTTCATTGATTTATGTGTCTATTTTTGTGCCAGTTGTGCACTGTTTTGATTACAGCTTTGTAGTATCTTGAAGTCTAGAATTGTGATATTTCCAGCTTTGTTTCTCTTTTTCAAGGTTTCTTTGGCTATTCAGGGTCTTTCTGGTTCCATATAAATTTTATAATTGTTCTAGTTCTGTGAAAAATGCTGTTGTTATTTTGATAGGAATTGCATTAAATGTGTAGATTACTTTGGGTAGTGTGGACATTTTAACTATTTATTTTTCCAATCCATGATCATGGAAATTTTTTTCCATTTTTTTTGTGTGTGTGTGTGTGTGTGTGTGTGTGTGATCTTCAGTTTCTTTCATCAATGTTTTATAGTTTTCAGAGTACAGATCTTTACCTCTTTGGTTAGGTTTATTCCTGGGTATCTTATGGTTTTCATTGTAATTGTAAATGGGATTGTTTTCTTAACTTCTCTTTCTGTTGCCTCATTACTAGTTTATAGAAATGAAACAGATTTCTGTACATTGATTTTTTTTTAAAGATTTTATTTATTTATTTGTCAGCGAGAGAGAGAGGGAGAGAGAGCAAGCACAGGCAGACAGAATGGCAGGCAGAGGCAGAGGGAGAAGCAGGCTCCCTGATGAGCAAGGAGCCCGATGTGGGACTCGATCCCAGGACACTGGGATCATGACCTGAGCCGAAGGCAGCTGCTTAACCAACTGAGCCACCCAGGCATCCCTGTACATTGATTTTTGACTTCTGCAATCTTACTCAATTCATTTATCAGTTCTACCAGCTTTTTGGTAGAGACTCTAGGGTTTTAAATATATAGTGTCATGTCATCTGCAAATAGAGAAAGTTTTACTTTTTCCTAACCAATTTGGATGCCTTTTATTTCTTTTTGTCATTTGATTGCTGTGGCTAGAATTTCCAGTATTACATTGAAGGAAGTGGTGAGAATGGAAATCCTTGCCTTATTCCTGACCTTAGGGAAAAAGCTCTCAATTTTTCCCCATTGAGTATGGTGTTAGCTTTTTAAATTTTTTCAATAAAACTCATCCTCAAAAAACCCAAAGGTAGATATGTATGACAGTTCTGGCACCAGAAAACCTTCAGTGGAGACTGTTTAGGATTTAAAGAGGATTCTATCTTTTCCTCTTTTTAAAGGATGTTTAATCTGCCCTAAGCAAGAGAGTTTATTGGTTAATAGTGTGAGCCCTGGAATTAAATCATACCTGAATTCCAAACCTGGATTTTCACAGACATACTGTCGACGTTTTGAATACAAAAATTTTATTTTCTTTACTACTGCATACCTTGTCCACAGAAGAGTGTTTATCAAATATTAGGCATTTCACAAATACTTGTTATAAATTCATGAAATTAAATAAGTTACAAAACCTACTTAGGCCTGTTTTCTCATTTGTAAAATTATACTTGGTCTACCTCAGAAGACTGTTGTGACAATTAAATGAAATAAATGTTTAATACCTACCATGGCAAGGTGAATACTCAGAGAATATGCTAATTATTAATATTTTCCCTGTTTTGTAAGACATTTTCAGCTAATGTATAATGGTTTTCCTTTGTACAGTGACATTATTTCAGTATCCTTAAAAATGGGTAAAATCTCATATAATTCTACTACTTTTAAATATTTCTACATAAATCAGGAATCATATATGTGAAATAATGAACCTTATGAGTTTGGTTTTTTTTTTTAAGATTTATATTATTTATTTGAGAGAGAGAACAGGGGGAGAGGCAAAGGGAGAGGAAGAGAAAGTCTTAAGCTGAGCGTGGAGCCTGATGTGGGGCTTGATGTGGAGACCAATAATGACACCTGTGGGAAGCCAATGGGGAGCTGAATGTGGGGATCAATCTCATGACCCTGAGATTATGACATGAGCTGTAACCAAGAGTTGGACACTTAACCATCTGAGCCACCCAGGTGCCCCAATCATTGACTCTTTTGACAAGTTTTCATGATCTATAATTGTTGCACGTGAACTGAATTTCTGTCAAAATTGGAGGCAAATGTGTGATGTCCATTATGCTTCCAAAATCCCTCCAGTAAGCTAGTGCCAGAATTAGCACAAAGTAGAAACCTGAGTAAGGAAATATATGTGTTTGGAAGGTGAAAATAGGTATTACTATAGTGATTTTTTTTTTTACCATATGCCTCTATAAGTGTGCAAATGTTACATATTTGACTGTAAGTGTTCCTAGTTAGACAGAAACTTAAACATCTACCCTGAATGTAAGACCCATTAATTATGACATTTTTATCAAACTGAAACAAAATTTCTGTATACTTTCCATCAGAAGGCATCTTTTAAATATACATTGGTGTAGCATATATTATACTAGATTCCTTAGCTAGAGAGAAAACACTCAGTTCATACAACTGAATGTGAACTGCCCTGAAAAACTCTATTGAAAATCTATATATGGAGGCCAATATATAGCATACATGAAATACACAAATTAACAAAGTTCCAAAGTGTGTTATTTTCCTCCTGTTAACAAAAAGCACATAAATGCTAAATTCATTTAGAATAATAAGATATAAATATTAAAGTGTGTTTAGACACTATCACTATTAAAATTGCACAAAGATCTATTTAAAAATTTTAGGTAAAGCTATATATGATTAAACCTTGTAATTAATGAATTTAGTTGTTTTCATTTTAATTGCCTCTTCTATATTTGTCCTCTTGCTAATTATAAATTTCCAGCGTTAAGCTTGAAATAAGTTAAATTCCCTACTTTGTCAATGTTGGATGAGAAATTAGGCCATTACAATGAAAGGTGTTAGGAAAAGGCAAATTGAACATGTCTATCTATTTTCCCCACATCCTTATATTCCATTAAAAACAGCAGGAAAGGATTTGTAATGGTAAAAACCAGTAACAACCGGGAAAATGAAAAGAAAAAAACCACAAATCAAACTTCAAAATGCAGGAAGCAAATGGACCCAGAAATGACTTAGCCAGCCTGGTATTTTATTAAAAACCTGTAGCAAAAGTTTTTTTTTTTTTCCTGTTTGTTTTGTTTTATTTTGTTTTTTTGCCAAAAGAAACAAAATAAAGAAAGAATAGCAGAGATTTTAATCCACAAAGCATTTCAGTGCACCAAAATTTAGAAGAAAATAGTTTAGTGAATTTAAGAGGAAAATGGACCATGACAAATGCAATGGTTGAGAAGGATAGTTCCTACTAATACATCACGAAAATTTCTTGATCAGAAAAACTAATTTTTTTTCTTTCAGAAAATGGCAAGTGAATTTCTGAGAACAGATATTGAGTCCATGCTGCAAAGAGATAATATAGGTTTTTTTTTTCTCAAATAACATAAAATAGGTGGATAAAGATTGTATTTACCTCAGGACTTGAAGTTTTTCATTGTTGTAGTTTGTCTTTGCCTTACTATTAATGAACAGGATTTGTAATTCTCTTATGTCAATCCTATTACTTGTTCAGAGCTATTTCTGCAAGGGTCAATATTCAAGGATCTTAAATCTGAGCTTACACCTATCCAAGTTCAAGTGGAGTTCAGTAAACAGGATTCTCATCCACTGAACATAATCAAGGATACCAGGCACAGAGAACCAAACTGTGAGTCTGCAGGTAGTCTTCTTGATATAATTTTTAAACTTTTACCTTAAGGGAAAGAATAATGATTTCACTGAGCATGTATATGGTGTGTTCTTTTGAAGTATTTCAAAGTAACATTAAGTAATGACTTACCTAACTATAAAGACAAATTCTGGGTATATTTCCCTCTTAGAGATTTGCACTAGTCATCTTCACTAATGTAAATTCAGAGTATAACCATAATTTTGAGTCTGATATTCTAGACAATTAAAATAAAACAGGGGAAAGGGAATTAATTGTGGAATTTAAAATTCTTCCTTCTTCCCTTTGAGTGAAGAGAGAATTGAAGGAAAGAAAGGATGATTCCTTGCACTTTGTATTTGAAGATTTGATGCCAAAGCTGTGAAAGGAGTATTACATTCAGTGCTAAAGCAGTCTCAGATTTGGAACCAGGCACTTAACCAATTGTGTGTTCTTGATGTGTTGTTGTTTTTTTAATTTAATAATACATTTTGGGTTTTTTGGGTTTTTTCTTTTTCTAAGCTTGAAAGTAGGGATAATAATGTGTGTTTCAAGTTACTTCAAAAATTTAATGGCACAGAAATAATGTTTTTAAAAGAGAAGTACAGGGAGTTTGTTGATATTTAAAAATTAAATGAAAATTTTCTTTTGATTGATTTTATATTTCTTCTATTTTGCCTCACTGTACAGGTGATTATGATTACTAATAAGCTTTACAGTTTGTATCATGAAAATGAGTGAAGTAAAATGCTCCCACTATTTTGGCATGAAATATTTTTATTAACTGCAAAAATAGCTTTAACTATAGCATCCATTTTAAATTATATGTATTTTTGGCCATTATACATGCTACTTAGAATTACCAAACAATAATCTAGAAAAAAATTTGAGAGATCACCTAACTCCTCATGTCAAATATTTTGCCTAAATATTCTATGTAGAAACTGCATTTGACATTACACAAGTTGCCAAAATATATATGAACCAATTATAAAGTATCTATAGTGAAATTATAACAATAGTTACTAAAATAAATGTATTTATAAGATACAGAGATATTCAAAACAAGATATCTGCTCTGAATTTCCAGCAAAATTCTAACATTTCTATTTGCTTCAAAAACAATTAAGAAAATGTCTGTATGTAGTAAGAGTAAACCTGAATAGGTTAATGTCTTTTTCTGTTACTAGGAGCAAGAATTCAGTTATACTTCGGAAGCTTACATTTTCCCAGAATATTTGTAACTGATAATAATGGTAGGCAAATAGAAGACTGCCATTTGTTATGCATTCCTGACATACAAATCATTTAAAAGGCTCCTAACATCTTCTACCTGTTCAGTCTCATTTGTGGAGAAAAAACAAAACTACTCGAGAAGTGTAGCAGCCAAGAAAATATTATATATGCTCTGTAGTAACTTATATCAAAGTTTCTATCACAGTTCTATTCCAGTTGTTATGGACTTTAGATACTAGGGAGGGTAAATGTAATAAAGGGGTGTTTTCAACAGTATTAAGGGGTGTGTTTTATATGTAAAGGAAAGAAAACTAACATTTGCTTAATGTCAACCATTTGCTCCGCATCAATTTGTTACAGCTATTCTGAGGATGTTGTTTCCCATAATCCATTCATAATTCTGGGGGGTTATTTTTAAAGAAAACTCTCATGATGATGAAAAAAATGTAAAAATTGACTTACCCCAAAATTAACAACTAAAGGTGGCAACAAAAATCCTGAATGTTCTGTCTCCACAAAGTCCTTCTCCATTAAACAATATAAAATTCAGAAAATACATATAAACCATAATGACATAAATACCAAATGGGAAAACAAATTTAAATCACCACCTGCCATTTCCCACTTATGCACATATTTTCAGAAAATATTCTTACTATTGTTTTCAAGCAATTTCATGTACATTTTATTAGTGTGTATTTCATTACTCTAAATTAATTTCACCTTTAGTAATAAATCTCCCCATTCTTAAATGCCTTGTGGCAAACAGACCTTATCAGAAGCAAATCAAAATATTATAATAAAGGGTCTCAGTCAGTAATAAGATAGGAGAATATAAAACAATTTTGAGATAAAGTACAATATATGCATGACTGTGTACACACACCCATACATACACACAGAGATATTCTTTCCATGGAAGAGATAATTAGGCATAAGCAGTGCATATATGCATGGACTCATAAATAAAATTTATATTAATTTGACATCTAATATTAATTTTAAATGTTTTATTTGAGTATTTTAAATTTTTAATAGTTATCAATTTTGCTCAACATTTATTAAGTTCCTACAACTAAATACTATACATTTTACATAATACATTTCATACCATTTAATTCTCACAGTCTTTTGAAGTAGACACTATTATTACTCCAATTTTACAAATAAGAAAACTAAAGCACAGAGTTTTATGATTTCCTCAAGGTCACATAGCAATAACTGACAGAGCTAGATTTGAACCCAAGTGTTTATGTGTTTGTTAATAATTATGTTATAATGTCACTTGGAAGTGTTGTAATGCATGATTCCTGCCTACAAGAAGCTTAGCTACTCCTTGGAGGAGAAGACATATATAAATAAATAAAGTGGAGAGTAATTCAAGAAACTAACTGATCTAGTATGAGGTATAAAATTCCCTCTACACTGATGTTGAACCTAAGACCATATGTCAGTCTTACTAAAATCTCCAGTTCTCAAATAAAGGAGTGGGATAGAGAAAGAAGAAATTATGGTGAAATCATTGGAGCTGTCTTTATGATTTGAGAGGTAATGGAGGTCTCCACAAACCTAGTAATAATTCCTATGATCTGACATGGTGCTGTCAGACCTATTTGATGTGAAATTCCTGCCACTTTTTTAATGATAAGGGAAAAGCAAAACTGTTTTCCCCAGGAGTCCAATATGACATTGGGGTAAATAGTTATGGCATGGGTTAAAACATCTGACATCAATATATTAGCACTGGTGAGAACATTAGCCTGGGCTTAGTTGATCAGATTAGTTCACAGTCACCTTGGAAAGCACTGGAGAACACAGACCTAAGGAGATATGTGATTAGAGGTAGAAAAGGGTAGCACATGAAACCCTAAAGGGCTGAGCAGCATACAGTGTGATACCCTTAATAAAGCATGGATCAAAATACAGAATCTTGATTTCTATCAAAATCAGTCAGTTACAGAGAGACAAATACCATATGATTTCATTCGTATGTGGAATTTAAGAAACAAAACAAACAATCATGGCAGTGGGGAGAGAGGGGCAAACCAAGAGGTAGACTCTATTTTCTTTTTGTTTCGTTTTGTTTTGTTTTTAGAGAGAGAAAAAGAAAGTGTGCAATGCATGTGGGAGGTGGGGTCAGGCAAAAGAGAGGGAGAGAGGGAATTTCCAGCAGGTTCCATGACCAGTGCAAAGCCCAGTGAGGGGCTTGGTCTTACAACCCTGAAATCCTGACCTAAGCTACAATCAAGAGTCAGACACTTAACCGACTGAGCCACCCAGGCACTCCAGAAAATAAATTTCTGCCTCAAAAGTCTGTAGTATTTTGTTATAACAGCCTGAGAAGATTAACATACCAGGAAGCTATGTTTACATGTGATTTTTGACAAATAGAAAAGTTGTAGACAGTTTAAAAGACTGAAGTGGTAATTTTCAAATACATTCCAAACATTGAGAAGATTTTTATACAAAATGGGCCACCTAATAAGAGCACTAAGAAGCAAACAGACTTATTTTAGAAATTGATCTTAAAGATTGCTGAAGCAATAGAACTGTTGCTTTAATTCCATTTAAAAATTCAAATACCATTCTTTGGACTATATAATTAATTTTTTTAAAATTTTTATTTTATTATTTGACAGAGAGAGATCACAAGTAGGCAGAGAGACAGGCAGAGAGAGAGAGGGGGAAGCAGGCTCCCCGCCAAGCAGAGAGCCCAATGCGGAGCTCAATCCCAGGACCATGAGATCATGACCTGAGCTGAAGGCAGAGGCTTCAACCCACTGAGCCACCCAGGCGCCCCTATATAATTAATTTTTAAATGGTTGCTATGAGTCCATGAGTGACATATCTTACTTTGCTGCACAAATCTCCATACAAAGCTAAGTAAAATGGTTCCATAATTTTGCATTTTTAGTTTCAGTTTGATAAATAATTGACACATTATTGCATATAAATGATGCAGAGACATAAGATGGATAATAATTTCTCAATCCACATGTATGACTGTCCAAAACTTACAGCAGAAAAAGCCATTTTGTCTTTTGTATCAACTTTTCAGTCATTATCAGTCACTTAAAATCTATTTGGATAACTAGAAATAACAGATTTGTGTATTACATTCAGTATAAACTAATGAGGTTTAATCCAAAACAGAAATTTATCATTCAAAAAATTACTATCTCAAGGATTTGGGGGACATGGTACCTTGCTGCTCCGTTGCTTTTCATATTCTCACCTTTGTTTAAATGCCTATACAAAAAATTGGGTTTGTTTATTTGGTTAGTTTATTCATTCAGCAAGCATTTTATTGAGGTAATGACAGAGTAGAAAAAATAAGGATTTTTGAGATTTGAGAGTCAGAGAAATCCAGATTTGAACTCTGGCCCCATCTACTCTATAGTAGCTCTGTGAGCTTTGGCAAGTCACTGAATCTCCTGAAGCCTGAGAATCCATGTCTGAAAAATGAAGATACTAGTTTTGTGAGAATTACAAATAGAATGTATAAAGTACCTGGCACACAGTACATTCTTTAAAAATGGCTGCTATCATTTATGGAGTAGTTGTGTGAAATAATTATAAGAAGACAATGATAAGTAAAAACTTGTTTCTGTCCTCAGAAAAACTTAGAGTTGTGGGGAAAAAGGAATGTAGAAATAAGTCCTATAAAATTGTTGTGGATGCTAGGAGAAAAGTCAGTCTAGGGCACAGTGATGAGATGACCCCAGTCTTTGCAAATCTACTGGTAAACTACAACAGTTAGTATTGAAAGCAAAGCTCTTCTCCTGTGCACTGAGAATGTACAAGTCAATTTTAAACTATATATTCTGATTAGATCAAATAAACAGATTTAATATGGTAACAGATGTCATCATCAAAATATCATGTGAACAAGGGTAATAACGATAATGAAATATTTCAGGGGTGGATTTGGGGTTTTTAAAGAGTATTTTTAAAACTAATGTTTAAGAATTAGTCTAATGTTAATGTAGTTAACTAATGTTTCGTTATAAATAATGTTAAACTAATGTTTAAGAATTTTATCACTTCCGGGACACCTGGGTGGCTCAGTGGGTTAAGCCTCTGCCTTCAGCTCAGGTCATGATCTCAGGGTCCTGGGATGGAGCCCGGCATCGGGCTCTCTGCTTAGTGGGGAGCCTGCTTCCTCCTCTCTCTCTCTGCCTGCCTCTCTGCCTACTTGCGATCTCTGTCAAATAAATAAATAAAATCTTAAAAAAAAAAAAAGAATTTTAGCACTTCCTTTCTATTCTAGAACATCGCCATTATGTGTGAAACAAAAATTACAAGTAGAATCATTTAAAATTGTCTCATTTTATTTCTTAGTAATTAAAAACCATGGTTGGGAGGTGTTAGAGTTTTAAGGGTGAAGTTTGAGAAATGTTATCCCATATCAGCTATTATTTTATTTATTTTTAAAGATTTTATTTATTTATTTGACAGATAGAGATCACAAGTAGGCAGAGAGAGAAAGGAGGAAGCAGGCTCCCTGCTGAGCAGAGAGCCCGATGTGGGGCTCAATTCTAGGACCCTGAGATCATGACCCGAGCCGAAGGCAGAGGCTTTAACCCACTGAGCCACCAGGTGCCCCTCAGCTATTATTTTAAATTACTACTAAAACCCAACACTAAGAGGAAGATAAAACCCTAAGCTGGTAGAATTACATTTTAATTTTTTAAACAGTATGTATCATAAACATTAACTTTTTACTTTTGCTTTTATTTTTATTTTTTTTTAAGATTTTATTCATTTATTTGAAAGAGTGATCACAAGTAGGCAGAGAGGCAGGCAGAGAGAGAGAGGGGGAAGCAGGCTCCCCGCTGCGCAGAGAGCCTGATGCAGGGCTCGATCCCAGGACCCTGAGATCATGACCTGAGCCGAAGACAGAGGCTTAACCCACTGAGCCACCCAGGCACCCCTACTTTTGCTTTTAAGGAGTTTTTTAGTAACCCTTTAAATGAATGATATTCTGTCAAAATCTAATTTTTACTAACAGAGATCTTATTAACTGGAAAAGTATTATAATTGTCTAAAATCAAGAAGGAACAACAGCAAATATTTTTAAAATACGTAAGTTGGAAAATACAATAACTGCTGAACCAGAGTAATTCTTGGTGGAGTTTTCTATCTTCTTGTCCTTCACCAGTTTCCAAGCACACACAGATGTGTTTATTATCACCTAAAGTCTTTAATAATCTTATTGTTATTTTAAATCCTTTAACTTAAAGCAGGCATGGAATTTTTAAACTACTAATAATATCATTGCAAACCAAATGTTAATCATAGTTTTAAAATGACCATTAACACTATATATACAAACACTGAAGATATATTCTTTATTTTATTTTACAGACTCACACAGCATTTATCTGTGTCTGGATCTAAGTACCTTCCAAATACTAATTCAATTAATTTTAGGATACTGATGATAATTTTTAAAAAGATAATTATTTGAGAAAATCTGAAAACACCAGAGTGAGGTGATGACAGGGGATATTAACAGATCAAAAACTCCAATGGCTAATCATACTCAACTTGTGTTTTCTTCCACAGAATTTTCAGCAAATATGCCTCATATTTCAATATGTGTCTTCTGATTTGTTTTTCTGTTGATTGGTTCCCTAGCAGTAAACAGCAATAAATTTCACCAGTCTTTTTACTCTAACTCAAATGAAGGCATAGGTAAAGATGGACTGTCTTTCACTAAATAGACAACCCAGCTGACTTAAGTCTTAGTGAGTGCCAGACTAGAGTTTTGTTCTTCATGTAACTCATGAATTCATTCATGTAATTCATAGCCCAGGAAAATCAATGAATCAGGTTTTCCCTAAATAATGGGAAGGCCTTTTCAGTAAGGGGATTCTTTGAAATTGGTGAAAGTCTTTTTGAAAAATGGAAGTTTTTTCTACTAGATTGCAAACTAGGGTGGCAAGAAGCAAACCAAGAAGGAAGCTATGCTTCTTTTTCTTCAACATTTGAAATAAAATAATTTTTAGATACTCTTAATGTACTTGCTGTAATGTATTTATAATATTTATTGTGAATAGTAGCTACTCCAAATTAACTCCCTACTCTTGCAAAAAAAAAAAAAAAAAGTTGGCTTGTGTCTCTACTTTTCTGGGGAATAAACAGCTACCAAAGTTACTAAAAGTTTCCACTACTTTGTTCTGTAGTGTTCTTTTGAAGCAAACTAATAATGTTCATGTTTCTGAGATATAAAAATTTTTTAAGTAATTGCAATAATTAATTAATTAGCTTTATAAATAATATAATGCTTGTTTATTTATTTTAAAGTAGGCTCTATACCCAATGTAGGGCTTGAACTCATGACCCTGAGATCGAGTCACATACTTGGAGCACCTGGGTGGTAGAGCTGGTTAAGGGCCCAACTCTGGGTTTTAACTCAGGAGGTGATCTCAGGATCATGAAATCAAGTCCCATGTTGGGCTCCATGCTCAGTGCAGAGTCTGCCTAATACTCTCTCTCCCTCTTCTCCTTCCCTTCCCCACCAAAAAAAGAGAGAGTTGTATGATCTGCTTACTGAACCAGCCAGGCACCCCTTACATAGTTTTTTGGGGTTTTTTAAAGATTTTATTTATTTGAGAGAGAGAGTGAATGAGAGACACTCACAAAGAGAAAGAGAGAGAGAGCATGAGCTGCCAGAGGGGCAGAGGGAGAGGGAAAAGCAGACTCCCTGCTGAGCAGAGATACCGATGAAGGGCTGGATCCCAGAGCCCTGGGACCATGACCTGAGCCAAAGGCAGATGCCCAACCAACTGAGCCACCCAGGTACCCCATAAGTAGCTTCTTTTAACCAACATTTATTTATTTATTTCTATTTTCCTTCTTTTCATTTTCATTTATTCTTTTTCATTAGTAAATCCATTCAACTTTAATATTCTTTGTTACAGGGGCACCTGAGTGACTCAGTGGGTTGGGCCTCTGCCTTCAGCTCGGGTCATGATCTCGGGGTCCTGGGATCAAGCCCCACATTGCGCTCTCTGCTCAGCGGGGAGCCTGCTTCCCCCTCTCTCTCTGCCTGCCTTTCTGCATACTTGTGATCTCTGTGTGTCAAATAAATAAATAAAATCTTTTAACAAATATTCTTTATTACATTTATAGTTAATAAATGTTGTGTAATAAATAAGCATTTCCTTGACAGATTTTTTAAATGGCTCAAACCATTTATTTTGTTTATATTCCCTCTTTTACATGAACATGAGAAAGATACATGATTTAAAATCTATATCTACAGTCTCCAAGAGCTCCTGACAGTCTTTTCTTAAAAGCCTCTTCTTGTTCAATTGGGTAAAATCAATTTGGCAAGGATTTTTGACAACCAATGATTCTGAGTAGGGACTATAATGATGTAAACAATAAACTTGTGAGACCATAAAATTATGCTGGGAGCAGATGTCAAAGCAAAGAAGGAATGAAGACAAAGAACTCTGGTTTACCATTCCATACCTTGGGAAAGCACTAAATGAACCAAGTCCAGGCATAAATCAATAAAAAACTAAGATGGGAATAAAAGCATAAGTTGGATCACATCATTGCTTAAAACTGACTTTGAAAGAAAGAGGCAAAGGGGAGAAGGTAGAGGAAGCTTTCTTCAGTAAAGAGATGGTACATCCACTGTTAGTATAACCTCCCTGATGTGGAAATTTCAAGAAAATTACAACTATATGGACCCCTTAGGGAATGTGTTAGTTGTATAATAATAGAGTTTTCCAAATGATGGAAAGATAATTAAGTAAAGAAGTTATACTTATGTAAATGAAGAATAAATAGGTTCTATATCATGGCATCAAGGAGTTTTTTATGAATAAAATTCCATGTGCTTTTGGTAGATATTGTGACATATTTTAGTCAAAATTCTATAGGTATAGTTACTAATTGTTATCATTTTCTTGGTGGGTAACATCACCAAAACTTGCTTTATGGTATGGAGAGATGTTCTGGCGTTAGTTTTTGAATAGCATTGTTCCTTAGATTGTTACTCTTTAATACCAATTCGGAAGTAGGACTTCTTAAACCTTATTGACAAAAATGACTCTTACAATATGTTAACTTTCATAAGAGTGTAATGACTTAAGATCTAGCTCTAAAATTAAATCTAGGTTCAAATCCTTGCTCTACCATTTACTATGTGATCATGGACAGATAACTTAAACTCTCTGTGCTTCAGCTTCCTCAGTTGTGAAATGGTGTTAATAATTGTCCCTGTCACATATAGCTACATGAGAATTAAATGATTTTTGACACATAAATTAATTGGAACAATGTCTGGCACAAAGTAAGTATTCATAGTAAATATATAATAATTATTAATTTAAAAATTGTGTTATATAAAATATTGGGATATAATTGTATGATATTTCGTAACAAAATTAAAAAACAAATAATAAATAATGTTCATTAAGTACATAGACTTAAACTGAAGGCTTTTTAAGTAAAAACAAACTACAAATTATGTAAAATCTTTAGGTCAAAATATCTTTAACTATACAAACATTAAATTAATGTTCTTTTACAAGGAGACAGAAGCATACTAAACATACTAAAATTTATTAGTGAGAACTCCTAGCTCAGCATGGACACTGGCAGCAAGAGAATAATAGGATATAAATATATATATCCTAGCATTCATCTGTTGTTCACCCTATAGATTATATCAAATCTTTGCTCATGCTTTAGATTTGTTCTTTGTTCTTTGTTTATTTATAGATTATCTCTTTGTTTATGCTATAGATTATATCAAATCCAAACCCTAAAATGGAAGAAGCCAAAAGCCAAAGTTTGGAGGAAGACTTTGAAGGACAGGCCACACATACAGGTAAAGCAAATCCAGAAGAAAAAAAATTACTAAGTTAAAATTAAATGTGGATATCTCTAATGTTCTATATCTCTAATGCTTTGATGGAATCATTTAAAAATATTTGAGTGGGAAAATTAATGTGAAATCAAATACTCTTAGAGTAGTTTTATTTAGATGCAAAGAATGAGAAAAACACTAAATATTGAGAATTTCTTACTACACAATTATCATAATGCCTCTTCTACACTATAATTAAGCTCTTTCCTCTCTAATTTCCCCCACTGTGAACTTTCCTTGCAATTGTAAGCAGTACTAGACCAAAAGGTACATAGTTTTTAATTTTAATTTTTTGTATATGAAAAAAATAAACAAATGATAAAACATTCTTAAATCAAATGGATTTCAGTATTCCTCTAGAAAACCTAAGACTTCAACTCATTTCATCCAGAGCCTGTTTTCCTAATTTGTTAAATTGTATGGGACTGTATATATACTCAGACCCTTGGAACAGCCCAGTTGGAAATCAGCTTGACCCAATTCAGAGAGAACCCGTGTGCTCAGCTCTTAACAGTGCAATATTAGAAACCCACAATCTGCCAAAGCAACCTCCACTTGCCCTAGCAATGGGACAGGCCACACAGTGTCTAGGACTGATGGCTCAATCAGGAATCGGATCCTGTGCGTTTGCCGCAGTGGAAGACTGCCTGCATTAGCCGTGCATTTCAGGAGCGCACACGCGTACTGTGGCATATAGTCAATATGGAAGTAGACCAGCTCTGCTGATTTGAAATTTAGATTTTTTTAATTATGTACTGGGGACAGGTTTTTGTCGCTTTACATTGCTTCCCAGTTTACAGCATGATGCAAATGATTTTCTAACTTGATGTTAGGAGAAATTATTTTCCATCTTTAACCTCTTAGTTGTCTAAGAGTTAAATATTACTGAATTTCAGACGTTCAAATTGATCATCACAAATCCTTTAAAACAATTATCTAAAAGAAACCAAAAAATCCTGCCGCCTTTGTTTGGGGAAGAGGGGGGAAGGAAAACGGAACAAGTTGTGTTTGTGTTAGCATGTGGGTGATGTAAACTTCAAATCGGGAGATGCTCCGACCCCCACTCCCATATAAGCATTCAATCAGTGTAACTTGCAAAACGCATAAACATCCGACAGTTTGAATTTATAGTGTTGATGGAAGAAATAATTTTTAATGTGTACTGTAAAACTTGAAATACTCAGGAGCTGAGTGAATATGTTTGTTGCTACTTACAATCCCCACCTGTTAGTCCCAGTAGTTTTGTTTTAACATGGTCTTTTTCAACTTTGTTTCCTGTTTAACTACAGACGACTTCTGTTGTAGACTCACAGTTTAACTGTTGCATTATAACAGTATTACATGTCAACAGTGTGGTTATGACCTTTATTTATATAAAAACCAAATATTTAGTCAATTTACCATGTCTTAATTTAATCTTCGATTTTTAAGTGCTTAAATGAGTACTATATTGCAATAATAATGTAGTGATATAATTAACCAGCCATTAAAATTTTTCTATTACAGATAAAAAAAAAACTAGAAGGTATCATGCTTAGCAAAATAAGTCAATCGGAGAAAGACAACTATCATATGATCTCCCTGATATGAGGAAGTGGAGATGCAACATGGGGGGTTAAGGGGGATAGGAGAAGAATAAATGAAACAAGATGGGATTGGGAGGGAGACAAACCATAAGTGACTCTTAACCTCACAAAAAACTGAGGGTTGCTGGGGGTAGGGGGGTTGGGAGAAGGGGGGTGGGGTTATGGACATTGGGGAAGGTATGTGCTATGGTGAGTGCTGTGAAGTGTGTAAACCTGGCGATTATGCCAAGTTTATATGCCAGTATATATGCCACTATTAAGAGTTTAAAAATCAAATACCATGTCAGTTTAAAAGTTCAGTTTGTACCTCTTAAGCTTCTTCGCTTATTTTGTATACCTTCAACTAGTATAATATTGTATATCAACTCTACTTCAGATAAAAAATAAATAACACTTAAAAATAAATAAAAATAACAGGCTGGAGTTTTAACTCTATTTCATCTTATTAAACTAATATTTTCCTCTCTCTTTTAATAATATGAAATGGAGCCTTTAAATTTAGTCAGAGAGTTGAATGAGTTCACATGAGTACAAGACAAAATGCATGAGAATTCATTTTATTATTTTATTTTATTTTATCATTTATTTAAGAGAGAGAGAGTGAACACGAGTGGGGGTAGAGGCAGAGGGAGAGGGAGAAGCAGACTCCCAGCTGGATGGGAAGCCCCACCTGGACTTGATCCCAGGACCTGAAGATCATGACCTGAGCTAAAGGCAGATGCTGAACTGACTGAGCCCCTCAGGTATCCTAGGAATTCATTTTATAACAATAATATGAAGAGTACCTTTCTAAGTATGATAGAACCAAGAAACCATAGAGGAAGACTGATAAATTTAGCTATAAAAATGAGGGAGGGAGGGAAGAAAGGAAAGAAATGTTTGCTATTTAATAGGTCATCAGTAGCAAATTTCAAAAAACATTTGACAAAATGGGGAAAACTAGCTGCAATTCAATTGACAAAGGGTTAATTTCCTAATAAATACTGAAAGCACCTACAAATCAATAAGAAAATAACAACAATCAAGTGGAGAAATAAGCAAAAGATAGGCCAGACAATTGAAAAAATAGCCCTTATGAAGTTAGTACTATTGTGAGATAATGTTTTTTTTCCACACTGCTTGTAAAAGTAAAAAGTTTATAAGACACTTTGAAAAGAGGCATACCCATACATTACTGGTAGGAGTGTAAACTAGTACAACCTCCTTAAGAGTAGTTTAGCAATATCAGAATTAGAAATATACATGCTTTTTGACCAAGCAATTTTACTACAACAACCTATAGATAGACCTGCATGGATTGAAAAAAAAAAAAAATGGATGTGCAAGGTTCTTCACTCAGGATTACATATTACAGAAAAAATGGGGAGGAAACAATATACATCAACAAGAAACTTTTTAAAGCAAATGAATATCTAACAATGGAATACTATGTCTCCTTTTTTTTAAAAGAATCTCTTTATGTATGTATATGAAAAAATCTCTGAGCTATATTATGAATTAAGAAAAGCAAGGTAAGAAAAAGCATCTGTAATATACTACCACTTGTAAAAAAAAGGAAAAAACAGATTTTCTACACATATAAACACATGCTATACACATGCATATTTTGCATATACAGAAAATATATCTTAAAGATGAATACAAGTGAACAGCAAACAATGATTTACTATAAGTTTAATATAAGTAACTTTATATTAAAAACATATATTATCTTTGGGGTAGATAGCCAGTAGTGCAATTGCAGGGTCATAGGGAAGCTCTATTTTTAATTTCTTAAGGAATCTCCACACTGTTCTCCAAATTGGCTGCACCAACTTGCATTCCCACCAACAGTGTAAGAGGGTTCCCCTTTCTCCACATCCTCTCCAACACACGTTGTTTCCTGTCTCGGAAAATTTGGCCATTCTAACTGGTGTAAGGTGGTATCTCAATGTGGTTTTAACTTGAATCTCCCTGATGGCTAGTGATGATGAACACTTTTTCATGTGCCTGATAGCCATTTGTATGTCTTCATTGGAGAAGTGTCTGTTCATGTCTTCTGCCCATTTTTTGACATGATTATCTGTTTTGTGTGTGTTGAGTTTGAGAAGTTCTTTATAGATCCTGGATATCAGCCTTTTGTCTGTACTGTCATTTGCAAACATCTTCTCCCATTCCGTGGGTTGCCTCTTTGTTTTGTTGACTGTTTCCTTTGCTGTGCAGAAGCTTTTGATCTTGATGAAGTCCCAAAAGTTCATTTTCACTTTTGTTTCCTTTGCCTTTGGAGACATATATTGAAAGAAATTGCTGTGGCTGATATCGAAGAGGTTACTGCCCATGTTCTCCTCTAGGATTCTGATGGATTCCTGTCTCACGTTGAGGTCTTTTATCCATTTTGAGTTTATCTTTGTGTACGGTGTGAGAGAATGGTCGAGTTTCATTCTTCTGCATATAGCTGTCCAATTTTCCCAGCACCATTTATTGAAGAGACTGTCTTTTTTCCACTGTATATTTTTTCCTGCTTTGTCGAAGATTATTTGACCATAGAGTTGAGGGTCCATATCTGGGCTCTCTACTCTGTTCCACTGGTCTATGTGTCTGTTTTTATGCCAGTACCATGCTGTCTTGGTGATCACAGCTTTGTAGTAAAGCTTGAAATCTGGTAACATGATGCCACCAGTTTTGTTTTTCTTTTTCAACATTTCCTTAGCAATTCTGGGTCTCTTCTGATTCCATACAAATTTTAGGATTATTTGCTCCAGCTATTTTGGAAAATACTGGTGGGATTTTGATCAGAATGTCATTAAAAATATAGATTGCTCTAGGCAGTATGGACATTTTAACAATGTTTATTCTTCCGATCCAAGAGCATACAGATACAGATGTAGTGAAAAGAAGGGCATCTGTACCCCAATGTTCATAGCAGCAATGGCCATGGTCACCAAACTGTGGAAAGAACCAAGATGCCCTTCAAAGGACAAATGGATAAGGAAGATGTGGTCCATATACACTACGGAGTATGATGCTTCCATCAGAAAGGATGAATACCCAACTTTTGTATCAACATGGATGGGACTGGAAGAGATTATGCTGAGTGAAATAAGTCAAGCAGAGAGAGTCAATTATCATATGGTTTCACTTATTTGTGGAGCATAACAAGTAACATGGAGGACATGGGGAGATGGAAAGAAGGGAGTTGAGGGAAATTGGAAGGGGAGATGAACCATGAGAGACTATGGACTCTGAAAAACAATCTGAGGGTTTTGAAGGGGTGGGGGGGTTGGGAGCCTGGAGGGCACGTATTGCATGGAGCACTGGGTGTGGTGCATAAACAATGAATTGTTACACTGAAAAGAAATTAAATTTTAAAAAAAGAAAAAAATATATATATATAATATAAATTAAGAAATTATTAAGAAATATGTGGAAGAAAGAGAATACATCCACACATATAATACTAAAGGTATAGATATGGTTAATCTTTAGTGAAGGATATTTAAAACTCCATATTTCCAAGAATTTTGACCTTCCAAGCAATTTTATTATTTACCAGGACAACTGAACATCTGAATTCTAGTTGGATCCTTGAATTAATTAATTTTTCCTAAATCTGCAAATCCCTTCCTCTCCTTTGTAAAAGGTTCTTAGAATCTTAAAAGGAATTGGGTGATTATGTAATAATTTTCTTAAAGCCTTTTTAGTTCTGTTAATTGAAGTCAGGTCTTCACTCACTGGTTGTTTCATATGTGCTATTGTTGTTTTCTGGATCTTGATATCACTTCAATTTGTTTCCCTGATAATCCTAGTGTCCCTATTGATAGTGTGGTGCCAATTCTAGATTATTGCTGAAGCTTCCTTCTTATTTAATAAAAGTGTTATTTTTCTAAAATT
Organism: Enhydra lutris kenyoni; assembly: GCF_002288905.1. Lineage (NCBI taxonomy): Eukaryota > Metazoa > Chordata > Mammalia > Carnivora > Mustelidae > Enhydra > Enhydra lutris. The sequence goes on along the minus strand of NW_019154108.1, from coordinate 22,156,923 downwards.
CTAATTCCCCTGCATATTCTAATTTTTTAATATCTTTACCCCCAAATTTTGCCAATAGCTGAAAGTACATAATTTGTATTTTCATTAATGTAGATGTTTCAGAGAAATTCTTAGCCAAAACCTATCTAACAAGATTAACATGGGAAAACATTTTTATGAGCAGGAAAGTCAGGCATTTCTAGCCCAAGCAAGGTTTTTTAAATTGATACAGAGGATGACAAATATATTCCAATGGTGATACTTATACAAAATTCAATTGTATAAATAGTTGTTTTGAAAATGAAGAGGGAAACAATTTGTTTTTTCTTTTATTCCAGGACCCAAAGGAGTAATAAATGACTGGAGAAAGTTTAAATTAGAGAGTGAAGACAGAGATTCAATTCCACCTAGCAAGAAGGAGATTCTCAGACAAATGTCTTCTCCTCACGATAGAAATAACAAAGACTTAAAAGAAAGATTCAGCAGAAAGGTAAGGAAAAATCAGTAGTTATAACTTACAATGTGTTTTCAGTCTAAATGACTGTAAAGAATCACTTTAGAGATATAAAATAGATATATTTCAAAAATATTTATTATGATAGTTTATGTTGGCCAACCCCCGCCCCCCAAAAAAACCCCAGAAATGAAGTAAATGCCTGTGAAGGTATTCCATGTTTAAAAATATATATATAGGAGCTCTTAAAAGAATGAGTTACAAATACACGAGCTGACTTACAGGCAGTTCTATAATATGAGAAAGCAAGATACAGAGTATTTTAAGTTATATGATTATTTCATTCTCTAGAGCAAAGGGGAAAAACACATCACTGTATATATTTTTACACTTATAGAATTACATGAACAGTATATAGAAAAGTACGGGGGGAAAAAGGTATGGAAAGACATTCACCAACCTGACAATATTGGTTATTTAGAAGGGTGGAATTGGTTGAAAGATCTCAACTTCCTTTTCCAAATAGGAGAAAGAAAGTAAGCAGAATAAGCCACATTTTTTTTTAAGGTATCAAGATATTTTTAAAGCAGAATTTTTTTAAAAATCTCACTTATTGTTATATAATGTGTATGTCCATGTGCTATGTCAAAATATGTTAATGGAGATTATCTCAGAGTATTAGAGTGGTGAATTTCACTATTTATTACTTCCTGCTTTTAGCTTTTAGTGTTTTTTGAATCCTTATAATTAGCATGCATTATTTATATAACAATAATAACAACAATCATATTTTTAAAAAAGATTTTATTTATTTATTTAACAGGGAGAGAGATCACAAGTAGACAGAGAGGCAGGCACAAAGAGAGGGGTAGCAGACTTCCCGCTAAGCAGAGAGAATGAAGCAGGGCTCAATCCTAGGACCCTGAGACCATAACCTGAGCTGAAGGCAGAGGCTTAACCCAATGAGTCACCCAGGCACCCCAACATCAATCGTATTAATTTAAAACCCATTAAGTGACTTCCATTGGGGAATAAATCACGTTAGTGGGTTATATATCTTCAAACCAATGTATATGAGTTGTATATTGATTCTCAACAGACAGACTACATTGGAAACATACTTGGTTCTAGGCTTCTGGCCATTGTAAAAATCTTCAAGTCTAAGAATTTGTTTCCAGGGTGCCTGGGTGGTTCCGTGGATTAAGCCTCTGCCTTCAGCTCAGGTCGTGATCTCAGGGTCGTGGGATCGAGTCCTGCATCGGGCTGTCTGCTTGTCAGGGAGCCTGCTTCCTCCTCTCTCTCTCTGCCTGCCTCTCTGCCTACTTGTAATCTTTCTCTGTCAAATAAATAAATAAAATCTTAAAAAAAAAAACAAAAAACAAAGAGTTAAAAAAAAAAGAATTTGTTTCTAGATTTGGGTTCCTTCACAGACACACTACATGATACAGTTGAGTCAATTAACTTTTCCCATCTGAAGAATTGCAACAACACATCCTCTCTTTGTTTTGAAAAGATGTGAAGAGAAAATAAACATGGAAGTATTAGAAATATGTAAAATGCCCTACAAATGAGAGACATTATGATTATTGAAAGTGTTGCACAAGTTAAGCTTGAGAAATGTATCTGAATGCCTAAACACCTGATTAGAACAAGATCTCACAAACGCATACATAAATCAGTATTACAATACTGATACAATATTTTTATGTTCAGTCTGTTAAATTAACAGTACTATGGTAGTCTGTTAAATTAACAGTACTATGGTAGCAACTTAAAAGTTATATAAAGCATCTAATTTTTTTAGAGTTAAAAAAATAAAATCGAGAATTATCTTAAAGCGAAAAAGTAATATGACAGGGAAAAGAATGAGAAGCAAATACAAGAGGCAGAAATGAGAAGGAATTAATGAAAGAACAAGATATTTCTACTTATCCTGAATCTTAGTATCATCTATAAAATGAGAGTAATAATACCTACCTCATAGTTTCATTGTGAGATTTGAGTAAGATAACCTATGCAAAGTGCCTAAAAACATATTAGATTTTCCATAAATACTAGTTTCTTGTCTTCTCAATTCTCCTCCACTTTAAAAATTATCAGCAGTTGCTATTTGAGACGCTGCTTGATGGCAAAGCAGCAGCAGAGAATCCCCTTGAGAGCCATCCAACTTCTATGGTCCTGGCGGCACCACGTCTCTCAATCACACAATCTCCCACATACGTATATATGTATATATGTATTTTGGTGGAGGAGGAGACTGTTTAACATTCTATGGAATAAGTTAATAATGGTGTAGCTATTTAAAAAGGCTCTGCAGTGGAAAGTAGCTGTGTTGAAAGACAGAAGTTAAGTCTTTTCTCACTTTAGCCTAAACCAGTAGATAAGAATTACCTTCAGGCAATTTAAAGCTCATTTAAAGATGGCTCACTCAGCCTCATACATACAAGTTTTAATTCAGTAGGTCCTGGGTGGTGCTCCAAAATTTGCTTTTACCAGAATTTCTCAGGTGCTGCTGACCCAGCATCAACCTCTTGAATGATCTGATGAACTCCAAATAATAGTAAAATCTTTCTTGCCTGAATTCCATCCCATATATTCCAAAAAGTCAGTAAGTGATAAGACATAGTTTTTTAAGGATATAATTTTTTAAAGAACTTTTGTGGAGGAGACATTATTATCTAAAGGCATTTGTTAGGAGTACATTTAAATTGTGTGTGTATACCTTTTTATTTTTTATGAAAGCCACTCCAGAGTAGACCCTGGTGGAATTTTTTCACCCAAAGTGATGGGTAGCTAAGTGGCATATTTTTCTCACAGAGATTGTAACCATCTCATGGCTCAACCACATTCAACAATATTTAGCCATGCATTTAATCAAGCAAAAATTACTGAGTTCCTATTATGTGCCAGATGCTACAGCAGATAATGAGGAGAGATGAATGATACAAAATTCCTGCCCCATGGGACATATCAGTTATAAAAACTATTATGAAATAAATAAGTACATGACATAATGTCAGGTAGTATTTGTTGCTATGAAGAAAAATAAACCAATATTAGGAATAGAAAGCATGGTGTGGGAACTTTTTGAGGTAGTATAATCAAAGAAGGTAACATTCTCAACTCTTTGAGTTGAGAATGGGTTTGGTATGTCTAAAAATTATAAATTTCTGGGGGCACCTACGTGGCTCAGGTTAAGTGTCTGCCTTCGGCTCAGGTCATGATTCCAGGGTCCTGGGATGGAGCCCTGCAGAAGGCTCCTGCTCAGCAGGAAGCCTGTTTCTCCCTCTCCCTCTGCCCCTCCCCCCTACTCGTGCACACACATGCTCTCTCTCTCAAATAAATAAATAAAATCTTTTAAAAAATGTAAAAAAAGAATATAAATTTCTGACCAAATTATCTCAATCATTTCTTTTGTCTATTTCTAGATGAGCATTCAAGAATATGAATTAATTCACCGAGACAAAGAAGATGAAAATTGTCTTCGTAAATACCGTAGACAGTGTATGCAGGATATGCACCAGAAGCTGAGTTTTGGGCCTAGATATGGGTTTGTGTATGAGCTGGAAACTGGGGAGCAGTTCCTGGAAACCATTGGAAAGGAGCAGAAAATCACAATTGTTGTTCATATTTATGAAGATGGTATTAAGGGTTGTGATGCTCTAAACAGTAGCTTTACATGCCTTGCAGCTGAATACCCTATGGTCAAGTTTTGTAAAATAAAAGCTTCTAATACAGGTGCTGGGGATCGCTTTTCCTCAGAGGTACTCCCCACACTGCTTGTTTACAAAGGTGGGGAACTCATAAGCAATTTTATCAGTGTTACAGAACAATTTGCTGAAGAATTTTTTTCTGGGGATGTGGAGTCTTTCCTAAATGAATATGGATTACTACCTGAAAGAGAGATACATGCCCTAGATCAGACCAACATGGAAGAAGATACTGAATAAAGAGTCATTATGTCAACATCTCATATTTCTCCAAGTTGAACATTGATTTTCGTAGTATCCATATTCCTTTAGAGAACACAAAGTATGCCTGTGGCTATTTTAATTTGTAAGAAAAAAAAAGATTGATACTAAAATTATTTGATTGGCATTTCTTATTTACTTAAATGAATAGAAGGCTTTACTACAAAATATTGTAGTCTTCAGTAACATGTTAGTAGTCAGAGGATATAGATAATATTGTGATGGTTTTCAAAAATCCCTTTCAAGTTATGTGTTGGCTTTTTTACTCCTTTTCTTTTCCTCAGTATTATTATTTGGACTTTTAAAATCATATTATCAATCATAATTTTGCTCATGTGATAAGAATAAAGTTTCATGAGGAAATAAGTTTTCTATTTGAATTCTGTTCTTTCTCAAGTACTACATTATCAGGGCCCTAAAAACATTATACAACCCAAAATATTTTAAAAAATTATTCAGTAAGGTATTTTACATTATATATATATATATATATATATATATATATATATATATATTTATATAAGAAACTTAAAAACTTTGTGTCACATTAAAGTTATAAAAAAAGGTAGTTTTTTTTAAAAATGCAACTTCAGAAGTTAACCATATTTAGGAAAAAAAAGTTTTCCTCTATGGACAAAAGAATATTTAGTAGTGACATAATTACAACTATCATTTTTATTGTCTATTATGGGCCAGGATCTTATACATACAAAGTATAATTTTTGACCACAATTCCATGAGTAGATATCCACAAGTGGATAGCACTTTATAAATGATGAAACTGAAATTCGAGAAGTTTCCCTTGAAATTCAAATGTTTCCCTTGAAAACACTGGGAAAATTTTCCTCCTACGTGAACAAATGGAAATGCACAACAAAATATAATTTGAAAAATGTTTTTAAATGCATCATGAATGAACTGTAGAGCAAGATAAAAGAAACTTCTAGGGGTCTGAATCATAGTGTAAAGTAATGGTGAGTGAGAGCTGAAGCACTATGGTCTATATTTGAAGACATGGTGCTTGATAAATCCCCCAAAACTGGCTCCCGGTGGGAAGTCTGCTTAAAATAGATTTCCCTGAGGCACCTGGGTGGCTCAGTCAGTTAAGCAACTGCCTTCAGCTCCCGTCATGATCCTGGAGTCCTGGGATTGAGCCCCCCATCAGGATTCCTGCTCAGGAGGGAATTCTGCTTCTCTCCCTCCCTCAGCTCATGCCCTCTCTCCCCCTTACTCTCACTCTTTCAAATAAATAAATAAAATCTTAAAAAAAAAAACAAACCCAGATTTGTTTATTTTCCCCCTGGCAGATGAATATTCAAATCAGACATTTGTCACAAGTTGTAGTCTCCACTATACTAAATGAAGATTTTGTATCTTCTCTTTCCTTAAATTTTTCATACTCTTTTCCCCCAGTCCAAGCACTTCACCTTCCTCATACTTCATTAAGAAAATATAAATCATTTTTTAAAAGATTTTATTTATTTGAAAGAGAGAAATACAAGCAGACAGAGAAACAGGCAGGAGGGAGAAGCAGGCTCCCCATGGAGCAGGAAGCCCGATGAGGGGTTCTATCCCAGGACCCTGGGATCATGACCCAAGTTGAAGGCAGATGCTCAACCAACTGAGACACCCAGTTGCCCTGAGAAAAGAGAAGTTATAAGACAGGCCCTGCTTCACCTTTCCATCACCAGTCTAAAATATGCAACTCCATATTCCAAGACGGCAGAGGTGTAGGAGACCTTAGTCTTGTCTGGTCCCAGGAATTCAGCTAGATAGCTATCAAATCATTCTGACACCTGTGAACTCAACTGGAGATCTAAGATAAGAATTCCTGCAATTCCTACTGGGCATTTACCCTCAAAATACAGATGTAGTGAAAAGAAGGGCCATCTGTACCCCAATGTTTATAGCAGCAATGGCCACGGTCGCCAAACTGTGGAAAGAACCAAGATGCCCTTCAAAGGACGAATGGATAAGGAAGATGTGGTCCATATACACTATGGAGTATTATGCCTCCATCAGAAAGGATAAATACCCAACTTTTGTATCAACATGGATGGGACTGGAAGAGATTATGCTGAGTGAAATAAGTCAAGCAGAGAGAGTCAATTATCATATGGTTTCACTTATTTGTGGAGCATAACAAATAACATGGAGGACATAGGGAGATGGAGAGGAGAAGGGAATTGAGGGAAATTGGAAGGGGAGATGAACCATGAGAGACTATGGA